>NC_141370.1:11669356-12005842 GCF_963921425.1 Dryas octopetala | reverse complement strand
CTATTTTGACAGAAAAACTAACGGAGGTACTATTTTGACACAAAATGAAAGTTGAGGTACTTTTTTGCAAGGTTTTAAAGTTGGGGTACTAAATTGATACAAAATGAAAGTTGAGGTACTTTTTTGCAAGGTTTTAAAGTTGGGGTACTAAATTGTAATTTGCTCTATTTTATTTGTGAGTTTTTATTTGGTACAATGGATGCATGATATACAAGGACATTTAGAAAACATTGAAGAACAAAAAAATGATTGTATGTGTTACACACTTACACTGACTTTATCACAAATTCTTTCTTTATTAGTATATATATAAACATTTTAAACTTTTTTATTTATAATAAGTAAGAATCTATTATGTCATTTATTACATTAGTGAGTAATTAAATGTTAGAAAACAGCTGGTATAATATGAATCAAATGTTTGAGGGTGTATTTGCACTGCTAGCTGTATTTGCAATTTTGCACTAACAAATGTTTGAAGGTAGATAGAGAGTTGTACTTGTATTTGCAATTTTGCACTGCTAGCGGCACAATTGCACAAGAAGAGATTTCTTTGCACAGTTGCTCTCCCACACAGGAGTACAGGACCATCTAATAACTCTTTTTCAAATTATAAACGTTTATTAAACTCGAGTTCTTCGAACTTAGAGTTGACAAAGATTTGTAGAATTTATATTTAAACAATATTTAATTTGTTTTGAGTTTTTCTTGTTTTTCTTGGCAGCTAGAAAAAATTCGAGCAATCTTCTATATATGTAAGAGGGTTTAGTAATACATTAAATATCTAATTGTCTTATTGTCTATGGCAGGTTAGACACAAAATGAAAGCAGTAGTGGGTTAAACATGTCACATGTGAGTGCAAATAATTATGTATCTTCATGTGAGTGGGTAACATATACACATACACTACATATGATACAGATGCAGTTTTGACCTTATTTAGATCTGATAATTAAGAAAATAAATTTTTGGGCTACTAAATGTGACTTCATACAATATATTGTGTTTAGTATAACCAGTCTCTAAAATGGACTGAATTCTTTACCTATTTGTCAAATCATTTTTTTATTATGCTTTAAATTTGGTCGTAAAAAAAAAAAAGAACAGAGAGAGTAAGAATGGGAAAGAGATAAGAGGGTTGATGAATTCCCTACCAATTTTTCTACTATGCTTTCTCTCTCTGCTCTTTCTTTGATTGAATTGTAAGAGGTTGATTTTCTGCAGTCCTGCATTATTTCTCAGTGACAACACCTGCATGTGTTCTATTAGGATATAATCTACTAAAGAAAAAAAAATTTAAAAAATGACTACCGGTATACAAATGCCTTGCCACGCGTCACTACCAGACCATTCAAGGCCTCTAAATACGCGTGCAGAGTGACACGTAAACACTCCCTCCGCAGTGACTCCGCACCTCCACTGTTCCTCGCTCAAACCGAAACCAGCTCAGTCTCAGACTCGCAGCTCCGCCATTTCCAAAATTCCCCAATTAATAAATAAAAAAAATGGCCTCTCTCACCAGGCACAGCGTCCCGATTCGCCATCGTCCAATTCGTGTACTCTCAATTCAACCCAATCCAAGGTGCTATCTCTTGCTCTTTTATCAGAGCAGTGGAACTCGGCGGTTCAGTAGCAGCACCGAGTCAGCTCAGGCCGAGTTCGACTCAGAGAACGCCTACGAACTCCTAGGCGTTTCGGAGACCAGCTCATTTGCTGAAATCAAAGCGTCTTTCCACAAACTCGCAAAACAAACTCACCCGGACCTCGCCCAGTCCAAGAACGATTCCAATGCTGCTCGCCGATTCGTGCAAATCCTCGCCGCCTATGAGGTTCTCTCTATTCATTGCTCCAATACCCTGATTTTAGTTTATCCTATATAAATGAATTGTTTGCTTGGGCGGTGATTATAGTGATAAAGTCTGAAGTTAAGCTTGTAATTAGGTTTGCAATATTCAAAACAAACAAAGAAAGCTTGGGTTTTAAATTGGATTATCGATAAAGGACTTGGGTTTAGCTTGAATTGTAAATTAGATTAGTGAAAGAGGACTTGGGTTTATAGTTATAGCTCGATTAACTTATGGCCTTGGAGAAGTTTATTGCTGGCATTCTTGCAAAAACAAATAGGATGCTAAATGTACCAAAAGTCTTAAAAATCTTTGTTTACCAATTGACGTGGCAGTTTAGGTGGCACGTTGCACGTATCACACTGTTCTACTCCCTGTATTTTTGAAGCTTGTAGTCCTTAGTTAGTTTTCCGTATAGCATTACCCTTTTATGAGCAATAATCCAAACAAGAATTTGTACATTACAAGGAAAATACAGGTATTCTGGCTTGACTGCATAATCGATAATGGATTGCAGATTCTTTCAGATTGTGAAAGGAGGGCCCATTACGACAGGGACCTGTTATCTCAGAGGAAGCTTATGCAGAAACATTCTGGGCGGGACGTGACATTGCGTATGTATAAGTGTCATCTAGCTACATATAAGCGGATGGAAGTTGTTGAGTGGCTCAAGTGGTATAGGCTTGCTATAAATGACGTGTTGTCAGAGAAGAAGGTGGTTGTTGGAACAGGTTATTTTGATGTGCTGGAGAGAGATTTTTATTCAGCCATACATGCGGCCTACTATGGCCCTGTAATTGAGTCTATGGACTTTCTTCCTGACTGCTTTGAAGCTGAAGAGAGGTCTTGGTATGAAACTCCAGAGGTGCTGCATTTGGTATCAGGGCGGGATCTTTTTGGGATGGTTTTCCTAGTCGATAAAGTTCCAGAATTATCATACTACAGCAATAAGAAATTAACTTATTCCACATCAACAGGTTTGGGGATTTGTCAATCTGTTGAGGATTCGAGTATCTGCGTGAACTCTGGTGGTATTGATGATGTTGAAAATGGTAATATGAAAACTGGGGATATTGCAAATCACTCATCAGATGCATACAAAGATTTAGAATTGCATATATCTGGAAGGGTGGTTGCTACAGCCACCAGAGTCCCTCCTAAAAGCCATTGTGGTGGGATACAGAATGAAGACACTGATCACATTCATGTTTTTCTGAGCTCTAATGAAAGCTCTGTGCATACCGGCAATGGGTTTTCAGAAGATTCCAATTCAGGTGGTGCTGTTGGATCAAGGATTCTATTGGGAACCATAACCGGATTAGGGACTAGCTCAGAAGAAGGGTCTTGCCTTGTCTACAACAGCAGTGGTACCAAAACCCATGTGATTATGAAGCATAGAACACTGCTGGTTTGTAAACCTGGTTTCCTTAAGTTCTTTTGCTCCTTGGATTTCATCTTTGTTGAGACATACAATTTCACACTTATGATTTCTATATTTATTGCCATATTTCATTAGAGGGAAAATCTGCAGGTTACAGATTCTGCATGATGTTTAGGAGTTCCTTGTATATACTAGCGGTGCATATTCTAAGATGTACTAACATATGGTTGCCAATAGTTCTTTAAACTAAATTGGGGTTTTTATTGGGGGTGTACTTATTTCTTTTCCCTTTTAGACATCTCATATTGCTTGCATGGATATTATATTCCAACAAGTATTGAGTTTGATTATAGGGGGGCTTGCTTTTGTACAAATGCATATCATTGCATGTAGTATCTTATTAAGAATCGTTATCAGTCACCATAACTGTCTGCCTGAATTCTCAGTTATAGTCAGTGATAGGAAGCACCGACACTCCAGCAGTATGGAGTGTTGTGTGTTGGACATTAAAATGGATACGACACGTGACCGACACGTGTTGGACACACGCTTTCGAGTGTCGGTTGAAACTTTTTGTCAACTTTGACTTTTGGACATGCTCTCGACACGGCAAGGACACGGGTTGGACACGACATGGACACATTTGAGACACGGCAGGGGTAGATTTGAAATTTTTGTGATGAAAATTAGCTAGCTGAGCTGCCCTCTTGTGGATAATGAGTTTTGTTTTAGGATGAAAATAAGTGAATGACTCGTGAGTTGTGAATTTTATTTTTTAAGCATAGATATATTATTTTAATTGACGCGTCCTTGCCGTGTCCATGTCCTAGTTTTTGGAAATTTGTTGTGTCCCCGTATCGGTTCTTTTATATATATATATATATTATTTGTTGTGTGATTCTAATTATATCTGTGCTAGAGGTGCTTTCTAATGTGTAGACTATATGTTTGAATTAGTATATATTTATACATTCATATTCAAAAATTTATAGGTCAAACACATGCATTGGTATGGATTGGGAGAAGAAGTGTCTGTTTGTGAGTGTAGATGCACTAGAGCCCGGTTACCGCCAAGCAAGTAAGCTGTGACATCTTTATGAAAGCTTTACTGCAATTTCAGTGAAGAATTCATTCTGATACTTCATTTTCAAGTAAATGTACCTCTATGTTCTTTCTTCTTGCAAGAACATGCTATTGTTTTGTTATGCTTAATTTCATTCTCTTTCATAATTGTTTCTTAATTTTCATAATTTTGGCATCACCAGACTAACTTATTCTAAAGTTTATCGAAGTGTACAAGCATTTTTGCTACTATTGTTATTCTTTACGTGGTTCCTTTTATTTCAGTTAGTTACAGTGGTGTGATCTCACTTCCCATTCAAAAGAAACTGGTTAGTCGAGTCATATCCTGTTACAATTGTTTGAAGCTTCCTTTTTGTGTCATTAGCCTGTATTGATGATATGACAGAATGATAAATCTGCTCCCAAGCAAGACTGTTTAACCTATGTAACCCAAAAAATTATTGGTTGAAAGTATCATGTGTTAGTCCTATGTATATCATATGAGATTATTCCAACAGATAGTATCATTAAATAATTTTCTTAAATTTCTTATTTGGACAGATTTTGGCTGTTTGAGCCTCGCTGTGGCATGCATGACATAGGCGGTTGGTATATTGAAACATTTGGCAGAGATAAGAAGGGCCGGATGTTGCCATCACAACGGTATTGGGATGGCTTTGATGCAGGTGAACAATTTGAAAAGTAAGTAATGTCGTAGCAGTAGCCTTGGAGCTTGAGTTCTTTTTCATAATTCATAGTTTTCTTTAACTCTAGGGTTCAAGTACTTTACTAAATAGAACAGGAGTTTTAATTATGAACTTGCTTGGCGTTGATTTCAACTTGTATTGAATTATTAAGTATAAATTTAGTGTAAAACACCATAAATTTTAGGTATTTGGAATTGGAACCAACTGTTTCCTCAAGTTTTAAAGATATCAACTCCAAATCCTTTTTTCTCAGGTTTGAAATGTGAAAACCTATAGTTTATTTTCGAATCCTTTAAGAGTGAGGATTACCAAACTAACTTGGGATCATTATTTTTCTTCGAGTATGATACGGTTAATTAAGGAAAAAATGAACATTGAATTCTGCAATTTGAATGTTTTGTTCTAAGCATTGGAATTCATTTACAGATGAATTCAATGAAGTGAATGATTTACGAATGAAGTGAAATCTTTTTTTTTTCCTTTGGTTCCAAACACTGTGTTAAGGAGTGAAAAAAATAAAATTAAGATCTGGAATCTTTGAATGGCTTGAAAATGTATTTAGAGTGAAATCTCAGCACCAATTGTGTTTTTTGGGTTTCTAATCAAATCCCGCATCCACACCAATGGTGTTGTCTTTATATACTTAGTGTTGATATTATTCGTGGGTCCTTTAGCATATTATCCCTCTATACACCCATTTTGACTTTTAAGTCTTTTATACCTTTTGAAATACACTCACTATCCCATTTATGCTATCTGCAGGAGACTCCATCCTGCGATGTATCTTCTTACTCTTGCATATAGAACTTTAGATCTTGAAGATGCAAAAAGAAGGAAACATAGATTCAGGGATGTTGTTGACAGACGACTTTTTCAAATTCTGAATTGGTGCAAAAGACTTGTTTAGGAGGCATACTAGTCAGGGTATTGCACACCATGTCTCCATGGATGCTTGCATGATAAAATGCCTCATTTCTGAGATTTGCTATGCTCTAATCAGGGTGTCAGAAAGTTTACACAGCAGAAATTAATGCAAAAGTGATGATCCTGTATCCCACCATTAGTTTTTACCATCATAAAGATAGCTGTTAGCATATAATTGAAGGACGGTTGATTAAAGTTGGTTTAAACTCTTTTGGTAGGGATTTCATTTGGGGCTCTCTTACACTAATATGGTGTAGCTATTAGCATTCTTGATCACAAAGATGGCTTCTGGCATATTATCAGAGAACTACCGTTCAGAGCTCGCAATCGGTGCTAGAAACTTGTTTGTAAGGGATACTGCTTGTGGCTTTACCCCAATTTGGTGAAGCTATCTGCAATGGTAGAATGCTTGATTTCTGAAGTCAGAGGCGCTGCTTTTGATATCATGCAAACGGCACTAATCAAGATTGTTAGGACTCCAAGTATGATTGGCTGTTATTTTCCAGAACATATCATTTCTGTGTCTCGATATTGATGTTTATGGAGATGACTTTTCATCCTGCTACCAAGATTAGTAAAGATCATCATTTGGGATATTCAGGGAGCATAACTGTCTAGTTGCTTCTGCAGCTGTTTTCCTGAAGCTGTTCTCAGGAATTGCTGTCTCAGAAAGTTTATCTTTTATGTTTCCTATAGTAACTGCTAGTTCCTTTGAAAAAATTGGTCATAATGTACAGCCAAGTTGTAAATCAAACGTGATGTGCTCAATTTTTATCACATCATCTTATATATATATGTCTACATCAGTTCATTCTTTCATGCTTTGTTTATGCCTGATTTTCTAATCATAGTTCCCCTAAATTAATGGGGTAAAGCCTTTAAATTTTATTGGTTTTAACTGTTACAAATTTACACGCATAGTTATGAGGAAAATGCTATTTGTTGAAAGATTTTTACAAAAACCGTTTTACAAAATGATGTGGTGACGTGGCATTGCCATGCAGGTCACTACTTTAGTTTGCAAAAACAATTTTGTAAAACCTTTTGTAGCTCTAGCGTCACTCTCATTAATATGGAATTAATCACTTGACTAGATCCTCCCATTTGCAGTACTGCCCACCTGCTAATGCGCGATAAAACCTATCTCTGCAGTAGACTGGTCTTCCATCAGCAGCCTCAGCAGCTGCTGCTGCTAGATCATCATCAGCTTTCACCTCCATTGGCAATTTAAGCAACTCCTCTTTTCTGCAACATTAAGTAACATTCAGAAAACAAAGGACAAAAAATAATATGTATGTAATTCATCTCAGACTCTGATCTCTATTTCTCTATAAAACCTTATGTTCAACTTTGAGACCGAAGCATTTGATGACTTTTCTTTTGTGGAAAATGTGGTGTGAATGAAATCCTCCACAGGTGTAGCAAACATAAATAGCAACACTGCTGTAACAAGTAATGCCCCTGTTCCTACTAGAGTCTGTTTCAGCAATTTGATGACTGGTTTAACCTACAAGCAAAAATTTTCATTTTTCCATATTAATCTCATATCCTACAGAAGAATATTATACATGGTAGCTCACATCTTTCCTAGTTCCATAAAATGAGGAAAGATAGAATAAACAGAAATGTCTATACAATTACTGCATTTGTATCTAACTGCTAAAAGTGTCAGGCATATTATTCTTATGTTTAGCACTGTGGTGTGTGTGTGTATGTGTGCATTTCATTTGTATTTCACCTCAAAGCAAAGTAACTTTGTTTTGCATGCATCCTTCTTAGGGATACATTGTGATACTTTGCACACATTTGAAATTGGATAGATCATATCCAGTTGCTAGTACCTTGTAAGAGCCCAAGAGCCTATCACGAGCCAGGACCTACAGGGAAAATTTTGAGTTATTAGTTTTCAATTGTCAGCCAAATCTGCCTTTTCATTTAACTGGACAGCTCAAAGAATAAGCTGATCTAGATTGATGGTAGTTGAAAGTCTCAACTATGACCACCTCTCTACATATTTATTTTTTAAAATCTCAAATTAAGATCAGATGCTTCACTTAGTCTGCTACTAACATTTTATTCAGGGGTTGTTGGCCACAAGATGAATTGGATCCAATGTAGCAGCTTGGTAACATGAATTTTGGCAGAACAGGTATTTCTAAAGTACTTACCTTGTGTTTCCACGCAGTTCATTGTATTCTTATTTTATTATAAGTACTCTCTTTTACATTGTGCTTGTTTTTGCCCAGTAATCAAACAATGAAATTTATTCTAACCATCATCCATTGGGTTGCCATGGGCATAGATGGTTTATATCTTTTTTTTTTTTCCTTTTTGATTGGATGTGCTTTTAGTTTGATTTATTCTTTTCTTTCACTCCCATTATCTAGGACATGTGTTCCAATTTATGATTTGCTTAAATTGCTGGGTGTACCAGTTTTTTGATATCCTGAGATTTGCATTGTCTCTGATTACCCTTTTCAGTTAATATATCATTGAATTTCCATGCACTTGCACATATACACCACACAGACACAGACACAACCTGACTATTGGAAACCTTGTTTAACTATTAGGCTCTAATAATAAGCAATAGAATACTTTTCCACAACACAATCAAAGTTTTGAAGTTTTAATATAGAGAGGCAATATATGCATAATTATCAAAGACTTATGTGATTACTGATTAGTTAATTCCTTTGAATGAATTCCATTATTTCCTGATTATTCTACTTGACCTGCTTCAGTCTAATACTTGAATAAGACATGTGAGTTGAACTTAGAAGAAGGTTAATTTGTCCAGTAAGAGGAATTCATCCTTGTTCCTGATTTCCAATATCAAGGAACAAAAGACGATTCACTGCAAGCTCTTCTCCCAAATCGTTACCTCTGCTCTCCAAAGAAGAAGAAGAAAAGAACTGAACAGGGAACAAAATAAGAAGGGATATGGCAAAGGTGCTAACCTCAGGTGGCTTTACCCACATTTGTCCATCATACCATCCACTCTCTTCATAAGGTATAACTGCTGATAGTAGTCTATCACCAACATAACTCCATCCCTGCAATATGAATGATTTGTATGGTTTACTTGCTTAAAAATACTTCAATGAAAGAGGTTGTATATCAATTAATTATTAAGCATGAGAACTGCTTGGAAGTAACATTCATTCTATTAAAAGATTAAGTTATTTAATTCTATTGCTAATAATAGTACTGTTTGATTTATCAATATGGAAACCTGACTAAATTATTTTTAAATTGTCTTGCATGTTTTTATGCAATATCCATATCTACTGGAAAACTGTACAATGCAAATATGCTATCTGGTATTCAGGACTAGAAGCAAAAAATAGATATTTATAATCGTGAACCAGTAGAATTTTTAGAATTAGTTCATAAGTATCAGTATTACAACAGACCACGTTAATGAGTTTCTTATCTAATATTGAACTTTGGGCAATGAGTTTTTGTTAGTGCTCAATGTCCAAACTTCCACATGCCTCCTAGTGATCGTGGATGAAGTAAGCTGAAAAAGGTACCAGATAAATTCGTAAGATGATCAATGATACAATGAAAAGAGTTCCAGTTCCAGCAGCTAGCACAAATCTTAGAGGGTCCTGCAAGGGTGGAACAGATGGAGTAAAGACAAACGAAATACCCCTTTCTGGTGTAGATGTATTCTTCCTATTTAATTTTTGTAGTAATATGTCATAATAGAGTACAGTGTTAGACATGGAAGCACAGAGACACATTTCTCTTCTAGTTTCTGAAAAATCTGCTGGTTGTCTTGAGACATTAATCTTTTTTTTTTTTTTTTTTTTGTGTGTGTGCACTATATATATTTGGCATCTGGTCATACCGACATATCATCTCTTTTGATGTTGACTTAAAAATGTTTAGTATCTTAATCTTACCCTTGATGGATTAAAGCTTGCAGCTGCAATAGGCGCTCCTAAAACTGTGAAAGTTACCAACCACAAACCTCCAAGACGAAGGAAAAAAGGCCCAGGTCCCAGTTCGCCCCACGAGTACAAGACTTCGTCCTTCAAAGATGAGTACTCATTCACCTATTATGGAACCAAATAGCTGTAAGTATGAATTGTTAAGGCATATTGCATATATGCAAGATATTATGTGTGTGGAACTGTTTCTATTTTTTCCCCTTTCCTTGTTTATTTATTTTATTTTCTGCCCAAGTGATTGGGTGCATAATAAGGGATTGCCCTGAGTTAACCTCAAAACCTCTTCTCACCCTTATAAAATTTAATCACTTAGACCTAATCATCTAGGGATTCAACCACCTTCTTTCTTAGATTGAATCCCATGACTTAAAATTGGCTAAGAGCTGGTTTCAATTTGTTTCCACAGCATATGAAACACAGTTTTCTTTTTTGTGCTTCTTTTTATGTTGTGTTCAGATTCATATAAGAGAACAATTAAAAGTCTAAATTTGTTGTCCACAAAGCCATATCAAAAGGTTTCTTCATGAGGGGTAGTGAGCCATAAGATCATTACCAAACTTGAGCTAGCCAAGGACAACCTATGTCTTCAAAATTCTCATTCAGTAAATATATATATATTCATCTAATTTGCATGGACCACTGAAACAAGCCATTGCTGCAAAAGTATATATAGAGGAAGTGAAAACATACCGGCCTTTGCTCATAAGGAACCGCAATTTCTGCCTCGGGCTCCCAACTCCGACCAGGGGAGCCGCTTGTTTCCCCACCTGCCTCATCTTTCAAGGCCTTGACAGAAATCCCCCTTTGTAGCTTTTGAGCACTGCGGTATTGGATCTGCCATGAGCCTGAGCTGCTACCAACCTTCACTAACCTGACCTTTCGAGGTGTAGAAAGCAGAGAGCAATACACATCTAGCCGGAGCATCTATTCCCCAAAATTGAACTGAACTCAGTGCAACTGAGGAATATTCTAAATTTCTTTGTTCAATTAATTGGCCAGTAAGGACCTTATTCAGCTCTCTAGTTAAAAGGGTTTTTTCAGGGACCATGCATTATTTACGTGGAGGAGAACAACTGATTCAGAATCATATTGTTATTTGCTTTGAAGGAAACGTTTGTTTGGAGAGTGAGCCAAGCCAGGTAGACACAATGTGTGATTATTAGACTGACATTGGATGGGTGGACCCTCTCAATTGGACATGTGTGCAAGCCTCTCTTTCCTATGTGTGCATTTGTTTTGGACCGTCTATTATGTGGGTTTGTAAGTTAGATTATCCAAATGTCAGGGTCTTTTGAAAATTAATTTTTGTTGTGCGTGGCAGTTGTTACCTTCCACGCAATTTTGTGTGTATTCCTCATGCTTTCAAGGGGCCGAAGTGAGTGAGATAGCAGTGGTCATGAATCATGATGGAGTTGTCCTCTCGATGTGTACAAAACTACAAACAGAAGAATAAATAGTCCAAATCCAACCAAAAAAAAAAAAAGGAAGATTATTTCCAAGGAAAAAGATACAATTATCACAGTAAAAAAAGGAAAAAGAAAATCCACCATCAATGAGGATGGCAAAGAATCCAGAGCATGTGACCCCTGTATTGTTATTGAGAGACCTTTTTTGTACTGTGCATGCTTAAATGGACTATGCCCGTTTCTTATTTATTTCCCCCTCTTTTTCCTTGTAATTTTCCATGGTTGTTTATGAATTATGATTATTCAGTGTTCAAAGGGCTGTAACTATTTTTTGCCTTCTCTCTTTGCCAAAAGTCTAAAAAGCTGTCCTGAGAAGTCGTTTACTATATATGGTGTTGGTCTTTTATTTTTAATGCCTAGAAAAGATTTGTGGAATACTTCTAGCTGATAGTGTTGCGCTAAACGTTGCTCGCGCGTGGGTGTTTGTATAATGCGTAGTGTATATCATCAATAGTTGCCAATGCTTCATGTATAAAGTGCACGTCATTTTTTGACTCATCTTCTATAATATATTTTCCCAACTTAGATTTTAAAATTCATAAGATTTATCAAAATCTAAGGAAATTAGCTGAAATTTTCATGAAATTTATTATATGCAAGGAATAAAATTTCGGGTTTCAAAGAAATTTCGATGAAAATTTCGATGGAAATTTCGACGGAAATTTCGAAGATTTTTAAATTTCGACAAAAATTAGACGGAAACGACGGAAATTGCTATCAAAATACGGAAATTTTGAATGAAATTTTACCATATATTTATTTAACATATTATCTACTATATTGATAAAAAACATTGAATAAACCAAATTATATGGTAGGTTTCATGTGATATGTGATGAATATAATGCGCGCTGGAGGCAAATACTGTTAAATAAAATTAATATAATGAATAAATAAAAAAGTTAATGATTATAAAGTCCATTTTTTGACACTTAATACTTTTAAGACCTAGGTCCTTTTTTGATATTTGAAGGAGGCCCAGTTTATACCAAACCGGTCCTCTCTTCCGTCTCCGTCATTCTCTCTCCGTCTCCTTCTCTTCTCTCCGTCTATCTCTATCTCCCTCTCTCCGTCTGCAAGCTTTGCCGTTGCTTCCTTCTTCGGCGACTCACCATCGTTGCCGTCGTCGATCGGACTATCGTTGCCTCTGCTTGGATCGATCTCGGTGCCCTTCTTCGGCAAACCACCACGAAGAATCCTCCCTTCACTTTGAGAAAAAGGTAGCAGAAGCCGCAACTCCAGATCGACCTCCTTCCTCACTCCCCATCTCACAAGTATGTGTCTTCTTCCTATCTCTATATCTCTTTTCTCTCTCAGCTTAGCTTGGAACATGGCCTACGCTGCCATTGAATTAGGGTTTCTCCCCCTTGTAATTGAAACTTATGTTCTGTTGCCTTTATTCTACATCATATATTGCTAGCTAGAATCAGGTAATTAATGATACTCGAAAATTCACATTCCCAATTAATTTTGTCTGTGGATGGGAAGTTCTCACTTTTGTTGATGAAGATTGATTGCACACCACTAAACGTTTGGATACATTATTTTGATTTTATGTTTCCAAGGTCATGCATGTTGGAGACTTATCTAAGATTCATTTTACAGGTAACAGTTCCATCATTGGCCTCTGTATACAATGAGTATGCCTCTGTATTCATTTTACAGGTAACTTAATTTTGTGCAGTTTCTTTTTGCGTTTTTAGCTCTTTTGCTTTGCATAATTTTACAGTGTTTAATCTGATGAATAGAATAGGTGGGGCTTAATTAATTAATTTTTTTTTCCAATTTATTTCAAGGTTGTGGCCATGGTGATATGCAGCTTGATATATGATACAAGCATATACCTCCAGGCCATGGTGATATATTAAGATTGTTATGATTGGTTTGTATGCTAAGCCATGAAAGTAATGGATTATTAAATGATGTTGAGGAATTGAGTTTCTAAAAGGTAGAACATGGCATTAGCTTCTGTACTTGCAGTTTGTGTAACTACTTATCTATAGTATTAGTTTGTGTAACTACTTGTATATTGGCGTTTCGTTATCATTATTGAGTAATTCATTGTTTGTGTTTCAATGGCAGGGGAGGTTTGTTTCTCTTGACTTTTCCTTGATTGGAATTTTGTAGTCATGCCTATGTTTGTTTAGGTGGCAATGTATTGGTGGTAGGAATCAAAGATATATTATTGGAAATTTTATATATTGTTCAAATCATTTATAGTTATGTCATGCATCTTAGTTATGTTAGTAGAATATATCATATTCATTTTTTAGCCAATATGTAAGTGGGGTTATGATTGTTACTACTTGTCAGTAGCAATATGTAAGTGGGGCTATGATTGTTACTGCTTGTCAATAACAATATGTAAGTGAGGCTATAGTTATTAATGCTTATCAATAACAATATATAAGTGGGGTTATGATTGTTAATAGTGACAGTTGATAGTGACAATTGTTAAATAGCATTTTTTTTTACAGTGGCTATTTTTTTGACAGTGGCTATTGTTAAAAAGAAAAAAAAAAAAGAAAAAAAAAGAAGACACACGGCAGCTTCAACAAAAAAGAAAAAAAGAAGAAGACACATGACAACTTCATAAAAAAAAGAAAAAAGGAAGTACATGTCTGCTTCAGCAAATAGAAAAAAAGAAGAAGATAAAGATTTTTGTTTAAGTTTTTTTGTTTTTTATGTGTTTATGTTAGAAAAATACATAAGATTTGTATATGTATGTTGTTTCTGGGTTCTTTTTGGAACAATGAGAATAGTGATTATTCGATAGTGGCAAGAAATAATAGTTGCCACTGTGACAGTAGCAGTTAGGTGATTGTTACTGTGTGACAGTAGCAATCAGGTGATTGTTACTCTCTAAATTTTTTGTAATTTTCTATGGTTTGAATTTTGGTGATTGTTATTGTATGACGATAACAAGATATATTAGTTATCTTCAACATGTGATTGTTACTGTAAGACAGTATCAATAGGTGATTGTTACTACCAAATAATAACAATTTCTGATTGTCACTGCCAGACAGTAACAATAAGTGATTGTTATTATCAAACAATGATAATACTTGATTGCCACTGCCCGGCAGTAGCAATAGATGATTGTTACTATTCGATAGTAACAATTATATTTACTATTAAAACGTAAAAGATTATGGGTGCCTCATCTTGATTTTTTGTATTTTATATTGGTTATTATTTAATATGTTTATGACATGAAAATACATAAATTATTATTTGTTTTTTTTGGGTAGTTTATGTGCCAATTGGTACTGAAATGGAAAAAAAAAAAAAGAAAAAAAAAGGGGAAAAAATGGCATTTTAAAAACACTGTAGCGCGCTACAGTAACGGCGTTACTGTAGCACCGGTTTTTTAAAAAGTGGGCCGCTACAGTATTTTACTGTAGCGCTTGGGCCGGATGAATAGTAAATTTTAAAAAATGGACTTTAAAAAAAAAAACCCTAAATAAAATTATTATATTTTTTATACTCTATAATCTATACACTAAACCCAATACTTTATATGTCATAATATTACATTAAACCCCATATACTCTATATTTTTTAAGATATGATATAAAATATTAAGATTTATGCCATTTAGAGTTTTTAATTATTTTTTATATATAAATGTATTATGATTTAGGGTTTAAAGATAACTAAACGAAATTCCAAAAGAATCAAATGAAACCCCAAACTTTTTTTTTTCCAATTGCCCAAAGATCTCAAATCCTAATCGACCCTAAACTTTTTTTTTCTTTCTCTTTTTATCTTTTCTTTTCTTTTTTTTTTTTCTCTTTTTTTAATTTTTTTTTATTTTTCTTTCCTTTTATTTTTTTCTTCTTTCCTTCCTAATCCTGCTTCCACTTCTCCACGTGATGGCGTGAGCACCGAGCAGAACCTTTCTTCTTCCTTTTTCACTTTTTCTTCCTTTTTCTTTTTTTTCTTTGTCTTTCCTTTTTTTTTTTTTTTTTTTCTTTCCTTTTCTTTTTTTTTTCTTTCCCTCTTGGCTTCCATCCCGTGACCTTTCTTCAGTTCTTCAGTTCTTCCCTTCATTTATTCTCTCCCAGCCGCCGCGACTCACTCAGCATATGGTATAATATCAAACCTCTTTCTCTTCTCTCTCCTCATGTCCTCCCTCTCTAGCGCCACTCTCTCTCTCTCCCAAGTCCCTCCCCGATCTCCCTCTCTCCCTCCCCGATCTGATTTTCTCCCTCCCCGCTCTCTTCTCTCTTCTTTCTCCTTCCTCCCCAATTACGCAGTGGCTGAGTTTGTAACTGGCAAGGAGAAGACAGACATAAAAATGGTGGGTTTGTTGCTCGGAACGAAGTTTTGCCAAAGTTCGGCGAAATATTGACGAAAAATTCATGAACTAGTGTTAAAATTTTCATACCCTCAAAAAACGAAATTTAACTCCTTGATTATATGTAAAAAATGCATCCAAATTCATTAAGGCCTGTTTGGATTGGAGATTTGAATTTAGATTTAGATTTCAAATTCTTAGATTTCAAATTTTATTGTTTGGATAAAAAAAATGAAATATGAGGATTTCAATTTAAGAATTTTTAATTTTTATATATATTGCAATATATAATAAATATATATTGGCCGAAAGGGTCGCCGAAAAAGTTGGCCGAAGGGGTTGCTGGAAAATTTGGTAGGAGGTCGCCAGAAAATTTGGTTGAAGGGTCGCCGAAAAAATTGGTTGGAGGGGTTGCCAGAAAATTTGGCCGGAGGTCGCTAGAAAAGTTGGCCGGAGGAAGTCACCGAAAAAGTTGGTCGAAGGAGGTCGTTGAAAAGTTGGTCGGAGGAGTCGCTGGAAAGTTGGTCGGTGGTGGTTTCCGGAAAGTTGATCAGCGGTGGTTTGCTGAAAAGTTGCTGGCAATGATGGCCGGAGATGATGAGAGAGTGTGGTTAAATACCTAGTTTAAGAAGGTATTTGGAATCCATGAATTTGGACCTCTAAAATCCACCATAGATTTGGGCCAAATCCAAATTCATTCCTTAAATTGAATTCAAATATGAGAATTTGGATTTGAGGATTCCAAATTCAAATCCACCCCATGAAATCCAAGTTTTCAAACGGGCCTCAAAATCTTTTATTTAATAAAATCCATGACTTGTTTAGGAGACCTGAATTTTATTAGAATTCATTAAAATCTGAGTTGGGGACACTATGATTTATTTGTAATCTATTAAAATTTGAGTTGCGGACACCTAGATTTCATTGAATTTTTAAAATCTAATGAAATCTAAGTTGGGGACACCCAAAGGTCCCAACTTACTCCTAATTCCTAATTCCTTAATCCAACTTTTTATATTTTAAATTTTAGACGTGCAATGCTCCGATTCTTCTCTATGTGTTCTTTTTATGGCTGCTACGGTGCTACCATACTTGGGGCTTGCAGAGTTAAGACTAGTAACTCACATTCATTTTTGAAAAAGATATATTTTATTTTAAGTAATTAAACAAAACAAATGAGTAACCCAAATCGAGCCTTAAAGGCTTAAAGACAATTAAGACAACTCCTCTGGCCCAAAAAAAAAAAAAAAGACATTTAAGACAACTCGGTTATTTTGTGAAACAACTCAACAACTGTCAAGGTGGGAAATCCCATAGATTAAACCTGTCACAGTGGAAAAATGCTCATCCACAGTGCCTTGTGAAGAAGGTAATTACCATTTTGCGAGACACAAACACAATCTGTGGGTTAGGGCTTAATTAGGATCTGACCACTTTGCAAAAATGGAAGCCTAATCATTTCGCCCTCGTACAATCGGATTCCAAGTCTCAAAATTGACTGCACCCCAATTATTTTGGTATCCAAATTTCAATATTTCAATGCCAGCTCCCGCCGTGCCGTGCAATCAGAGCCATGACAGAGACGCTGTGCATTAGTCTCTGATTGACTGTCGTTTTGTCAAACGCAGAACACAAAGCCCAGAAACGACCCAGTTGAATATTTGAATCCACCGACCACCCACCCACCATAGCCATTCGCATTGGAAGAGAATTGAAATGATAATCAGAGGGAAAAGCGGGAAAGGGATTTGGGCCTCCAAGTTGAAGGCCAAGTTTGGGTTGTTCACCGTGTTTGTCTTATGCTGCTTCTTCTTCCTCGCCGGCTTCTTCGGCTCCTCTCTGCTATCCCAGGTATTTTTTCTGGTTTTTCTTTAATGGGTTTTGTTTTAAATTAAAAAAAGATTGGTGTTTTGAAAATTTGGTTTGTCGGCAGCATGTGATTGATGGTGGTAATAGGCCGAGAGCGAGACTGCTGGAATCAGAGTATACTTCGTTGCAGATTGGAGAGACGGGTGACGATTCTTTAACTTCCATTCCCTTTCAGGTTCTGTTGCTGTTGTTGTTTTTCTGTGACTGTTTGAACAGTTTGAGCAGTTTGATCAGTTTAGGTTTGTGTCGTTTTTGTGATATTAAAGAATGAATTTTTATGAGCTAACAAGAAATGGGCATAAACTGTGTAGGTCTTGAGCTGGTATCCACGAGCACTGTATTTTCCTAATTTTGCAACTGCGGAGCAATGTGAAAGTATAATTGATATTGCAAAACCGGGCCTTAAGCCTTCGACTTTGGCTCTACGAGAGGGAGAGACAGAGGACAACACCAAGGGAATACGAACAAGGTACAGAACTCGGCATTCGTGTTGAGCCAACCCTTTTCATGATTTGCTTTTACTTATGCAACAAAAGCTTGAAGACTGCCCTGTAAGCGTGATATTATGGTTGTAAATACAAGCTTACAATGATTGACACTTGATGAATATATAGAGATAAATAAATCTAGCGGGTCCAAATGTGAATTTGCTGCATATTAGTTTCTTAAGATGAGCGATTATAGATGCCACTAATCATGCGTACACTGTCTTTTCACGCAGTTCTGGCACGTTTCTTTCTGCTTCTGATGATAAATCTGGGACCTTGGATGTGATTGAGGAAAAGATTGCAAGGGCGACAATGATTCCCAGGACCCATGGAGAGGTACTGTTTACTGTAGAGTTTAGAGCTTATAATCACCTTCATCATCTCTCTCTCTCTCTCTCTCTCCCCCCCCCCCCCCCCCCCCCCCTCTATACAAAATCATAATGCCTTTTCATGTTTCATTGTAAGCAATGCTTGTGGAAGTTTTTCTTTTCTGTCTAAGTTGACAGCAAGATATATCGACTGTTGTTTGCAAAAGTTACTTTATTGCTTGAAATTATAGATGATTGTTCTACATGCACAAATGGGGGAGGAGGGGTGTTAGAAAATGATACTCCGTCAGTTTGTGGCAGCACTCAGCAGCTGTTTACGAACCAATTTTTTTCCTGGGAACTGGGAAGTTTACGTTTACATATCAGTTAATCGTATGCGTGCCATGTTATGTTTCAACATAATTCACAACCGTAAAATTTTTTGATGTTCTGTATCTCAACATGGTTGAGCAAAATTTTCTTTCTGGTAGCATTGACTAGATGGTTCACTACTATATTTAATGTGTAAATATCATATAGCTGCTTATTGTGATGTTTATGTCATATGTGCTAAGTAATGATGGGATACTTTGATGTGGTAATCATAGTGAAGATGTTTCTTGCATGCCAATGTGTTTCTGTTATGTGAAAGCTAATGAATTCGTTTTACTTTCTTTTATGAATAAATAATTAATACAGGTGACTGTATCAAACGATTCAAACCCCCATCCCCCCCCCCCAAAAAAAAAATAAATAAATAAAATCGTTAAAGCATTAGTGAAAGTCATTGTCTCTTTTGTTGAATTAGTTAACCTTTTATTTCAGGCCAATTTGTAAAATTGTCTGAGCTGAGGATATCATCATGTTTCAGGCATTCAACATCTTGCGCTATGAGATTGGGCAGAAGTATAATTCTCATTATGACGCATTCCACCCCGATCAATATGGTCCACAGACGAGCCAAAGGGTACAGCTTCAGCATGAGACATGGGTTTTCATTTGGTCATTATTTGTTTCCTAATCATAAATTTTGTGGTTGTGTATCACAGATACACTTGCACACCCATTCCCAAGAGTGCAAAAATTAGCAAAAAAAGCTAGGAGAAGATAGAACTCAATGTTTTATTTCCTACATTTGCACAACAAGATAAAAAAACTCATCTACTTGAGCGCCTTAATAATGTTACCAGTTCGAACAATTTCTGAAATTTTCTCTATGATTACATGTTCAAACCAAATTATATTTTACGAAAGCTAAGTTGCATCCAGGAATCGTCAATTGCATCTTCTATGATTAAACACTTAACAGTAGCCATTCACAAGTTGTAGATCTGAAAGAATTGCATGATGGTTTAAAGAATCCTTACATTGATCTTATTTAACATTGTGCAGGTTGCATCATTCTTGTTGTATTTAACTGATGTTCAAGAAGGCGGTGAAACCATGTTTCCATATGAGGTAAGATCAAGACCTCTTCTTTTCTTATTATAATTGCCATTTTGGTTTGTTCATTGGCTGTCATCCCGTGTTTTGATCTGCAGAATGGCTCAAACTTGGATGGAAACTATGATTTTCGGGAATGTACGGGCTTGAAAGTGAAGCCACGCAAAGGGGATGGACTTCTATTTTATTCATTGCTCCCAAATGGTACAATTGATCCGGTTAGTGTGGCTTCCCATTGTCATCGTTATCATTCTTACCCTTGGGTTCTGTTAACAGATTGGATGGAAATTGGATTTGGTACCTATTAGACACAAAATAAAAGTTTAGGTACTTAATTGCTTAATTGGGTTAAATAAAAATTCAAATATCACGTTGGGACACGGGTAAAAGTTTAGGTACCAAATTTGAAAAAAACCCAAGTTTTTAACTAAATTTTAGTTACTCCACCCATTATTGATACTGCATATGGCTGTTCTAGACATTCATCATTGAACAAGCGTAAGTGAAGACATGACTGTTTAATTCTAATTTCTTTATTGGCTGGATGCTTCTGCAGTTATCAATACATGGGAGCTGTCCTGTAGTCGAAGGGGAAAAATGGGTGGCTACAAAGTGGGTCAGAGATCAAATACAAGAGGAATATTTGTAGTTGTCAACATTGTGTAATGCTCAATTTTTTATCTTTACCTGAGCATTTACCACACAACCCCCGTCTTCCCCTTGGGGGGTCTTTTGGGTATGAGCCTTCCTTTTGTTTGGTCGGAGTTTTGAGAAATTTTCGTGGTGTTAGCTTGTCGTGTCACATCTGGCAATTCAATTAAATAAATGAAGAAAGTTGGTCAGATACTAGATATGTGAAATGCAGCTGAGAGCCTTTGCATGATGGTGCAAGCTGTAACCAGCACGCCTTACATTTTCAATTTATTTTAAAAGCCTCCAGGCCCTCCATCATTTGTTCAATAATTTTAACTTTAAGATTACCTTTCAACTTTTTTAAAGTCGATTTTGTATCCGCAACTGAACATCCAAACACTTCTATGCTTCTACTCAAGCAGATAATGAGAAGAGAACCAAAGATATATACAGTTTCTGACAGCGTTCAGACTTAGAAGCAAAATATGCCAAGCCATAGCCATCACTGAGGAATTGAATACTTTGCACATCTTGCAGTGTATGCTTGAATTCCTACAAATTATGAAAGGAACTTAACGTATCTTGGTGGATAATAAGGTGCAAGCAAAGCTTGCGTTGAGCTTATATGGGATTTGAGTCATAGATATGTCAATGGCTCAACAAACCAAATTCTTCACCACCTCTTACCATCTACTTCTCTGCAATTATTACAGTTTACTCTGTTCAAGTTTTTCTTGTTTCTTTTTTTATTTTTATTTTTGTTCCGTGTTCAAGTTTTTGTTCTTGTCCTCTCAACACCATATTTTTCAGGGAAAGCCCTTTTGCTTTTGCCTCTTGTTATTTCACAAACAACTAACGTGATGAGGAATAAGACTGAAAAGGAACATTGCCAAAGCGTTGAGTGAGTTCTTCACTCACTCAAGACATCTCAGCTCAGGTGAGCAACTGAGCATCTCTTGAGTTTCAGTATCTCAGTATCTTAAGGGTATTGTGGTCATCTCAGGCTAAGTTTTGGTTAAAATGTTGAGTTCTATAAAGAGATGGTTAATTTTCTTTACTTGATTGGGGTTTGGGTCATTTTCCAAAAAGAACTCCCGAGTAAGGTGAAAGTGAAACTACTCAACGGGTTTGAAATTCCTTTTTTTTTTTTTTTTTTAAAGTTTTATTATGTTTTTAAAACACACTCCAAAAATTCTTAAAATACTCTTATTATACAACACAACCCAGCACACCCCCACCACCCCGACCTTGACCCTGCTGCCGGCCGTCCAACCTCCACTACTATTGTCAGCGACCGGCCGGCCTCCCTTCCCCTTCTCTCTCCTTCCCTCTCTCTCTCTCTCTCTCTCTCTCTCTCTCTCTCTCTCTCTCCGGAGAGATAGAGGCGAGAGATAGAGGAAAGGAGAGAGAGGCCGGAGATCCACCTTGGGGTTCTGTTTTTTAGGTTAAATTTGTAATTTCAAAATTCGAAGGGAGAGTGTGCATGTAAAGAGAGAAAATTGGGTGTGCATATATAGCAGCAGTCATTCGAAAACTCAAGATTATCTTCACAATCAACGCATATGTAATCAGGAAAATGCTAAACATTCAAAGTACCAACGGAACATAATTTACAGGATTACCGATATTCACCAATCCAATATTCAAAGCAACTCTGGGTTTTCCCGTGCAACAAGAGCAAAAGTACAATGTTGCCAAACTATACTCCTCATTAAGATACTGAAGTGCAAAAATTACAAGCCAAACTAAAAAAATAAAAAATAAAAAAATCTTCAAAATGTGAATCACGGAGACTTGCAGTTTTTGTCTACTGCCTATGTTGTCTAATCCCTAAGCTGCAAAAAGTAGTTGTGTACACAGGGCTGATAGTAAACATGCAAGCCCCTTCTCCTGACTAACCAGCATATATGCCCAGAAACCTTAAAGAGGGTGGCAACTCGAATTGAACTCAGTGACAAGGAACCGATAACTGATTTCCGCCTTGCACAGTCATTCAGTTGATTCCTATGGAATATACAAGACCATATCAAACTAATTTTTGCACTTCTCAAAACAACATAATCTTGGTTTTCTCAATATTTATGTTCCCCATACTTGAATAGTGGCATACCTCAGCTGGAATTCAGGGGTACATAATTTCTTTTCTAAATCGGCTCATTTTTGTTAGCCAGTGATTGATCAATGATGTCCAGGATTCACCAACTCGGTCAATATGCTTGCTGTTGATTAGGTATCAAATCATAGTTTATGCCAGTTATGATATGGTTGCTTCCCCCACCGCTTCAAGAGATGCATGCAGCCAGCTGCTGTGAATAGCCCAAGGGCAGAAAATGCTATGATTGTTGAATTCCCAATGTTATGGTAGTATTTTCCCTGCATCAATACCATGGTAGCAACAAAAGTCAGTGGAAAAAAAATAATAAATAAATCTCCATGGTGGAATCTGCCAGTCAAATAATAACATTTTTGTTATAATGGCTGGTCTCCACCATTGGTGGCCCACATCAATCCACTAGGCAGGGAGATGCTTAATGATATGTTTTCCATGTTTAAGTGAACCTAAGGAGAAACACTCACTTGCACCAGAAAAAGCAGAATTGCTGCATTTGCAGGGGCATGAGAAAGGCTTATCATCCCTCCACGCAGTGCATTAGGCACATACCTGTGAACACCAAGTACAAGCAGGACAATCAAATTAAAATCCACGCAATAAAAGTAGAACCTGAAAATTGAGAGAAGAGACATCAGCTGATAGAAAGAAAGAACACTTGTTTAATTTACATGGTCCTCAATCTGGCAAGTGAAGGCAAAATCATGCCAAGGATGGCATGAAATATGCAAAATAGTGTCACTAGAAATCCAATTTCCTGCACACCAAAAATTAATAGTTTAAATTTCTGAACAGCAATCATCAAACAGAACTGATAATTCTACTTGTCATATTTCCAAAGACATAAGACATCTGTATCTTTACCTGATAATCATAAGCTACTATGGACAATACAAGCCCCAGTATACTGAATGTATATACTAGGCAATCCTCAGTTCTAAAGGATGATAGTCCACTATTGAGCCATGGAAATACTGTGCTTCCTAGCATTCTTGAGCCCAGCAAGCATGGGTATATCAACCCTAGGTGCACTTCTCGTCCATCAGCCTAAATTCATGTCTTCATTAAAAATTAACACAAGATAATGAAACTATCAACAGATATCTAAATAACTTCAAATCACTCTTTTAAATAGTCTCAGGCAGAAGAAAGAATTTCTTTGTTCACCAGATTGATGGTCTCGACCAACTCTTAAATTTCATTGGTTCAATCTATGGTCTACAATAAAAAGAATCTCATAAACATAAAGTTTAAGGTCGTTCAAATATTAATCATGGTAACTTTCACTTCTACTAAGAATTTTGCTTTAAACTATAGATACCCATACCACTAGTGTTGGGGCCCACAGTATCCAGAAGACTGCTATGGAGAAGTGTACGCAAGCTTGTGCCCATGCCAAAAGCCATATTCTTTTATCTGCCAATCATATAAAATTACAACAGTAAGAACAAAATTTAATAATTTATAGCTAAGCTCATACCTAGAGTAGTTCACACCATGGTTTGTGAAAGCAGTATGCATAAGAGCAGCCTAATCGTCATATACTAGCACAACATGTTCATATAATCAATCCTCTGAACTGCAAATAGTAAGTTGCTGGAGCAGTGAAAATTAATAAGCAAGATTTCCAAATAAAAATTGTGAAACTGCTCTACAGGTACTCATCTCATTAAAGGAAAGGTGACATAAGTGATCTAACTATTCAAGAAGGCTATAGGTACAGTGAGAAATGGTTGTCCTGGATCAGGGGATTGGGGACCTGTTGATCATAGTGGGGCAAACTTGAGTATCAAAGGAGGCAAATGATAAAAAGGAAAGAGATAAAGTGCAAAGCAAATAAGAGGTTGATCCTCAAGAATAATATTTTGCACAACGATTGCCCTTGGCATCTAACTTTGATGGAATTGACATGCTTCACCATTTGTCCACTACAGCATCACTCAAGCTCATTTAATAAATGATTAATTTACATACTATAAGTATTCAAGCAGTATAATTTGTTTAAGCAAACGAAAAAGGAAGGCAAGATCAAAGTTATAAACAGAATGCAACTCTTACCACCAAAAATATATGCATGGAAAGATGCCCGATACTCTTTAAGAGCTACTTTTTGTGGGGTTTCTGTCCATCCTCTGATGAGACAAACTAAGCCAATTATTGCCAAGAAGATAGCTGCAGTGGAATGAGACACCATATTCTTCTCCACATTATTATCAATGAGCCAATTTGAAAACACCTGGCTTCCGATAAGAGATGCGGACTCAAATAAACTCATTAACCAAAATGTCTCACTCAACATATCTTGCCGGTGCCCTTGCTGCAAACATAATTTTTTTAAAAAAATTATCAATATAATCACCGAAGCTAGTCCAACACATGAACATTATGCATCCTTATATTGCTTGTGTGGAAACAATCAGGGTGTGCTAAAGAAAGCCTACAATGAATAACTTCCATTTCTAGACTAATTGATCTTCCTGCAATGCAAACCAAATCTGAAATATGACATCTCTCAACAACCTCTTCGTGTTGAAGTACCATCCACGCCTCGAAACTGAACGAAAATATTGAAGCAGTGAGAGCCAAAGAAATACTGGCCACCAAAACACTCGGATGAGCAATAATTCTCTTCCACAAGCCAACAAAGAGGTGTACAATGCAAAAGATGAAACAAACTTTCTTTGGGCCTCTACACAAATTATGAAAAAAAAAAAAAAAAGGAAATCAATTAGGGTTTAACAATAAGTGTTTGAATAAAGAACAACAAACAAGCGTGGAATTTTCGACATGATAGCGCTTACATTAAGTCGGAAAGTATCCCTAAGAAAGAACCAACAAAGAGAGAAGCTGCAAATCCGACACAGAGAGAAAGCACCATTTGCTCTTTGCTTAAGCCGTAGTAAGCCAACTCAAACTCACCAAATACAGACCACAGTCCTTCCATCACTGAAAGCATAAAGTCATAAAAATCCAATTAGTGATTAAAAGCTGACTAAATTAAGATTAAAATGCGCCTTTTCTGTTTGGTTGCTGAGAAAATGTGAGAAAAAATTATAAAACTGCAGCTGTTCTAATTCACTTGAGACTTGTAAATACGAAAAATTGAGTATATTCCGTTTTAATTCTTTCTTCCACAATTTCTCGGCAACCAAACGGAGCCTGAAAGATCTGGAAGGAAATAAGAAACGACGTCGTTTAAGGAGTTGGTGAGTACGGACCTGAAGCAAGAGAATAGAGTATGAGGAAGTTCCTCTGGAAGCGAAGAGAGGAGGTGGTGGGGGAGATTCCATGGTCGAAGAGAGTCGGAGCTTTGGTTGAGCAGCTGTACTTGTTCGAAGCATAAGGGAAAACGACGATGGAGAAGAGAGAGGCGAAGAAGATGAATACGTATACAGCAGGATTGGGTTCCCAAACAGAGCTCTCGATCACCACCCCCATTGATTCTTCGATTTTGGTGGAATCGAAATTGTAGCGTTCGAAGTTTGGATCTCAGAGAAAATGAAGAAGATCGAGATCGTATTCTTCGTGAGGCATTGGGTGCAGAGGTTTCATGGGCACCACTTCGGGTTCGGACTTGAGATCTCAATCTCAGGCTCTCAGCTCTGCCCGTAACTCCTCATCCAACTCGTAAGCCTGTAGTAACACACTGTACCCGGACACCGTAAACGGCGACGTTTCGGTTTCCATTTCAACTAAAAGTAACTGCCGTGAATCGCGCGTTTTTGTTATCAATATAAACTCTCAAGTAAAGCAGTGCTTAAATCCACCCACGAGTATTTGGTGATTAAAATTCAAAAATAGTGTTGAGTAATTTAATTAAACAGCCCCTTTTAATACCCTTTAAGCTTTTTCGACCTCGTCTCTCAAAAATTTACTTTACTGGCTCTTTTGTATTTTTTATGACCAAAATACCCCTCTATATATATACTTTAGAGCAAAATACACCGTTGGTCCACTTATTATAGTGGATTTCTCAAGTTGGTCCACGAATTAATTTTCGTCTCAAGTTAGTCCACTTTCTTTGCACCATTATCCAAGTTGGTCATTTCTGTCAATTTTTAGTTAAATGCTGTTAAAATTCAGCCTGTGCAGAGCATGTGCCATTTTTTTTTAGGGCAAATGAGTTTTTTCCACCCCAAGCCCACACCCAACTGATCCCAACCTTTCTTTCTTCTTCTTTTCTCCCTCTTCTTTTTTTCTTTTTCTGCAACACACGCCTTAAACCACCATCTCCTCCGCAGCTCGTGCCGGTGTGTGCGACACCGTCCGGAGGTGATTGTCGACGAAACTACCACCACCAGTCTCGCCTATCTCCCCTCTTCCTCCCCTGTGAGTAGAACACCCAGAAAAGCAGTGTAACGGAAAACCCAGCCCGAGAAACGATCGGCCCCTATCGCCGTTGACCCATTTTCCTGGAGAAATTGAGACCGGCCACCACCCTAGTCATCTTCTCCTCATTGTTCTGAGCAAGAGGGTGGTCTTGGATCATTCATCGGATCACCAAGCACGGCCAATCAACGCCGAGAAGCCGCAACGGCTCCTGTGGCTTTACCGGCCAATTCCGGCGGCCAATTGGGTTGACCCAGGTATCAAATTTGATTCTCTCTTCGTGTTCTTGCTATTGGTATCTTTGTTTTGGGCCAATTCTTGTGAAATTTGAAAACCAGTTTAGGGAACCCACAACCACCGCGGGCTCCGCCGCGGTTGGTGGTTGGGTTAGGCTCCCCTCACCCGAATTTGGTCCCTTGGTTATCAATTGTTTCTTGTGAGTTGAATTGGGACTGAAATTATTCAAAATTTATGTGTTTTCAGGTGTTTCTGCCGCTGCCACCACCGGCGCCGCCACCCAGGTGTCGGGTTGGTGGTGGATTCCATCTATCTTGGTCCGGTTGGGTCTTAGAAGACATCTTCCAGGTTGAATTGTGTTTTTGGGTGAGTTTTTGTGAAGTTTTAGTGGCGGGCTGCGGAGGAGAGAGTTGGAGAGAGGGAGTGAGGGAGTCGGGGGAAAGAGATGGTGGTTTGGGGTGGGGGTTGCTCGGGTGGGTGAGGGAAGGAAGAAATTTTGTTTTTGACGAAAAGAAAAAAAAATTTTGTTTAGATGGTGGTTTGGGGCGTGTGTTGCAGAAGAAGAAAGAAAGAAGAAGAATAAAAGAAGAAGAAATAAGGGTTCAGATTAGTTAGGTGTGGGCTTGGGGTACATGGAAAAGACTCATTTGCCCTTAAAAAATGGCACATGCTGAATTTTAACAGCATTTAACTAAAATTGACGGAAATGACCAACTTGGGTAACAGTGCAAAGAAAGTGAACCAACTTGAGACGAAAATTAATTCGTGGACCAACTTGAGAAATCTACTATAATAAGTGGACCAATAGTGCATTTTGCTCTATACTTTATAAACCGAAAATTCTACCGGTAAAAAGGTTCACATCTCCCTCCCTCCCTCCCTCCCTCCCTCCCTTCCTCATCTAATCAAAGACTGCAGTAATTCGCACTTGGGTTTCCAAATGAAATTTGACTGCAAAAATTGACAGAAAAAAAAAGTGTTAGATATGATTTATGAAGCTAACCCAAATGAAAACTCATAGCTTGCATCCGAAACCCATAATTTTCATCTGGGTTTAATCGCGCCGCCCACTTCTTCCTACATCCTCTCTTTTCCTTAGTTGTTTAATCACTATCACTACTTTCTTTCTTATCTTTCTTTTTATTCTTTATTCCTGCGCCACTTTCTCTTCTTTTCTTTTTCTTTCATTTCTTTCTTCTTTTCAATTCACTTGCTGCACCTCTCCAATTTCTTTTTTCTAATAAAAATTATGAGAGGTTTATTGTAATTACTATATATATATTTATATCAATAATTGCAAATTGTTTGTCTCTTACAAAGAATCTCCTAGTTATTACATCAATCTGCAAGTGGCGAACATATCCACCCTCAAGTGCCCTAGATCTGAACTTAACGGAGAAGAAGAAAAATATGCAAAAATTGTAGATGTGAAATTTTCAGTAGACAATATGAAATTTTTGGTCGACATAAGAAAAGAAGAAGATTGTCGACCGAAAATTTCACATCTGCAATTTTTGCATCTTTTTTAATCTAAATCTGATTTTGAGATACATTGAATACATTACTTTGTGATAATTTCAACGATAATCAAATGAGATCAAATTACACAATTATTTCTTCCTCTTATTCTTTACCCAACCCCATCCACAAAATAAAGAAAATATTAAAACAAAAAAATTCACCAAAGCAATGGAGGTGGGTTTTGGTCTAATCAGATCTGGTACCATTATTAGCAGAGAGGGCTGGTTGGCTAAAGAATAGAATGAGAATGTTGAATATTCAAAGAACATAGATCTGGCCATGGATATATGGCATTCGGATTCATGGATCTGGTATGCCATTATTTTTGTTCTCAAGATCTTGTATGCAAAAATAATGTTGAACAAAAATAATGGTTGAATTCATGGATCCGGTACAAAAAACTAATGTTGAATACGGATTATGAGAACAAAAATCCAAAAAGTAATGCATGAATGACTTTGGAAAATAAAAAAGTAATGCTAGACAGACCCAGATCTTAGATGGGGGCAGGGCTAGCTAAGGGAGGGAGAAAAAAAAAAAAAACTACAGTCACAAAATTTGGGTTTTTATATAAAGGTGTTATGGACATTACACACAAAAAAGAGTTAGAAAAATAAGTTTTTGAGAGAGGGGGTTTAAAAAAACTTAAAATATATTAAAAAGAGCTATTTAATTAAATTACCCAATAGTATTCGAGGTCATTTAAAAAAAAGAAAGAAAATAAATAGAGTGAGGTTTAACACTACTTTTTGAACTAATTACATATACTTTACCCTTGATAATTTATGTTTTTAAATTATATTTTTCTTTTAGCCAATTGTTAGAGGGTTTTGCACACTTGAATTTATATTTTTAAATTTTGAACTAATTACATATACATCACCGAAACCATGATATGTTTGACACTTTTTCTCCTATTTTTTTTTTTATACGTTACCCTTCAAACTCAATTCCGTTACACTTTACCCCAAAATCAACCTTAAAAAATCAATTTCTCCATTAGTTTTGCACACATGGTACCACCACGTTGGCATCACACCTTCTGCCTGATCTCATTTTCATCTTCTCATTTTTTTAATTTAATTGATGATTAACACGAAAATGCCCTCATACAGAATTCCATGTGAGTAAAACTAATGGAGAGATTGATTTTTTAACGATTTTGGGATAAACTGTTTAACTGAATTAAGTTTGAAGGGAAAAGTGTCAAAAAGTTTAGTTTGAGAAAGAAAATGTTGAATATGGTATAGTTTGGAGGTTGAATATGGTATGGTTTGGAAGTGGTATATGTTTTTTTTTTTTTTCAATTTTTAAATTTTTTTAATAATTAGAGGCTCACTCACCTATGCCTATTTGAGTGCATATCATCCATAGAACCCATTTTAGGAATTTTTGTCCAAAGCTCAAATTCGCATGAACCGCCTTTCATACACAATTCAATCATCGTTAAAGTTCATTGACTTCATTCAAGGGAAAAGAAAAGTGTGATAATTGTTCACGAGACTTATCAAATGAGAGTAAACTCTTTTAAAAGAAAGGCTTATCTACACATTTATCCCCCCTAAAACTATAGTTTCATCTCACTTCACCCCTTTAAAATTTATTGTCTCAATTTATCTTTGTAAGTTTCCCTTGTGTCTCACATAACCCGAAACCATTAATCCATTGTTTGAATTGCTGACATGACATCTACGTAGCAGAGGGTAAATTGTCAATGAAATAGACGGACTTGACAGTTTCGAGTTATGTGAGACACAAGAGAAACCTACAGGGGTAAATTGAGACAATAAATTTTAAGAAGGTAAAGTGAAACTAAACTATAGTTTCATGAGGTCAATGTGCAAATTTAACCTAATAAAAATGGGTTCAATACTTTGACTCTCAATTTGAAGTTTTTTATATTCACTTACATTATTAAAGGTTGGATAATGTAAATCAAAGATACAAAATAACCATTTGTAATACAGAAATTAGATTAAAAGTCAAGTGAAACATTGCTTTTAAATCGGATCACACATGGAGAAAACGTAGAAAGTCTTGTTATAATGAAGGTGTATGAAGAATTACATATAACGCATCATTTGATTTTGAATATATCTTTTGTTTTAATGAAGAATATGTAATGTCTCAGTATCCATGGAATATAATTCAATTCAATTGATAGTCACATGTGTCCTAGTCTGCCAAATGTTAACTCTTTGATAAGGCCAACCTAACATGAAATGCAGTTTCAATCATTTCAAGCTCAATGAAAGGAACCTGTGTCTTTTGGCTTGGTTAGTTGTACAATACCCATCTATTTTGTTGAGGTGTAACATTACCAATTTTCTTCTCAGTTCTCACATGTAGGAAACAAAAGGGGTTGGTGTAGAGAGAGAGAGAGAGAGAGAGAGAGAGAGAGAGAGAGAGAGAGAGAGAGATTTCCACCACTTACGTACTCAAAGAACCAAGGGATGAGTGGGATACAATCTAATACCATAAAAACATGGCTAAATCTTTATTATAAAAGACAATGCAATATGTACTGGTCACAATGAGACTGAATGTGTCCAATTCTTCAAGTGAACTCCTGGGTCTTGGCAGCCTCTGTTGTCTGGAAGATGCCTACCCTTGGTGACGAACAATTAGCATAAACCTGGATTTGAAACAAAACGAAGATGCTGAAAGCAACATTATAGTAAGTTTTTAAGTATGCGAAGACAACTCCATAAGAATTCCAATTTGTATCTAAATAAAGCATTATGTATAGGAGGAGGCTGGAGCTAACTAGCTTAGTTGGTTGGTAAATCCCTTGGATTGTATCCAGGGAGGGCTTCGTCCGGATTGGGGTATTTATGAGATGGGAGAGAGTTACCTCCCGGCTCCCGTTGTATAATTGGGTCACCACTGGACCATTAAATAAGAAAAAAAAAAAAAAAGAATTATGTATGATGACATGAGGAAAATTTGTCAGCTTGTAACTTCTTAAATTTGATGAACCAAAAACGATGAACCAACAACCAAAACATTAATCATAATCAGATAAATAAACTGACTCATGGTGATATCAATAATACTTATATCTGGGTCACCAAATTACTTCATGAGGAAGAAAAGAAAAAAAGGTGTTCCTGCTGGCCATATGCAGCAGAAAACAATTATGACCACAATAGAAATATATGAATTAGTATACAAAGAAATAGGCTGAGGTGCAATCTGCTTTACAGATCAAAAGTGACTTCTTCTCAATACATATAGAAACTCAGAGGGAATATAAGGGAGTTTTACCGATAATATTTGACAAAAAACTATGTTCAACTTCAGCAGGGAAAAAAAGGACAAGATTGCATAACTAGAATCACTGAACCATCTATTAATTCAATGCCATGAATGAAAATTCAGTATAATTGTATGCTGCAGGCAATTTTGAGCCAATAAATATAGAAGGTAATTTGCATGCACAAAAAACTTCATTTCAATGCTTATGCTGGAAATAATGGCATTTGTGTTGTTTATAATTTTGCGAAACACAGAAAAATCAGATACGGAAGGAAAAATCACAATCATGTCAACAAAAATTTTCCAGGTACCATTCTTTAAAACAGAATATAAGAAAATTTAAGCTAATACTAACTGCATGGATACCTTGCTCATCTAAACCTTTAACACGGGCTTTAGTTCAACTTTTCTGCAAAGTCAGCAAAGATTAATACAATCAATAAAAAATATTTATAAAAAGAAAAACAAGGAAAATTTGCAAACCTGAAAGTGATTAACATTGGTCAATAAAGAAGGAGATATTGAACACCTTTCACCTGAAAATTCTGAGTTGTTTTGCACCAAGGTCTTCACATCTGAAGCTACCTTCTCAAACACTTGGGCATCTGAAAAATTCTGCTCCAATGAAATAGGAAAAGAATATTAATCCAAAATTGCTCATCTGTAAAAACAACTGAATCAAGCACTAGAACTAATGCTTCAGTAAAATGCTTACACCATGAACATCCTGTATCCACCCAGGAACACTTTCTGAAAGAAGTGTGATATACTGCTCCATCGCTACCTCTGCACTCATGTTCCCAAGCTGTTGCCAAGCATTCCTTGCACAATGTAACCAGTTTCGCTATCAAATCAGTGAAGCAGCACAATTCACTCTTTATCATTATAGCCATGAAACTACATTCTGGAATTGAAAGCTTAATGTGATACCATTCAACCCAATTTCTATGTGTTAAGACTTAAGAGTGCTAAAGGTTTATGTACCTTAAGCCTAAACATACTCTGCATACAACAATAAACGAACCAAGTAAACAGTCTTAAATCAAATATGATAGGTGCCAAAGTATTACAATTAGTGAACATATAGAGCTCGACTTAGAGAAATCAATAAGCATAAGATCATAATCAAATTAGATAGCACCCCGAAAAAGAGAGAAGTTAAAAGCTACCATTTTGCTCGTGCAGAGACCTTGAATGCCATAGGCTGGGGTTCCAAGCAAGGCCCTCGGGTAGCAATCTTGTGAAGCCCATCTAACCTCATCTTCACATCACTGCCAAGACTTGAAACTCTATCAGCATTGCTCTTAGACCCAACAAACACCACTGCAGCACCAAAAAGCCTTTCCAATTCAGTTCTTTCAATTCCCTCCCAATCATCCTCCTCACCAAGAAAGCCAACCTTCTCTACACCATCCACTACATTCTCTTTTGCTCCATCAGTTTCATCATTGCCATCACACTCAGACTCCTTGATCTCTTTGCTTTCAGAAATTCCCACTTCGTTTTCTTCCAAATCTACCACAATTTCGTCATATTCATGCCTCTCAGAACTTCCATCAACCACGTTCTCTACACACCCCCATATACCACCATGCCCACTAGAGCTTTCTTCATCAACACACTTCTCTGGCATACAAACTCCGCAATATTCATGCCTCTCAGAACTTCCATCAACCACGTTCTCTTCACACCCCCATATACCACCATACCCACTAGAGCTTTCTTCCTCAACACGCCTCTCTTGCAAATTAACAACCCCAACTTCTGTGGAAACTTCATTTTTATCAGTCTCCGAACCCTCATGAATATTTGGCGACCCACAACTTTCACCCACAAAATCTTGAACAACGAAACTTCCCTCTATCGGTTCACACACAAATGCATCAACTTCCACAACTTTCTCAACAAACCCACTTCGAATCTCACTTTGCCAGTCAAGAACTTCTAACTCAGCTTGCGAATTACGCTTATAAAGAACCGCTTTCTTGCCCACATGGCCCTTGACATCCCTGCTCGAAGAAAGAAGCAAAGGGAGAACGAAAGAAAGCAAGAAAGGGAGCAAGAGAGAAACAAAAATTGTTAACATGAATTCCAGAACAAGCTCCATGGCTTTGCAGAGACCCAGAGAATAGCAGAGCTTGTTTCCGATGAAGACGATGTGAGAGAGACCGAGAGAAAGCAATAAGGATTTTGCAGTGCAGAGCAAGGTATATTCTACAATATTTCTTCTGCTGCTACAGTTATATGTCGGTCCCATATAAAGTGAGGTGTTTTTCTTTGGTTCGAGTATAGCGAGGTGGTGAAAAGGACTCCTACCCTAGAAGCGCTAAACTTTTGGAATATTAATTTAAGATTACGAATTTACTTAAATTATAAAGTAAATGATTATAAAGTCCAATTTTGAACTCTCACTACTTTTAAGATTCAGGTCCTTTTTTTATTTGTGAAAGAGGTCTAGTTTATACCAAACCGGTCCTTTTTTCCTTCTCCGTTTCTTTCTCCGTCTATCTCCAACTTCTTCTGTCATTTCTTTTATTTCAAAGTCAGCATTATTCTCTCTCTTCACCATCACTCACTCACTCACTCACTCACTCACACACACACACACTCTCTCTCTCTCTCTCTCTCTCTCTCTCTCTCTCTCTCTCTCTCTCCTCGATGTATCGTCATTCGGCCATGGATTGCAGCGAGACCAACCTCCCCGTGCTCGCCTCTTCCTCCTCTTCCTTCCCATGGCCTTCGATCGTCCATCTAGTCACCGACGGTGACAAAACGACGCGAAACCTGAGAGTCAACTTCGGTGGAGATCTGCTTCTTCCGGCCACCACGAGGCACGGAACCAGTCGGGTTTTGTTCTTCTCGTCGTTCTGAACAAGACAATACCCTCCGATCGCCCATCCACCCAGCCATAGCGGCGAATCAACGACCAAGGAGGTTTGTTGTATTTGATGCAGCGGCTCTGGAAAGTTGGCTTCGAGTATTCTCGGCGGAGGATTCGACTCGGCCACATTGAAAACGCCTCTTCAAGTGCCTGGTACTAGTTGCTTGTAGTCACTAAACCTCTTGGCTCTTATTGCAATTTTAAATATCTGTATATTGCAATACAATTTTGAATTCTCACTGTACATTACAGCTATAGGTCTAGTGACACTGCTGTGGCAATGTGATGCGATACTTGGTGGCTATGCACCTCATTGTCGGAGCTCATTGTTGAACAATTGTTGTTTTCTGACAGTTATTTGTGGGCACCGATTTGGAGGGCGTTGGGGTTTTCATGGGATAAATGGCCTTCTGATCTCACCAAGTTGCTAAATCATACTTTATGTGTGGTGTATTTTACAGGGAAACAGGCATACAAATGTGTTAACGCCAGAGCTTGTGTCATCGCTGAAGCAAGTGAATGAGCGGGTTGTATAGATCAGTCTCACCAATTCCATATACTGGAATGCGCATACTTTTGCACTCACTGAATCAGGGAAGCTATATGCATTTGAGGCTGGAGACAAAGGGCAGCTGGGCATTGAGCTTGTTGCCAACCAGACTGAAAGGGGAAACCCATAGCAGGTTGACATTGATCTCAGATAGGTCATCAATATTAATAGTTTTCCCTGCGACGCCATACTTTTATCCTCCATCTAATTTATCATCATCATCACGCATTGCATTTTGATGTTTAGATTTCCATTGTCTATTTTGTACATAGAAGAAGAAACAAAGAAGTGTGAAGGTTCAAGCTAGTAGGTATAGGGGCCTAAACAAATGCCTGCTATATTGTTGTTGATATCTGAAAAATTGGCTTGCACTTAGGCTTCAAGTAGTTGGTAGCTGAATGATACATTTGTGAAGGTTCATTTTATAACTCATTTATCTCAAATTGAATTAATAATTTATTGGCTTACCTAAAAAAGGGGAAATTGAATTCATGCATCTATTTTCCTCTCCTTTTGTTCTTGAGTTCATCTGTAATTATAGTCACAAAAGAAGACATTTTTGCAGATTATTAGTTTCAACTTTTAGATGTTTAGGGGCATCATATATAGTACTGATTTCTCTTTTGGGTTTTGTGCAGGATGATTGATGTTGCTTATCTTGCTAGTTATTTGTCTCATGCGAAGTTTCTGTCAGCCTCTATGGTTGTTATTGCTACTGTTTGGCAGTCTGGAAGTTTCAAGTTATTTTTCTTTTTCAACGGAATTGTGATTATGTTTTAGTTTGTTGTAATTGTGTCATAAGTTTATAATTCATTTAGTTATTTATGCTTTCACAGTGATTGTATTAAGTTTAAATTATATTATCTAATTTATTGTTATTGTTGTTATCAAACAATAACAATACTTAATTGTCACTACTGTGCAGTAGCAATAGGTGATTGCTACTGCCGAGCAGTAGCAATATATGATTGTTATTGACGAATAGTAGCAATAGGTGATTGTTACTATCAGAACAGTAGCAATATGTGATTGTTACTGCCGGACAGTAGCAATAGGTGATTGTTACTGCCGGACAGTAGCAATATGAGATTGTTACTGCCGAACAGTATCAATAGGTGATTGTTACTGCCGGACAGTAGCAATAGGTGATTGAAAAAGATTATGTATGCTTCATCTTGATTTTTTGTGTTTTATGATGGTTATTATTTAACATGTTTATGGAATGAAAAATACTTAAATTATGATTTTTTTTTTTTGGTACCGATTGGCATTGAAATGAAGAAAAAAATTGAAGAAGGAAACAAAAATTGGTTGTTTTAAAAAATACTGTAGCGTGCTACAGTAACGTGCTACAGTAACGCCGTTATTATACCACCGGGTTTTTTAAAAAAGTGGGCCGCTACAGTGAAATACTGTAGCGCCTGGGCCGGATAAACAGTAAATTTTAAAAAATGGACTTTAAAAAAAATGACCCTAAATTATAATATATGTATAATTCTTTATATTTATTTTGGGATAATTTTCTTACACTTTTGAGATTTGAACTTATTATACGCACACCACCCAGGTTTTATTTATTACACACACCCTCTTATTTTAACAGAAGTTATCCCAACTTAACAATCAAAGGGCAAGGTCGTCATTTTGCCTTCAAAAATGAAAAACAAAACAAAAAATAGAAAAAGTGAGGGAGAGAAAGGCAAGGCAAGACAGAAAGAAGGAGATGAGAGAGAAAGTTAGGGGGGAAGGGGGTGGGTGTTGGGGGAGGGAGGCTGGGTGTGTGAGAGAAAGATAAGGGAGGAGGGATGGATTGGCTGCCATTGGTGGGGATGGCGGTGGGAGAGAGAGGGGAGGCTGGGTATCAGGGCTGGGTGGGTATCGAGTATACTAAATATGGGGGGAGGGGGAAGGGAAAGTGGTCGGGTGAAGGGGGGAGGGGCTGGCTGGGGTGCAATGGGGAAGGGGCGGGGGTGGGTGGGAATTTATTTTGTTTTAAAAGTAATTTAATTTAATTCATACTATTAAAGGGTAAAATCAAGATTCCATTGGTCAAATATGGTCAACATTAACTTTTGTTAAAATAAAGGGGTGTGCATGTAATAAATAAAACCAAGGGGTGTGCGTGTAATAAGCTTAAACTTCAGGGGGTGTAAGTGAAATTGTCATATTTATTTTAAATAATGAATTTTAGATTTAAAATATTGTATTAATAATTGTACACATGCTATAATTGTGACATGTCATGTTGATGCGTTGTTATAATTTTGTAAGTGATGGTAACACCACGTGACATGTCGACATAGTATTATGAATCTGCTTAAATTATAATATAAGCGTGCAATAAATGGTAAGTACATAGAGTTTAAGATTTAGAGTTTAGATATTGATAATTATATCCATCTTATACTTTGGATGAATTCATAATATCATATCAATACATCACGTGATATTACCGTTATATAAAAAAATTTCTCGTATTATAAATTCACTTAGTTATAATAGGTATGTAATCATTAATTCTTTTTTTGATAGCCGGAATCATCAATATTTATACTAAATGATAAATTTTATATCTAGAATATTGTAGTAATAATTATATAGATTATAATTTGTAAGAATTTGTAATATCACGTTAGTATATGAGGTGATGCCTATAAGGCATAACAGCAAGTAGTAAAGTAAGATAGAGAGTTTGACGGCTAGGCTGTAATATTATATATACCTTGAGTGAAGCTGCCAAACAATGCTTTGCATATGCTTATGGGTTTAACATACTCAAGGGATCACGCATTATGGTACAATTTGTATTTGTAATTTGTGATTAGTGATTAGTGATTTTGTTTTATTTTGTTTTTTTCTCTTTTTACTCATAGTAATTAGTGATGATGAGACAAAAAGAGCAACTGAAAGCTTAGGACTAGGCAACAGAAACCAAAGTTTTGGTTTTGTATTTGTACTTTGTAATCAATAACCTTTTAATTTTTGTATGAGCCTCCTTAACACATTTTGGTAGGTGTATTGTAGATAAACGATCCATTTCTTCTAACATTCATAATAATTTCTTTTAATTAGGTTGATTCAACATAATTTTCATATTCTCTGTTAGAGTATGCAAAATTCAATAACTAAGCAACAATTCTGGTCCCATTTGCCAAAGCACTCAAGTCTGGTCCCTTTTATGAAGAAAGTAGTATTATATGGCCTTTTAATATGAAACTAATTAGTTAAGTAACGTGTGAATTGGTGGATGGTATTTGACGTAATGGAATTTACTAACTGGGATATCAAATTTTATAAGAATAGTGATCATATTCTCCACCAAGGAAAATTCATTAATGAATTTGATTAAGCTCAAAACTCTATTAATGAATTAATGAATTTTATAAGAATAGTGATCATATTGGATTAAACTCAAAACTCTATTAGCTAATACATACTTTGACCAAGTCTTTGGCTTTCAGCTTTGTCACAAATTCTAACCTAACTTGCATAGTTGTACGTTAAAAAATATGTTTGGTGGACATGATGTAATCAGTAATCTTATATCGAACTTTTTGGAAAAAGAAGTCTATAGGAAAAGAGGAAAGGATGAGTAGTAGTACTTAGGGGTGGGTTCGGTCCGGTTACCGAATTGAGAATCCCAAACCGGCAACCAACCGGACCCCCTTCGGATAACCCTTTTGGTTACCTAAATCGGAACTGAAATGCCGATAAACCGCCACTCGGTCGGATCGGCATTTTCGGTCTGCTCGGCTCGGCTCGGTATGGGCTTTGACCGGCTTGAGTTAAGAGAGAAAGAGAGAAGAGCAAGGGAAACAGAGAGAAGCCACGCGTCAGAGGTCGAACTGGGTGGCTTCGATTCGCCGCCTTGGGGAGTCGTCGGCGTGAGGGAAAGGCACCAAAAGGACCGGCTCGACTAGAGGAATGAGTTTTCGGTGGTGGGAAGTCGCGAAGCTGTCGGAGCACAGAGATTGCCGACAAAGGGCTCGGCTCTGCCCTAGCTCAGGTCGCCGTGATCCTTGCTTTTCTGGAAAATCAAAACATATAGGCAAAGAGAGGAGGGAGAGGCGAGCCTTTCGGAGGTGGTCTCGCCTCCATCAGCCGTCGGACGACAGTAATATCGTCGATCAAAGGCATGGTGAGAGAGAGCGTGAGTGTTGGCAGGAGGGAGAGAGAAGAGAAGATTAAAAAAATAAAAATAAAAAGTTTTAAAAATCTATTAAAAATTTAGACATTAGGGTATTTTGGGGTTTGGACTTTGGGGTTAGGGTGGGGTTTAGGGTTTGGATTTTGGATTTTGGATTTTGGATTTTGGGGTTTGGAGTTTTTACTTTGTATTACATATGTTTTATAATTTATATAAAACATATTTTATAATACATTTATATACCCTAAATATTTATATAGACTATAGTTATTAGTTATAGACTATTATCATATTAAAACCTTATACAATAGGTTCTCAGTCTACATCGATAGTTGCTTAAAGTCGATAGTGGGTAAGTGTTAGATGAACGAACCATATTAAACATTTCTATAGACTATAGTTATTAGTTATATACCAACTATAAATTATTGAATTAGTATCAATTATAGTCTTAGGGTATATGGTATATGGGTATAGGATATAATAAGCCTTATAATGTATAGGATTTAAAATTTTTAAAATACACAATAGGGTTTAGGGTATGGGATATAGGAATAAGATATAGAGTTTAATATTTAGTTTATAGTTATATGGTATAAATTGTTTAGAATATGGTATAATATTAGTTTAGGGTATTTTTAATTAGTTTTTATATAGAAATGTATTATATAAATTAAAAAACATATAAATTATTAATTATAGGGTTTAGGGTTTAGGGTTTATAAATTTATATATTTTTTTATATAAATTATAGAAATATATATAAATGTATTATAGAAAGGTATTTTAGGGTATAGAAATGTATAAAAATGTAATATTTAAATTAAATGTTATATATATTCGGTTCGGTTTGATAAACCAGCGGTTCTAGGATCTGAGAACCGAAATCGGAACCAAACATACCGGTTCAGTTGGCAAACCGATATGTCGGTACAGTTCTTCTCTGGTATAGTTATTCTCGACATCAGTTGGAACAGTTTTGGGTACGGTCTTGATTTTTCGGTCAAACCAACCCAGCCCTAGTAGTACTTGTATTATATTATGGAATAATTTTGGCAATTTGAGAAGTAATTGTGGATCTAAATCTAATATACCAACAATGAAACGTGCTAAATCCAAGTCGATGCATGCGTATTATTATACAAATAATGTCCAGGAACCAATCCCATCACAATAATAATAGTTAATAATTAAACAACGAGGGGCACGTTAGTTTATAGATTTAAGATCATATTTGATCGAGTTTGACATAGACGTTTTAGCTGCATGACCATGTTTATATTGTTATATTTGTGAAACATCTTTGAATGGAAAACAGGGACCCATATATGATATATTGTGCCAAAATAGCAATAGCCTGTCCTCGTATCATGCGCGCCAACCGACCACCGAACATGACTAAAAACTTGAAATTGAAGTCGACTTGTATTATTGTATGTACTCTGTCTCTATTCTTTACTTTTTTAAAGTGGCAGGCTAAAGACCCAAAAGTCCAAAACCAAATAAACTTACATCAAAATGGACCTGAGCTTAGAAACACCCATAGAATCCTCAGCCATTAGGCTTACAACGTACAGAAGGGGGAAGGGATCACTTGGCCACCAAATTAATCAAGTATTGCTTAGATATAACCTCCCTTTCGAATTCCTAGTTTTTATAATAATCATAAATATTAGCCTTCCTAATAAAAGTGTAGTAATCTTTCACACCACATGTACAAAGTTACAATTCCATGACACAAATATACAGCCATTCGCAGAGAGAAAAATATATCATAACGTACTATTACATAATACATAAACAAAAGTCTAAAACCACAAGGTTTTTATTAATTAACAACCGTTGTGGATGAGATTTGAACTTAGGACGTCCTACGATGAATAAAACGTTCTTCCATCATTGAATTTTTTGCCCTATGTGAGAAAGTAGTTAGATAAGGAGATGAACATTACTGATATATATATATATATATATTTATAATCATTTCACCATTTTATCATCAATATATTCAGGACCAGCCACCATGGGTCAGCGAGGGATTGTGTCCCCACTGGGCCTAGGGTGGCTCAGCCATTATATCTATAACAAGCTTGTAACATGAAATTAATAAACATTAGTAACTTGATTTTGAATTAAAAAAAAACTATTTGACAAGTTACAAGTATTATGAAGAAAATGAATAATATTTTTCAGTTTTTAGAATTTGTTTGGGAATATTTTTGTAAAAAGCACTTTTGTATTTTTTTTTTTTTTGTTATAAATTTAAGAGCTTGTTTAACAGTGCTTTTAGAAGCCTTAAAAACGCTTTTGTTTATATTCAGCAAAAAAAAAATAAAAGCGTTTTTGGGTTATAAAAGCAATTGGAAGTGCTTCCTCAGAAAGCGCTTCCAAGTACATTCACAATAAGCACTTGGATTTTTTTCTAAAAAATTTAAGGCTTATTCGCGTCAATGCCCCCTGAAAGTAACTTCAATTTTCAATTTGCCCCCTGAAACTTTATTCCTCCCACTTTGCCCCTCAAACTTTACAAAATATCATATTCCGTTAAGTCTGTCTATGAGTCCGTCAAAAAAGCCTACGTGGCGCTTATGTGGAAAGGGCAATAAACTGTCACGTCAGCTTATTTGACGGAGCTTGTAACGAGCTTGACGAAATATGATATTTTGTAAAGTTCGGAGGGTAAGGTGTGAGGAATGAAGTTTCAAGGGACAAATTGAAAATCGAAGTTACTTTCATGAGGCATTGGTGTAAATAAGCCAAAATTTAATGTATTTCTAACAAAAGTGATACTGAATAAAAGCGCTTTCTACATAAGCACTCTCAAACAATCTCTAAGTGTTTGTAAATCCACTTAAAGGCACTTCATGAATAAACACTTATCAAGTACTTTTCTAGGAAGTACTAAAAAGCGCTTTTATAATCTAGAACATACTTTTAATTATTTATGTCAAATGCAATAAAAAACAATGTTGACTATATGAAAGCTTTTTTAGGCATTTAAAAGCACGGCTAAACATGCCCTGAGTTGGCATTTTACGCATGAGTCCCTATAAAATTTTATACTTCTTCAATTTGCCTTCTCCTTCAATCCTCATAGAGAAAATAAGTAGGGTATTTTTTTTTATTTTTTTTTATTTTATGAAATATCATGTTTTAATGAGGCTCCTACTTTTTTAGCCTTGGCGGAAAACCCATTTCTTTTTTAGCTCTTTGACCATTCAAATTGCTTCAAGATTGACTCCACACTGATTATGCTGATTCATGTGTAAAGAAGATCAACATGGTGGTCTTCAAACTGAGATATAGGTTTGATAATCTAAGGACTTCGATTTGGAGGGAAGAGACTGAGAAAAAGGGTGATAATGAAAGGAAGGTAAAATGTGTTGCAATGTAAATTAAACGAGGTATTTATATCAAGGGCATTTTAGATTTTTCATGTGTCAAAAAGGTTTAAAAAAGTAAGACAACCGAGTTTATTGAGTGTAAATTTTCAAATAAGTAAGGCACATGGTGCATGTTTTATGCTCTTCAAATGTTCTCTCTCAGTTCCTTTTTATAAAGATAGTCCACACACTCTTATAAAAGAAGAGTATTGTTATTTGCACACTTTTTTTTTTGATACATCCTTTACTCCTACGCACCTCAAAAAACTTTTTAAATTTTACAATTTCTCAAAAAACACCCCCAAAATTCCAAAATATCCACTTACAAAAAAAAAAAAAAAAAAAACACCCACAACCAACCCAGCCCGATTCTACCCCTGTACACAGCACACCCACAGGGCCAGCCAACCTAGGCCGTCACTGGAGTTCCTCATCCCTCTCTTTCTTTCTCCTTCTCCTTCGCACATTCTCTCTTTCTCTCAGCGAGGTCGTTGGGCTGTGTGGGAAGGATCAGGGCTGGGTGCGAAGGGGAGGGGCGAGGTGAGGCTGGGTGCGGAGGAGCGTCACAACTCTGGAACAGAGGACATAGAAGAGAGAGATATGGAGAGAGAAAGAGACAGAGGAGAGAGAGGAGGGAGAGGGAAGGAGAGACATAAGAGAGAGATGGAAGGAGAGAAAAGAGAACTGGAAGGGTTGAACCGCTGGTGACCTTGCCAATGGCGGGGTGGCTGAAGGTGGGGTCGGGGTGAGGACATAGAGGAACAAAAGAGAGAGAGAAAGGGAGAGAGGAGAGAGACCAGAGGGAGAGAGGAGAGAGAGGGAAATAGAGAGAAGAGATAAAATGAAATGCGCTAGCATGGGGTGGCGCCGACGATGGTGGGGTCGGGGTGGGTGTGGACTTGGAGGTGGTGATGGCTGGTTTGGGATGTGTAACGAGGGTATTATGGTCATTTAGGTTTGGGGTTAAAATTATAATTTAATAAATGAGGGAGATGGGTTTGCAAAAAAAAAAAAAGAAAATAAAAAGTGCAAATAGGGCTTTAACTTATTTGTGGCTTGTAACCGTATTGGGCCAAGAGCCCAATGCTCAATAAAATAGTGAGCGGTGTGTGTGTGTCAATAATAGACTTAACTACCCTCATAGAACTCATCGCGAAAGTTCTGAAGATGGCTCAATAATTTTTTACTCTCAGCTATAAATTGTGTTATTCGCACCGTATCATTGTTTCCCCTTATTGCCTAAAAGGCTCATAGCCAATTGCGAAATTAGGGTTTTCAGGTTCTCACCCTTCTTCGATTGCCAGCCATGGGAGGAGGTAACGGTCAAAAGGCCAAGATGGCACGTGAGAAGAACTCGGAGAAGCAGAAAGCCGCCGGCAAGGGTAAAATTTGATCTTTCATATTTTTAGTCAGAAAAATTTTGACTATTTTTTGTGAAAGTTAGAATTTTTATTGTTTTTCTTGGAGGCTCCTTTTGGGAATTATGGTGTGTGTGTCATAGATCTAGTTTTTAGTCTTATACAAGTTGATTAATTGTTTGATTTACACAGGGAGTCAGCTTGAATCAAACAAGAAAGCCATGACAATCCAGGTAATTTTTTGTGTCAAATTAATCTAAATTACTTTAACCGGTTGTGCTTGATATGTTCCATGCTTAGTTCAAAGAACTATGTATCTTGTCTGTTCGGTGTTAATCTTGATGGGTTTGAAATAAATTCTCTTCTGCTTAATGGAATATGATTGAAAATGGGTTATCAGGGAATTTACAATTTAAGCCTGCCAATGCTGGTTGATTGGTTTTTAGGTCTCTTTTCGGGGGACTTGATTGTGCTAAATTCAGTTACTTTGTTGCGAACTTGAGGTCATACGCGGTTATCATGCATAGGCTAAGATGACTTTGTATAATTTAAGAGTCAGTTTCAACCCATGTCTAGGGGATTTTTCTTCTGGGGTGACAAGAGTGGGTTTCAAGCACATTTTGTTTGTTCCACCACCACCTTGCATGAACATGTGATTTCAAGAGCATTTTACTGTATACTATGGATTACTGGTAGCTAGTGACGTGACCTGGTTGCATGTGCTTGTAGTTACTTAATTTGGTGATAAGTGAATAAAATGTGGGAATTTTGAAGGCTGTCACAGTTGACAAGTAAACCAGTATAATTAATTGTGGGCTGATCAATATAAATGGATCTAATTGTTTATCAGCTGAGTAAATGCATCTGCTCAATATGACATTGATTATATTGTAATGTTGAATGCAGTGCAAGGTGTGTATGCAATCATTTATGTGCACCACATCAGAGGTGAAGTGCAGGGAGCATGCCGAGGCAAAGCATCCCAAGTCTGATGTTAACGCTTGTTTCCCTCATCTCAACAAATGAATGAACACATGGGAAAAAGTCGCTGGGACAGATTGTTAATCTTATCTATGTAAAAAAACTGTCTGGTATGAATTTACCTAGAGTTCTTCTAGATCAGTAGCTACTTAATACTGGTTGTTAAGTGTTTGTCTGTGTGAGTGAGAGAGAGAGATGTATCTCCTTGTTGAATTGAAATGTGGTCTTAAATGATCATGAATGTTGGTGGTATTTATCTTGAAGAAGCCAATATTTACATGAATTCTTGGTGGATCTTTGTTTTCCTTTCTGGCATTGTTTAGGGGTGGGGAGGAGGTGCGTCTTGAGTGTATTGACCCACTGAGAGGATCACACCTAGTACAGAAAATGTCCATTCTACAGTCTTCTGAAACCCGATTGTGGCATTTGCCCTCGTGAAGTTGTATATATGATGTGCGCTTTTTTGCTTGTAAGCATATGCCCAACAGCCTAATCAGGCGAATTGTCACACTGAAAATGCAGGATTGATCTTTAATTGGGACGTAAAGGTAGAGGGTTAACTTTTTGCTCTAAGCTTGTGATGAGCCTCATAAGGCAATTTGATTCAAAATTTCTGCGTTTTTCTGTCTGGAGTTGCTCAATTTATTACAGGCACCAAGCCACCAACCAATAAGAGAATCTCTCATTTGTTGTTGCCGGTATCATAAGTCTTTCTGTGATGTGGCTCTCAAGTCTTAAACCATATTGTGGGGTAATTCGGTTGGTACTCAGCAACTTTGCATGTGGTTGGCTGCAGGCTTGCAGCAGTAGACAGTAAAATGGTTTCGAAATCCTTTGTGGGTTGATAGCGTCTTAAATTACCCAACTCATTATCTTGTTAAAAATAAACATACAGATTTGGTACGTATGCAGTACTCTTGCTCAAAATAGTTAATTGATGTATAAATATTATCATTATCAAATTGCATGGTTAAATGGAGCTAATATTCGATCAAATCATAGCATTAAGCAAAACTATGAAAAGATCCTAAATTCTCTAATGTCGAATGTGGGAAACGTTCAAACTGAAATGTGAAAGGACGTTTAGTTTGAACACTATCTCACATTCTACATTAGTGAAAGCTTTAGAGAAAGCACCTTTTTAACATATTACACCATACCAGCAGAGCTAGTACATGTTTAGACATAGAGGGTATGCAACAAACAGTGTGTGTGTGCGCGCCCATGCACCATTCCACATTTGCAAATATCTTCATGACAAAAACTCTTAAAACCATCAAGAGTATATTTACGGAAATCATACTTTAAATACTTAAAAATCATCTATCAAACAAAGTCAGTAATTTGACGATCATGCAGTAGAATCTCATTCAACAGTCTTAACTGACCTGCCAACAATTGACAAAAGGCAGCCAGCGTGATTTTTAAGTACATAACACACCCCCAAATAGCACGGACTCTAGCCTATAAAGATGGGACTTCATAATATCAAATTAATTAGTTATTGTGTCCGCATCCTGCTGCTTTCTGCTGCCCTCACTTGAGAGAAATATGGATGTCCCTGCAGAAAATGCAAGCAAATTTTTGTCATCCCAAAAAATAATAAAGGCAGAAGTTATCAACCACCAAGCATGCATATACATGGAACAGTGCCCATATAAATAAAAGTCAGTGCTTAATTGATCTCAGGATAAGGAAAAGAAAGTGAGGAAAGAATTGGGTATCACAAGAACCCTTGTTCAGCTTGACTATAAGACGACTAAACAGTAAAATATGTAAGTCATGTAGAATTACCATCGCTTCTTTTGCAGTTAGCCTGTCTTGATGATCATACCGAAGGAGCTTATCCAGAAAATCAATGGCCTGCATGTCAAATACCTTTGGAGAATCAATTGCAGTTCCAGGAGTTCTGATCCATTGCGGAATACAAAAAAGTTCATGTGCAGATGATTCAATGAATTATAGATGTGGAATAAACTAAAAAGTCATTAGTGTAAATGTTTCCAAGAAACATAAAATAAGTGACCTCTGGAGAAACTAGATGCTGATTATCTGCATTAATGAACTTTGACCAGGGCTTCCTGCTGTGCCTGCAGTACAGCGTACCAACTCATCAATACAGGTTGAGATATACTAGTTCCACATTATTTATTACTTGGCAGGATTTCATTTGTATTTATACACTGCAGCACCTTTTTCTTTTGTTTGGTAAGTTAAACTGCAGCACTTCCTTGCGGAAGATGAAACCATTGCATTGGTATGCTAACATATTTACACAAAGAATTCACATTATAACAACATTGACCTTTTACTGGATGACAGAGAATTGACATCACTTAGAAGAGATTTATGTTGAGCATACCTCCCAACCAGTGCATCAAGTTGAGGATCAAGCTCTAACTGATATTTGCTCAGATATGCATTCAACTCATCAGTCCCAAGTACCTGGAAATGCATATAAATTACTGAACGTCATTAAAAGAATAAATATGTACACCAAAACATACCCATTAGACCATTTATATATATATATATGTATACATGTATGTATGTATGAAGTCATTAGACCATAATGTATGCATGTTGGCATGGGTGTATGTGCACATGTTCATGAGAAACTGCCCTAGATGATAGAACACACTCTAGTCACCGAGGAAAACTTCCATGGAACGGTCCTATACACCCAGTGTGTCTATCTCTCTCTTCATGTGACAAGTCAAGTGATGAGAGAGATAGACACATAAAACATATAGGGCCGTCCCATGGAAGTTTTTCTTCTAGTCACCCATCAAAAAGAGAGTGAGAGACAGTAATAAAAATAGAAATCTGTAGTTGCTCTGAAAAAATATATGGAATTCATACATAAGTACTGAGTTGGTTGTCCACACATTTTATTTTTATCCTGCAGGAGTTTCAACCAATAGCTAAACTAGGCATACTGATCAAGTCATTTCTGCCACAAAAGTTAGCATTACCTTGGCAATTTTCACCAGCTGATCATGGTTGTCGTGACCATAAAAGAAGGGTTCCTTGCGAAATATCTAGACAAATAACAAGTATAATGAGCAAGCAGGCCTGCTTATATTTTTTTCAAACAAATTCTAAGTTGGAGTTTAAGTATTTAACACCACAAAGCATTCTAAACAGACCCAGTAACTGCAATTCTCACCATTCCAGCAAACATACAACCAAGGCTCCACATGTCCAAAGAGTAGTCGTAATCTTGCAGATCAACTAGAAGTTCAGGACCCTTAAAGTATCTAGAAAAACAAGGAAAGAAATTTTAATCATTCCACAAAGGTGAATTTACAAATTGAAGGATTCAATAAAACTCAAAGGAATCCTTAATTACAACGCTAAAATCATTAAAGAGTGCTCTGCTCTAGTCTCCAAAATACTGGCACCTAGTTTAACATTTGAATTCCCTCTGTTTTGTAGATGCAAACAAGCATGCACCAAGTGTTGAATATGTAGTGACAATACACAGTATATGGAAGAAAAGAACCTAATTAAGAAAATTTCAATCCTAGCCACCGAACAGTACCGTATCAGTACTAATTCAGAATATTGATCTACTCAAGCAATTCAACATTCATCCATTAACAATAGGATATGGTTCAATATTGTTCAAAATTATTACCTTGACGCCACACGGACATTATATTCCTTGCTAGGATGGTAAAATTCAGCAAGACCCCAGTCTATTAAGCGAAGTTTTCGCAACTCATGGTCTATCATAACATTGTGAGGCTTGACATCTCTATGCATTATTCCTTGTGAATGGCAGTAATCTAATGCCTGCAAAGCAATAATAATTAATTTGTGAAAAGGGCTGCACCTTACAACACAGTTAAGATCGTTATTTTGGAGCTTAAAATCCACTAGTTCTTTTTAAGAAAAATAGGTCAAGACAAAGATGCCAATCCAGCATACCCATCATACATAACACATTGAGAAGTTGATAGCATATTTTGTACCAAGTAATTAAGGTTGAGTTGACATTGAATTGTATATTGTTGAAATGGGAGTGTGAACCCACCATTAAAAGAAATGCATAACAGCACAATGGACAAAGAGCATATCAAAGTAGTTAAAAAAAAAAAAAACATTTTAGCATTAGATAACACATGATTTCAACTGACATTTGCTATTTCCAAACTAGCTGTTATGCAAATCTTCACATGGACTGCAATTTCAAAGTCCCATTAACTTGGAACAGTGCACACAAGAAAGAACTTTATGGGTCCATTTAGATTAAATGATTTAGAATTAAAATATTTGGATTTGACAATAAGGCTAGATTATTTAAAAAACAATAACAACATTAAATAGAGTGTATTTGAAATGGATTGAAATAACTAGATACAACACATTTGAAATGACTATATATAATGATTCATTTGAAATCCAAGGGTTTTCTTCTTTTCCTTCTCATATAATTATATAAATATAAATGTTTGTAATAGTCCAATCAAACAATTTAACCAAATAATATTAACTTAATCCCTGGATTTGAAATCACTCCTCCCAAATGGACCCTAATAAGAGATATTAAACTGCCTCATTCCTGAGAGAAAACAATGGCCATTTAAGAAGGCACGCAAGAAAGTACACAGTTATAAAAACAATTCCGTGCACAATTAGTTCAATCCCTCTATGAAAATAGTGTGCCTCTCGTTTTTTTCAAATCATTTCTCCTTATCTCATTTAGCAAACTGCAGCATTGCAGCAGCACCGAAAAAAGGAAAAGAGACTGACCAGCAATGACTCATAACTGCTCATTGTTCCACAAGTTGAGCAGGGGAAGAAGGAAAGAATCAAGACACAAGTTAAAATAATTACCTTGAGAAGCTCATATATGTAGTAGCGAATGTCATAATCAGTCAGTGTGGGGTACAACACTTTGAAATCTGTACTGTTCACATACTCAAATATCAAGCTTGGAGTTTTTGAGTGCTGATCTCGGACAATATCAAGAAGCTTGACGACATTCGGGCCCCCACAAAGGTTCTGCAGAATTTTTATCTCTCTCTTAATCTGCACAAAGACCACTAGAAAGATCGAATTTTGTTCTAAATGCTACCACAAAAAAAAAAAAAAAAAAAGCTCCACATATTATAGAACAGTGGGCCATAAAGCATAGAATTTCAGTATATTAAACAGTGCAGAATGGGATTATTAACAGCTGAATCAAACAAAGCACCAGAACCCAAAACCCTAATCCAAGCAATCAAGCAATTACTTTACCTTCTTTTTCTTAACAGGCTTGAGGATCTTGATTATGCAGCGCTCGTTGGTATTGACATTAATGCCTTCAAAGACCTCGCTGTATTTTCCCCTTCCTACTTTCCGAACCACCTCATAATCATCTTGATCACTGGATGCAACCCATCAACAAAGTTGAGTATTTTTTTTCAAAAGAAAAAAAAAAAAGAGCAGGTACCCATCATTACCACAAAGAGCACAATAAATATTCAATATAACCCTAATTTTTCATCATATAAATCTAGCTCAAGTCACTATTGCTTTGTATGAATTTAAAGCTGACCCTACTAGTCCGTACAATCTAAAACTCAAAAATCTTCATCGACATTTTTCACAGAAACACAGAAAAGAAAGGTCCGAAATTGGATTAGAAACGTGAGAAAATCAACAAATTAAAGAAAAATAAATTGAAAAATTAAAGACTAGGAATGGTTAATTGGTTACCCCCATTGAACGGTGAGGGACTCGTAGTCCCAGTACTCTTTGGGGCGAAGGACATTGATGTCGGCATAGACGCGAGCTTTGGACATGGCTGTGAGATTGGGAGCCGATGAGATCTGACAAGTGGGCTTGGTAGTTGTGGCAGTCTGTGTCTCGTAGGGAGGGTTTGGAAGGGAGGGAGGGGTGCGCAGGTTAGGAAGCTGCGCGACCGGCGCACGTAAGGCAACGAGGATGCACGCTAGCAGGAACCGCAGGAGTATTGCTGGATTATGTGCACATATCATGTGCCGCGTACCCGCACCACGACACCGTTCACGTCAAAACGACGACACCCAACAAACCCTGCGTTTTGGGGTCAGTTGGTTGGTTGGTTCGGTTAGTAATTTGCTATTTTGATTGCCCAGTAAAAGATCGCTGGAGGGGCGAAACTAAAATCGATCGGAAGGAGTTGATTTGCCTGTAGTACATGGGACCTAATGTTTGAGTCTGAGCGAAGGAGTTGATGACGTGGCAAACGGTGAGTGGCTATTCTTAGTTTTTTTTTTTTTGACATTTTAGTTATTTTTGTTCCTGTTTTGATAGCGTCGTATTGGAAAAATTCTTACTATACTTCTCACATGCTAGTCATGACTAGTTATAACGTGGCAAACGGTCAGTGGCTATTCTTAGTTTTTTTTTTTTGACATTTTAGTTATTTTTGTTCCTGTTTTGATAGCGTCGTATTGGAAAAATTCTTACCTACAAAGGATAGTATACTTCTCACATGCTAGTCATGACTAGTTATAATTAGGGGTGGTAAATTTAACATAATTCGAACTCGATACGAAGTTAGAAAGTCTGAATTGATCATTTCTTGACACAAATACGAATATAATATGACCCTCTAAATACTTTTAATTAGTATTATATAAAGAAAAGAAAATGAATAATTTTTCTTATTTTTTAATATGTATAATATAACTTATTGTATAATTATGAGTTATTTGTATATAGTTTTATTAGTATTATGATTAAATAAGCTTTTATTTGCTTAGGTCCATTCGAACACGACATGATTATAAAGAGATTGAGTTACAATTAAGTCATTTGACACGATTAATTAAACATATCAAATTAGAGTTAACTAGTATTTAATACAAATATAAATCTGACACCACACACACATCGTCAGCCCTAATTATAATGAATCTTTCACATGTTAATCGTAACTTGTTATAATAAATCTCTCACATATAAGTCGTGAGTCATGACTAGTTATTCTCTTATAATAAATAAATCTCTCACGTGTTGGTCATATATCAATTATTATGAAAAAAAAAAAAAACGTGTTACTTGCATACAAGCATACAAAAAAAAAAGACAAAAGAAACAAAAAAAACAAATAAACTTAAAACGATAGTGGCATCCTTCACTTACCCACCCACAAAAGTTTAATAAAAATCACCTATAGTGGCATCCTTCCTAAAGAGAAAAAACAAAAAAACAAAACAAAAAATTTGAATCTTGTCCTTATAAGTAATTTTAAAAGAATATAAAATTATAATTTAACTATAACGGGTGAGGCGAACATTTTAATGGGTGGGAATGTGGGATGACGCCACAATTAACATTGTGCTCCACTTGCAACATTGTGCTCTTACCAGTAACCTCAAATGCATGTCTAGGGAAAACAATTAAAAAAGTTGAATGCATATGATCAATACAATTAGCACTATTACATATTTATATTACATCAGTGTTGTTAGCTAGCACAATCTCATATTATTTCCTGTTTATAAAAAAAATAGTTTTAAGGAAATGAAAAAGAATGCTTTCTGGTATCTTTTGGGATTGGAATATGAATCTTTCTTCTTCACACAATCACAGCTTTAGGTTGGGTTTGCTCAAAATCGAAAACCTCAAACATGAGGCGTCTTACATCTGGCTTCCCATAGACAGTGTATGAGAGCCCATGAATGGCTTGTTGAACAGCAGTTGTGGCTGGATTCCGTAGTCTTCGATTGTGCTCATATGCATCCATAACCTGTTCAGAATAGATGATAAACTGATGGAGACGCTTCTCCCTCAAATACCTCCCGCAGAATTTGTTCATAAGAACACGACGATGTCTCTCCTGCAGCCATTTTCCGGGAGCATCTAAATGTTTCATCAGCAACCTTTCAGCCATCACAAGGTCCTGAACAAGATAAAAACAGACAACCACATAAGTGTCAGCTAATATATTCAATTAGAATGGCAAAAGATAGATATGGATTCCTTTACACAATTGAGCCTTGAGGACAAAGTAAATTTGCATTAATCTAGTGCAACTTGTTACCTGGATCTTTTGGCCAATGTATTCTAGTCGTTCATAACAGAACCGAGGATGCTCAAATTTGTGCTTTGATGGATGCAAAAAAGAAAGCTGCATATAAATAAGAAATCAAACAATACATCAAGATGCAGGGCCTGAACGGATCATAAATCATTATCGAATAGGTATATGTATATCAATAGAGTTGACTTTACAAACGTAATTTATCCACAAACTTTATCTTTTGGTGGTTCTAAACATTTGGCAACAAGGAAACCCACCTGTAGCCCAAGTCCAAGTTCGATGTTCCTCGCTTCAGTAATGTCTGAAATCCTATCAGTCATTCTTAAGGGATATCCCAATGCTCGCATGACTTGAGGTCTGCTCTCATAATCCCATATATTTCCTCTGAACCGATGCATACCTGGTGGAACACAAGCCCTGAAGAGTCTTGGATGTGCGAAAAGAGCATCTTCTGGGGGCTATAGAGAGGGAAAACATATTATTTGCAGGAGCCTTCCAACATTGAGATAAAAGCATGACTATTTACTTAACATATGGAAACCAAATTGAAGTACTGAAGACTCAAAAGTCACTCTAATATATGACACGCATAATCTTTAAAGTCACTGCCCTTCCATGATTCTAGAATTGCTGTGATGTAGCCACGCTTAAACATATGATCACAACAGCCACTTTAACATATGATCTTAAACAAACCTCAACTGTCAGGTTAAAACTAGTGCCCCTTGATGAGCTCTAAATAATCTATTCTTATATTCAGTACCCTCAGGGTTATACCAAAGTGCATGCATAAAAACTGCATTTCCTTTTATAAAATTTTTTGACCTTCAAACAAAATCCCAGAGCAATGTTTGGAGTGTTTATTTATTTTCATTGTCATGGATAAGAAACATAAACAATGAACAGAAAACAGTATAGAGCTTGCCTTGTAGGCTGCAACATCTTGCCAACTGAGTTTGTTGCCTTCAAATTCAACAGAAACATAATCAACATCCTCAAGTTGTCTCCGTAATTTTGGCTGGCAGTCCTCAGCTTCTGGGTCCATTCCAAATACTTCAAAAAGAATGCGATATACTTCGGGCATACCAAAACACAAATATATTGCCCCAAACAAAGCCCAGAATACAGACCTGCCCCAAAAGACACAATAAATTTGCACCTCAAATGAATTTTCTCATCAACTATGAATTTTAAGCCACAAAAGAATCTATTCAATTGCATGATTTAAAAAAAAAAAAAATCAATTATCTACTGCCAAAGAAACTATGATCTGGTTCTGGAGGGTGAGGTAATTGAGCAGTACGAGATAATTTATGTTAATCGTTATGATATTTAAAGAACTTACAGCCTTATTTCTTATGAAAATCAGCACAAAAAAAAAAAAGTTGAACCTTAAGTAACAAAGATATTAAACACAGCCAAAATGAATTTTAGAAAGGGACCAAACAGTTATTATGTCTTCACATTCCATTATTAACCTCCAGTCGAAAATTTCCAATATTAACCCAAAAAATGATTTTGCTGTAATAGGTACTTAGGTAATAGAGGCAAGTAAAAAGCATTGAGAAACTTTGTCACCAAATAAGCCAGCCCCAAATCCTACACCTACATTATATTCCTTTGGCAAGGCTCTTCATGATATAAATCTATCACCAACATATATGGTAACCAATACAACCTAATTATCACATACGCAATCAGAGACTTATGAAAGAATGAATCCTTATCATAAGCAAGTACAACCAGTAGCCCTCCAACAAAGGTCCATTCATCAAACTCACAAGATTTAGATGAATAGCTAAAAAAATGTATGGCCATCTCTAGTGATACAAACTCCCATTTCCATGATAAGATTGCAAGTTTCTCATTCACACTTTTTTGGCAAACTAAAGTGTTGAGCTTCAAAAGAAGTTCGGAGTTCAAAGTTCTATTCAACTGATGACCATACATAAATTTAGAAAGTATCCTATTCAAGAAGCTGCAATGAAAACCAATGCTCACAAAAAGATAACTGAAACCCAATTGAAAGCAACCATTGAACTTACTTCACAGGTGGCTCTCGGTCCTTCCTCTGCAACTTGTCAATATCATCAAAAGGAAATACCAGGTTCTGCAAGCTAGCAGCTTTAATCCACCTGGGCAAGTACCTCTTCCCAATCAACCCAAACACCCTCTCTCTCATTGGACCAGGGGACTCCCTCGGATACCTCTGCAAGAAAAACTCAGCCAACCCCAACTCAAGCACATACTGCCCCAAGAACCAGAGCCTCGAATGCGCCGACCTCACGTGCCGGGCATTCGTCCTCTCGCAACAGGGGTGTTGAAACGCCATGTACAACAGAGAATCGAATTGCTTTGCTGGGTTATCGTCCCCGAACCTCTCCGTCGGCTCAAGTGGGTACCCAAGAGCTTGCTTGGCCTCAAGCAAGTACTCCTCAATCCAAGCCTTGTCAGCATTGTTGAGCCGCGAAGAGGGTAAGCAAGAACTCAGTAAAGGAAACGACTTGAGCGATAACTGAGGGCTATTGAGGAACCTCTGCGCTAGCTTCTTGTCATCCAATGGAGGCCTGAGTATGAACCTCTTGGGGGGTACCTTCTTCTTCGGAGAGACGGCTCTTTTGCGCTCCGAGAGCTCTTTGAGGAGCCTCTGGGGGCTGTTTTTGGGGAGCTCTTGTTGTGGGTCGACGGCGACTGCAAGAACGCGTCGATTTCGCGAGGTGGGGTTTGTGAGTTTGGGGGTTTTGAGGCGAATTTGGGTTGGGAAGGGTGAGAAGGAGGATGAGAAAGAGTAATTGTTGCAAGTGGGTGATGAGGAGGATGGGGTTGAGACGTGTACGAAGGGAGAAGAAAGTTCCATGTGTTGTTGTGGGTTTTGGGTATGGAAGGTAAGGAGCTGATGAGAGTTAAAAGGTTTGAGCTCGAATTTGGTCCGCCATTGATAGAGGGGTTTTGTGCGTTGAGTTTTTACAGGGTTTTGGAAGTTGGATAAGGTGGAGAAGCGTGGCACAAGTGTGTGTGAGCTTCTGTTGTTACTTGTTAGATATTTTGGTTCATGGTGCAGACATTTTGGTTAAATGACTGTGAGTCTGTGCCGTATGGCAATTTCCACTGGAGTCTGTACCACTTTGGACTATGGGCGGTGGTGTTATTTCAAGGGCCAGCACGATTCAGATTGATATGGATTTTATTCAACATGGCAAACCGATCCATTTATTGGCCCATTTGATTTGAACGGTTTGAGTGACTTAGCGGTTTATAAATATATATATTTTTTTAACATTTTACGAACCTCAACTTTAAAATCGATCTCACTAAATCACTTAATAAAGAAAATTATGTAATTTACCACTTTGAGGACAAATTTCAGTACACTTTCCGTTAAAAATAAGCATGTGTTGCACGTGACTTCATTTTAAGGGTTTTTTTTTTGTCTCTTTTATGTCTAATTGGAAGTGTATTAGGAAAATTTTCATTGTAAAACAAAAAAAACATTTAAACAGACGTATAGGACAGATGGATACATACTTACAGACAAACATAGGAACAAGGGTATGAACACATATACAAATTTACAAACAAACGTACAGACAATTTTACAATGAAAATCTTCCAAATACACTTCTAATTAGACATAGAGGATTTTGCCAAAATAGTCAACTTATTATTCACTTTGTCTTGGTTTGGTCCACGATTTTTTTTCGTCATTTTGATCCACGAACTATCTGACGATTTGCACATATGGTCTATTCCGTCAAAATGTCACAAACAGACGTTAAATAGAGGGGCAAAATGGTGATTTAATGTCCTAATTTGATCCTCCTAACCCAGCACTGCAAATTTGTTTATAGAGGAGGTGCTGCGCGGTGCAGTGTGTGTGTGTGTGTGTGTGTGTTCGGTGGTAGTAGTGTGTTATAAGGCTGGGTTTGGCTAGCAAACCCACCAAATTAAACCTAAAAAACCCGAGAGAGAGAGAGAGAGAGAGAGAGAGAGAGAGAGAAGAAGATCAAAGAAAGATAAAAAAAGAAAGAGAAGAAGATAAAGAGAAAGGGAGAAGAGCTAGTAACAGAGAGAGAGAGGACATAAAGGGAGAAAAAGAAAGAAAGAAGGAAGAGGAAGGTAAGCTTTAATTCATACACTCTTCGTTTTCTTGGATTTTAATTTTGGTGATAATTTCTGTTGTTTTGTGGTTAAGTGGATGGTTTGAGATGTTTATGGGATCACAAACACCATAGAAATTGAAGGAGAATTCAGATGGGGTGTCCTTAGAAAATTTTGGGGTTTGTGTTATTGATTGTAATTTTGATTTCTATGTCGGTTTGAGGTTGGGTGATGGAGTGAGAGGATTTAAACATATTTTTAGAAGCTTAAGAAATTGATTTGGAGTGTTAGAATTGAAGGAAAAGTGGTAGGAACATTGAAGCAAAAATCTTGAATTTTTTTGGAAATTTTAACAGTTTTGTGTACCCTATTTTGAGACCAATTATCTCGAGTTTTATAGCTCTGTTTATGAAATTTTGGCGAAATAGACCATATGGGCAAATGTTAGATATATAGTTTGTGGATCAAAATGGCGCAAAAAAAAAAAAAATTGTAGACCAAATCGAGACAAAGTGAATAATTAATGGACTATTTTGGAAAAATCCTCTTAGACATAAAAAGAAAAAAAAAAACCCTTAAAAAGGGGTCATGTGCGACACATGTACTTATTTGTAACAGAAAATATGACAAAATTTGCCCGAAATCTAACATTGCAAAATTTTAAATTAAAATGGTAAATAAGACCTAAACATAATCGCAAATAGATATTTGGATTGGTTTATGAACCAATATTTTTGTGTGTATAAAAGCATAAGTAAACTGCCCCAAGTAATTTGATTTGATCAGTTTAATCAATGTTATCTGTTAAATGCCTATCTCTAAGTTCATGCTTGAATTGTTTATTTTTTTCCATAAATTAAAATTGTGTTATTTTCATTTACATGGAAAGCTATTGAATCTTAACGCAATTTGTTTAATTAATTATGTCAAATAATTTGATAATTAAATTGTGTTTGAGGCAACTTACATATCTTATGAGCTAATGTTTAGATCATAATCTACTTAGATTGAAGGCCCATGGAACTTTATTTGGTAGCCCATGCAAAGCACCAATTTTGGGCAGTACCGTTCTTAGTGGCAATGCCTCCATAGCTTGTTGGGAAGTGTTTTTGTATTATTTGGAAACTCTTTTATTACAATATTTAAGCCTTTTGTTTTAGGTAATTCTATGGCCTATGGTTTTGCAGGCCTTGTGATTAATTTTGAAGACTGATAATAAAGACAGTAGGAACTGATTCATCACATTGGAGCTTAATTAGTGACTCCATAGTTCAATTCTCTGGTGGCTCCTTGGGTGAGTCCAAATGAAACTGCATCAATGGTAGAGGATTCGACTCATTCTCTTCATCAATTATTGAGTCCAATCTCTCTCTGTTTGAAGAATTCATGTACACCCCCTCACATGTGATGGGGCAGTAGTCACTGATTATATATGGTCTTGTTAGCTCATAATTAATGGGTTGTTTCTTTTAGAGAGATGCTCCTCTTCTTTTGTGGCTAAAAAGTTACTGAACATTTTCAACAAGACCAGTGAATAAGGACACATGCATATGCTACTCTTCTGAAGTGACAGGTCCTGAACTATGCCCAGAAGACAAGTTTGTTCTGTAAGGTACAAATCAATCCCAGTAGGTATCTTAAATGCAGTGATGCTTAAATTATTGCCCTGATTATATATAGTATAGTCTTATAATTGGACAACCAGTTAACCCTAAAAAACTTATTAGTAAATAAACAATAATATAATCAAGATAACGCCCTCCTTTCACGCTCAATTCTATTCTATATGTGAAAAAGGCAGATAAAGAGAAATATATAAGTTGAAGAAAATCATCCAATCCAACACCAATGGTTATAGGAGGAGATCGAAGACCAAGACACTTAATTATAAAGGCTATAATTTTTAAATACAACACACTCCACATATTCACATAAGTGCAGCCAACTCTGTACCAGTGTACCTTGCAATTGAATAAAGAAGTAGGGAATGAGATTGAAAATGTTTAATTTAATCCCATAAACTTCTAAAATATGAGCCCTGATGCCAGGTTAAGTAACTGCTAGACCCCAAAAATTAATAGGTTTTGAACCATAAGGATTTTATGGACATCCTCAAAGCATTTGGCACCCAACATGACGTGAAGATCAGGTACACCAAGCCTAGTACTGGCTTGTTTAGCAGTATATGAAACTCTATCAAACTCTTTAAAAATTATTAGACGGTTATAAAAATCTATAAAATTTTATGAGAAAAGTTAAGCAAACTCGGTTAAATTCTATATTGATTTATACCAAAGTTTATGTGAAGTATGTAACAATCATTAAAAATTCATCAAAACTCTAGAAAAGTCAATAACTTAAAAATAATCTACAAAATCTAGTGAAAATCCATATGGAAATACCCCAATAGTTTTTAAAGAATGAGCCGACAATGTCTACATGTGAAGCGAAGAATCACATCTACTAATAGTTAAAAGGGAATCAAATGCTTTTCTTTTTCACGTCTACTAATAGCTAGGTTTCAAGGTTGTTGAAGGAAATCAAATGCTTTTCTTTTCACATCTACTAATATAGCTAGGTTTCTATATTGTTTCAACTTTCAAGGAAATCAAATGCTTTTCTCTTTCACATCTACTAATAGGTATGTTTCTATGTTGTTGAAGGAAATCAAATGCTAGAGGCCAGAAATTGCTAGCTAAGAATGCCAAACAGAAGCGGGGTGCAAATGGGTACCCTGATTGATGGGCCAGCAAGACTTTATGTGCTCTGCATTATTTGATATCCGAATCTAGCTAAATGATGAGGCACCAAATTATTTCATAGAGTGATGAGATCAATTAATTGATTTTTTCTGTCTAATGATCCATCACCATGGTGAATGGGCCCTTAATTTGCAATATGTGAAATCATATTCTATATGGAGCCTTTGATATGTGCAGGTGCTATTGTTTCAATTAAGTTATGGGGCATAATTTATTGCTGAGGAAAAGTCACTCTCTCTGCAACTGCAAAATTTTCCAAATTCTCCAAATGGCCATTGTTCTTCTGTTTCTGCCTTTTTCTTTTACTGTCCAGTAGAGAGGTATATATTATTAAACAACCGTTGCCTTAAAATTAAACTTATATTTTAGGCAATGAAGCTTAGAACCTCCTTCACATGCAGCCTCATTTTGTTAGACAAACACATAGGTGCAGCCTTACTCCACACCTTGCAAACCAATAAAGTGGGGAATGAAAATTGGAGGTTTCAAATTCCTAACCTCCTGCCAACAAAACTATGATATATGTTAGACAACCACTGACTTCACAAAATGTTTAGGAAAAGAAACCAACTAAAGCCAGCCAATCTGTTAGGCACTTGGATTTAGAATTTTGGAGTGAAAAGCCAGATGGGCACCTTTTTGTGGATGGGAAATAATATTTCTTCCCGACACGTGGATATTGTACAGTTAGCCGCCACTTAACATGCAACCATCTCATCCTTTACCCAACTCCATCCCTGTGCTCACACCACACACTATAATCTACATCTTTTATGTTTCTCTTTACCCCTTTACCAGCCAATAATATCACAAATGCCACTCAGTTCCCTTCTAACTCCCTGATTTGTACTCATCGATCTCTATTTCCCTTGCCAAAGAGGAGGCCATTTTGGGTAACTCCATCAAATGTGATGATTACTTGTGAGGCTGAAGATGGATAATGCATTTATTAGAGCAAAACAGTGAGAGCTTGAGCTTCAATTCCCACTCTCATTATTATAGATTGAAGATGGTCTAGCTAGCTGGTTCAGCTTCTTATATATATAGGAAGTTTTGAATAAGCAGTCAAAAGAAACAAAAAAGTACTGGGGATTCCGTACGTGCTTGTCAGCCTAGCTAGAGGTTCTTTACTATAGTAAACTGTAGCTCCACCTCTCTCTGCTATTATTTGCTTCCCTATATATATATGATGGAGGGCTGAACATGATAAAGATTTCACAATCACTGCCATGGCGGATGTTGATCATGGGGAAGGTACTTCACCCACCACCACTGCCAACATGTCCTCTAAGAAGAAGGAGCTTCTTTCTTCTGCCTTGAGGAGAACCAGTGAATGGTTTGCTTCCTTTCTTTCTTTTCTCTATTCTTTTTTACTTCAGTATATGTTTTTCGATCTCTTGAAACTCCAATGATTTCTCCTCTTGAAAATATAGGCAGAAAAGTAATGATGGTATCTTGAAACTTTCAGGATTTTTTCTCAGGAGATTCCCAGTGATGTTAGTATTCATGTTGGAGGAGTTTCCTTCTCATTGCACAAGGTATCTTGTAGTTGTGTTTCATGTATCAAATTGTGTGATCAGTAATATGAAGAAGAATTACTAATTGAGGCAATAAGTACGTACATCTTTGAATATAGAGAACTATGTAAGCTAAGTTATAACCAATTGTTGTTTAAATGTATGGACCAACAAGAATCAAGCAGAAATTGATTAACATAACAGTAACTCATATATATTGTTTTTTAACATCGCCTACTACAATTGCAGTTTCCTTTGGTTTCAAAGTGTGGATACATAAGGAAACTGGTATCAGAATCTAGTGATGCTGATACATCTGTCATTGAACTACCTGATGTTCCGGGAGGAGCAGAAGCCTTTGAACTTGCAGCGAAATTCTGTTATGGAATAAATTTCGAGATAAGCACAGATAACATTGCAATGCTGCGCTGTGTGGCAGAATATCTTGTGATGACTGAGGAGTATGCGGTTGGGAACCTTGTGGGAAGGACTGATGCCTACTTGAACGAAGTGGCGCTTAAGAACCTTGCAGGTGCAGTTTCTGTTTTACACATGTCAGAAAGCTTTCTCCCAATGGCAGAGAAAGTAAAATTGGTGAGCAGATGCATAGATGCAATTGCATATATAGCCTGCAAAGAGAGCCAATTTTTCATGTCTGGTAGGACGGAGAGTGGCAATGAGGGTGTGATTTCTTCAGCAGTGTTTCATACAAAACCTGTTGTTGATTGGTGGGCTGAAGATTTAACTGTCCTTAGAATTGATATCTTCCAAAGGGTTCTGGTTGCAATGATGGCAAGAGGGTTTAAGCAATATGCTCTCGGACCAATACTTATGCTCTATGCACAGAAATCTCTAAGAGGTTTGGTGAGATCTCACCCCACAATGCTATGTTTTTCAATTTAGTACTTCACATCTTTACATTCTAAATCATCTTTTGGCATAGGAAATATTCGGAAAGGGGAGGAAGAAAATTGAGCCACGACAAGAGCACGAGAAGAGAGTTGTCTTGGAAACAATAGTGAGTCTTCTGCCAAGGGAGAAAAATACAATGTCAGTCAGCTTTCTTTCTATGCTGCTTCGTGCTGCAAAAAATCTTGAGACAACGGTTGCTTGCCAGCTTGATTTGGAGAAGAGAATGGGGTTGCAATTGGAACAGGCTGTTATAGATGATCTCTTGATTCCCTCATATTCCTTTACTGGGGACACAGTGTTTGATGTGGACACTGTGCAAAGGATCATGATGAATTACCTTGAGTACGAAACGGATGGGAACTGTTTGGGTTACAATGCAGATGATGATTTTGTTTGTCCTGCACCAACTGACATGGAACGAGTTGGAAAGCTAATGGAGAACTACCTTGCCGAAATAGCTACTGACCGGAACTTATCTGTTTCAAAGTTCATTGGCATTGCTGAACTTATTCCAGAACAAGCAAGGGCAACAGAAGATGGGATGTATAGAGCCATAGATATCTACCTAAAGGTGCACATTCTTGTGTATAATTTTCTTAACAGTGAATGTTATATCTGCAATGCTTAAAATAACTTTTTTGTGTAAACAGTCATAATTTTGAAGGAAAACTTTGTTTGATAGAACAGTGTCTTTGAGCATTTCTACATTGCCGTTCGTTGTCCTACAAAAGAGAAAAGCAAAACATTCAATGCAAATCAAATGTTGTGAAAAGTTATGTTAGTATTTAAGTGATTTTGGGATATTGAAAACATGGCTAATGTTATCTTGCGAGATATCTGACATATTGCCAGATTGTCAATCTGACCAAACATTTATACAAAATTTTACATGATCAGTAGTCTAGATTAACAGTTTACCAACATAACATATCATATTGTTTGGCAAGATAGAATTTCCCTTAAAAACATACCACAATTGATGGTTCTTATATATTCCTCTATAAAATATGATGATTTTTCATATTTTGAAATCTCTTAGCTGAATTCATATTGGCTGTTTCTTATAGAAATTGTCCTTATAATCCACTTATCCTTTCACTTTTTACAGGCACATCCTGCTCTAAGTGATATGGAGAGAAAGAAAGTGTGCAGCATGATGGACTGCCAGAAGCTCTCTCGTGAGGCCTGTGCTCATGCTGCTCAGAATGATCGGCTTCCTGTTCAGACAGTGGTCCAAGTGCTCTACTACGAGCAACAACGCCTTCGAGATGTCATGAATGGTAATCTCATAGGTGGTGGTGAATCTTCTGTTCTTCCTTCCAAAGGGAACTTGTACTCCACTGATATCCACCCAGTTCCTGATGAGCTCTCCATTTTACGTAGACACAATGAGGAGCTCAAAATAGATTTACTGAAAATGAAAATGAGGCTGAAAGAAATTGAAACATCTACTATGAGAACAACATCGGTGAGCAGTCCAATGGCAAACACTTCATCTTCTGCTGATAAACCTCCTCTGCCTCGAAAATCATTTATGAACTCAGTGTCCAAAAAACTTGGGAGACTCTCTCCTTTTGTGCGTGCAGATGGATTGACACCTTCCAATGCCAAAGGCCGAACGAGACCTGGCAAAGATCGAAGGCATTCCATATCTTGATGCATTGGTTTGTTACTAAGCTCTATAGTACTTTATGAGCAATCTTGTGCTTTTGTTGCTTTATTTCTGAGGCTTGAGAAAATTATTAGCTTTAATCTATATTCTATCTTTGTTCTGATTGTGTTGTGTCATTGTAAATAATTGTGTCATTGTGTTTTGAATAAGATTACATAGTTCAGACGCATTTAGTATAAAAGAGTGGAATGATTGAGTGTACTTTTTTGTTATTTCTGGCCAAAACTGGTAGCACTATTAAGGGTTCAGTGCTACTGTAATGAATATATATGAGTTTTTGGCTATATCCATTTAATCTCCGACCATTGTGGTGTGAGAATGTGGAATATTGTTCCACATTGAAAAAGTATAACTTTGTTTAGTGGTTTATAAAAATTTGAGCTACTTCTTCCATTGCCAATTAGTTTTGGAATGGATACCTAGATTTCTTCATTGTATCATAGCAGGTTCACCCACGTGTGTTAGGCCAAGCGGTCATACGTGACCCAATATGAGTTATCTACGTGTTTGACTTAAAGTGACGCCACACGTGTGGGGGCATATGAGATGTGGAGTGTTGTCCCACATTGGAAAAGTATAACCTTGTCTAGTAGTTTATAAGAATTTAAGCTACTCCTCTCATTGCCAATTGATTTTAGAATGGACGCCTAGTTCACGTGATCCATTTGGTCATCAAGAAGAGGCTGCAGAGAGAAGAAACCAAAAAGAAAAAGATGCATTCCTAATGCCATTGCTGCATTACATGAAAGAACAAAATGGAAATGAAATAGCATTCCAATCCATATGAGAAATAGAATCCAACACCAGAAACTAGCCCTCTATCAGTACCCTTTTGAGAGATTTGTAATTAACAATCTGTGCCAATTTCATTGAAAAATGATTTAGGCACCCTTCTGTTCCAGATGTTCTAAACAGTTACTTCTGTTTGTAATTAGTACAAGTGGGGTGAAGTCTTACCATTTTTTAATGATCAAACTATAATCCATTTCAACCAAAAGTAGACCTTCTGGCCCAGAGGCAGAGGCAGTACCAGTCTGCCAGACCATAGCTGTTAGTGGGGTCTCTATTATTAAATCTTTTGTGATAAAGAGTCTTTTAAAAAGTAAAGACTAGCTCCACAGACAGATCTAGCAGTATAGCATGTTGATCATGTCGGAGGCAAATTATCATGGAACCCAAAAGATGATACTTTTCAAATATTTTGACTCGTTGAAATGACTGATGGACGACCTTACTGAAATGTAAAGATTGTCATTTGGTTTGTGTAGAGACCTTGTTTAATTAAAATGGACATTCTTGTTCATCTGGTGGCAGATAGACAAAAATGAACTCTTCTATTTCTTATTGATGGGACAATGTTTCAAATTCAGTACTCTAGGATATAAAAATCATATATTGAAGAAAGTGAGGAGGCATGAATCATTGAGAATGTATATTCTTTAAGTTGTTTAAATGACTCTAACCTCTCTAATATGATCCTAATAAGGTTTTTATGTTATTTTAATATATATTGTTGATCCATTTTTTAATGGATTTAGTTTTTAGAGTTTAATAGTTATCTTTTATTGTGGTTTTTTTTTAGAATTTAGTAGTTATCTTACATCTAAACACAATGAAACTCTCCGGTCAATCAGAACATATAATTTAAATATATGATGAAACATCATTTAGAGAGAGTCAGACTTTATCAGCTCAGTAGCATTGGATTTTTTTTGTTTTTTTGGTACAAAGGAGGGCTTAAAACCCAGAAACAGAGACTTAGTAGCATTGGACTTCAGATTCCTCAGGTTCCCACTTTTTCCCAGTAGTGATGCTGAGGTGCAACTGTGCCACAAGGAGAGTCATTACAGAACATACTATATGTTTAAGACATCGCTTGTTCTCATTATGGATAACTCATAACTGCATGGTACAAGTAAACTGTATGTTTAAGACAATTCCCTCAAGAACCCTCTCCTATGGATAATGTTTCCATGTGATTAGTTATGGCCAGAAATCTTATCCAAAAGAAAAAAGTTATAGCCTGAAAGACTATGCAAACAAGCTGACATCACTACATTAGGATTTAATCAAAACAAAGCTACAGACAAGAGCAAGTTGCACTTCTGTCTTGGAATGTGGGACCTAAAAAGACCTTGCTAGATTTCATTATTTGGTTACTGTAGACCAATCTTTTTGCCCTTTTTCTTTTTCCAAAATTCCCTGTAAACTTCAGTCCAATCATATCCCTTGACTTGGTAAACTTTATGATGACATACAGAATATATATGACTGATGACAAAGCCAATTAAATATAAGGTCAAATTTGAAATTGAAAGTGGATATATATGAATTCTTTGTGTCTTAGTATATTGTGTCAGCGTGAGATTGTTTATAGCTGTACCTTCCTAATTAGTTCTTCTAATTAGAATAAAAATACGTGTAATTAGCTGTACTTAGTTGACTAGGAAATACTTTCCTTTTTTGTCGTAATATACTATATATACCTCACAAAGAGAAGAATAAATTAATTCTGATTCATTCTAAGTTGGTATTAGAGCCTAGAGATCTAGGTTTTTTTCCAAAGAATTTTTTTTCCTCAACAATACCTGCTACAATGTCGCTGCTACAAAACCATTAGGAAAAAAAAGTCTTTGCTGCAACTTAACTCTTCTCTTCCTAGGGTATACTGACCTAGGAGAAGTAAATTCTATTCTTGCTGCAAACTTGCTCTTGAACTTTTTGGATTATTGCAAATACTCTTTAATCTACATCCTTGTCACAACCACCATGGATGATGCAACGCCAAAGCTCGAAATTGCAGAACCTATCCCCGTGACTATTCAACAAAAGGTCTCTACACCAATCAGTGTCAAGCTGGATGATACCAACTATCGCCTCTGGTCCAAGGTCTTGGAGATGCATATTGCTACACGTAAGAAGTTCAGATATATTTTCAGATCCAAAGCTACACCGAACGAATCTGATCCTAGCTACGAAGAGTGGGTGGCCGAGAATGCCTTGGTGAAGTCGTGGCTTATCAATTCCATGACTACCAATCTGATGTCACACATTATTTAGTATGATACTGCGAATGACGTTTAGAGTTTTGTGAAGAAAACCTACCATGATGATTCCTCTCAAGTTTATGAACTAATGAAGAAAACCTTTGAATTGCGTCAGGATCGTCGGTCTCTTACTGCATACTACAACGAGTTGAACTCCATCTTTATGAAGTTGGATTATTGCAGTCCTAGGACTCGTTTGGCACTGGTTCTTAGAAGCGCTTATAATCAGTAGCGCTTTTGTTGGAAGTGCTTGTGCTCATAAGCACATATAAATTTTATAAAAAAATTCTAGTGCTTCATGCAAAAGCACTTGGAAGTGCTTCTTGAGGAAACACATGTCAGGTGCTTCTCAAAAAACCACTTAAAAATGGTTTTATAACCCATAAGTACTTTTATTTATTTCTACCAAACGCATAAGGACTTGATCATAATTTAGACCAAGTTTGCAGTCGAGTTTTGGCCACTGATCCTCTTCCAAGTCTAGATTCGAAGAAGCATACTTCATGGTTCGTCGGGAAGCTCAGCGACAAGTTATTATGGTAGCCGAGAGCAGCATTGAAACCTCGGCCATGGTGATCAAGCCACATTCTTCTCGGCCAGCCCATACTCCCAATCCATCTCAACCTTCCTCTGATCCTCCCACCCGATTTTTTACCCATTGCAATAGTCCAAAGCATCGGAAAGAAGTTTGCTGGAAGTTATATGGATATCCTGAGTGGTTCAAGTTAAAATAAGCTGAACTTAGGAATCACAGGTCCTCTCACACTCAGTCAACCTCCACTGAAAAGCCTCAGTCATCTGTTTCTTAGGTTTCTTCTCATGGAGGTAAAACTGGTATGGTTTTTATTTCTTCTACTAAACCATGGATTATTGACTCCTGGGCTATTAATCATATGACTAATGATTTCTCTAAATTTGGTTACCTAACTTGTCCACCTATTAGTTATGTTCAGGTTACATATGGAAGTCTTATTCCGGTTACGGGGACCGATTCTATCTCTCTTTCGTCTACCTTATCTTTATCCTCCATTTTACATGTCCCCAAATTATCTAATAACCTTCTTTCCATTAGTCAAATTACCAAGTATCTCAATTGTTCAGTAACATTTTTCCCTACCCATTGTGTGTTATAGGACAACAGTATGAAAATGACAATTAGAACTGGTAAGGAGATATGAGGTCTTTACTACTTGGAAGAGGCGAGACCGCTACATTCTAGATCCGGCCGTGGCCTTCAAGTAGCAGGGTAATATCAAAAAGAGAAAGAATTCTCCTTTGGCATCGTCGTTTAGGACATCCGTCTTTTGTTTATCTAGAACGTGTGTTCCTTAAATTATTTTCAAATATTCATGTTACTAGTTTAAGATGTGAACAATTTATCTATGCAAAAAATCATCATGTTTCTTTTAAAGTTACATTTAATAAAAGTGTCATTCATTTATCTTGTATTCATACTGATGTGTGGGGTCCTTTTTCTACTTCTACTGCTTCGGGTGCAAAATATTTTGTCTTTTATTGATGATTGTACTCGAGTAAGTTGGGTTTATTTGATGAAGTTAAAGAGTGATGTCATTCATGTTATTCCCCAATTCTATAGGATGATTGTTACACAATTTCATGCTTATATTCAGGTTTTTCATTTTGATAATGGTTGTGAATTTGTCAACAATTCTCTTGCCGAGTTTTTTCAGCAGCATGACATCGTCCACTAGACAACGTGTACTTATATCCCACAACAGAACGGTATAGTAGAGTGCAAGAATCGCCATCTTCTTGAGGTGGCACGAGCCTTATGCTTTACTATGCATGTTCCTAGCTAAACGTTTCTGGGCCGATGCTGTCATGACTGCTGCCTTTCTCATCAACAGAATGCATGACCGTATCATTAACTTTCAAACCCCTTTGAGGATGTTGTTTCAATTTCACTCTATTCCTTCGTTTCTTAATATTTGTCCTAAGATCTTTGGTTGTGTATGTTATGTACATGTTCACTCTCTTCACAGGGACAAATTAGATCCATGAGCAATTAAGTGCGTTTTTCTGGGCTACTCTAACTCACAAAAAGGATATAAATGTTTTAATCCTCCTTCTAAAAAAATGTATGTGTCTATGGATGTTGATTTTTGTGAACATGAGTCCTATTTTTCAGGGGAGGTTTCTCTTTCTCCTATTCAGGGAAAGATTAAGAGTACGGAAGAGGAGAAGTTATGGTTGGAAGAAAAGAAGCCATGAGTTACTAGTCAAGGGGAGAAGATCGGTTGACCCTAGTATTGAATGTGAGGGAGAGAAGTAGGCTGAACAACCATGTGTTGAGATCGAGTATCGCCAAAATGAATAATGGACCTGATCTAGAGTATAAGGAGAAAAGGGATCCAAGATTTTTCGAAAAGAAGTATGTAAGAAAAGATAAGTCTACGACGGCTCAACCTCTTTCTCGTGATAAAGACATCTCTCTCAATGATTCTACCATCCAGTCGGTTGATTCTTCTACGGTTGATCTTGAGGTATAACCGTCAATCCCCTTTATTCCTTGATTCCTCTAATTCCTCTGATGTTGCTATTAATTCTAACCCTGCAGTTTTTAAGTCTACTTCCTTGATTCCACATGATGAGAATCAAGGCAGAAGATATCTTCTTCATATTCGTGTTGCTCCCGTTAAGTTGGGTTTTGAGAAACCATCTGCATCTGGAAATACTGTTTATCCTATTTCTGATTATATTTCTTATCATCGTTTGTTTAAGTCTCACTTAGCTTTTTGCCAACAGTTGTCTTCTGTGTCCATTCCTAGTCATTTCCAGGATGCCCTTGGAGATTCTAACTGGAAATCCGCAATGGTAGAAGAAATGAAGACCTTCAAGAAAAACTCTACTTGGGAGATGGTTGAGTTACCTCGAGAAAAGAAGACTTTGGGTGTAAGTGGGTGTTCACGGTGAAGCATAAGCCAGATGGTTCAATTGATATGTACAAGGCTCAACTAGTTGCAAAAAGGTACACTCAGACATATGAAGTAGATTATCGTGAGACATTTGCCCATGTTGCTAAGATGAATACCATCATAGTCATCTTGTCCCTTGCTGCAAATTTGGATTGGCTGTTGCATCAATTTGATGTGAACAATGTCTTTCTCCATGGTGACCTGATAGAAGAAGTTTATATAAACCTTCTTCCAGGATTTACACCAAAAGAAGATAAAGTTTGCAGGCTGAAAAAGACATTGTATGGGCTAAAACAATCACCTTGGGCTTGGTTTAGCAGGTTTAGTTGCTACATGAAGAAGTATGGGTTCAAGCAGGCTCAAGTAGATCACACTTTGTTCTTTAAGCAAGATGGTGATAAAGTTACCATGCTCATTGTTTATGTTGATGATATGGTAGTTACAGGGAGTGATATGCATGAGATTGAAAAACTCTAGAGTTATTTGGCCAAAGAATTTAAGATGAAGGATTTAGGATCGAGCTCTGAAGTACTTCTTGGGGATAGAAGTGTCTCGATCAAAGCAATAAATCTTTCTGTCTTAATGCAAGTACACATTAGATTTTTTATTCGAGACTATCAAGTCTGCGTGTGTACCTATAGATACTCCTATTGAGGTAAATCATGGATTGGTGATATATCGTGATCAAATTCCAACAAATAAGGAAATATACCAGAGGTTGGTTGGAAAATTGATCTATCTAGCTTATACTAGGCCAAATATATCATAAGTTGTTAGTGTTGTGAGTCACTTTATGCACAACCTAAGTGTAAAGCATATGGAAGTTATGGAGCGTATTCTTAAGTATCTGAAGTCTTCTCCGGGTAAAGGCATCATGTTCTCCAAACATGGACACTTGGATGTAGTGGGGTATATTGATTCTGACTTTGTTGGATCCAAGCTAGATAGGAAGTCTACTTCCAGTTACATATCATTTGTTGGAGGCAACACTTATTTACGTGGAGAAGCAAAAAGCAAAAGGTTGTATCATTGTCTAGTGCTGAAGCTGAGTATAGGGCTCTTCATCATGAGACTCAAGAGTTAATGTGGCTAAAGATTCTACTAGATGAAATTGGGTTTGGTCCTCAGAAACCAATGGTCTCATATTGTGATAACACAGCTACCATTGAGATTTGTAATAACTCGATTCAACATGACAGAACCAAACACATTGAAATTGACAGAAACTACATCAAGGATAACTTGGATTTTGGAAGTTTCATACATCAAGAATGTCGATCAGCTCGTTGATGTGATGACTCATGCAGTTCCCAGTACATCTTTCTATACGTCAATGTCCAAATTGGGCATGTGAGACATATATGCACCATTTTTTTTTTTTTGAGAAGAAGCTGTGACTTTATTAAAAGAGATCATTGTACACAGTTTCAAGAAGCCAAGAAGGCATTACATCAGTCCAAACATAGACGCCTATGTGAGACTTAGCATACTGAGCTAAGTGGTGAGCCACCAAGTTTGTCTCGCGACGGCGAAACTGGCAGGTGGCCCCAGCAAAAGACGCAAGATGTATCTTAATTTCCTCCACCAAAACTCCATCTGCATGCATATAGGGAGCACTATCAGTAATACAACAGACAACATTTTCGTCATCCATTTCAAGTATAATGCAGTGTACTCTCAAATCCAGTGCTAAAGTGAGGCCCAACAGTGCTGCCTAAAGTTCAGTAACATGAGGCGGGATATCTCGACACCTGCTTTGTCGCTGCCACCAAAACACGGCCAGAATAATCATGAATTACTGCTCCCAGCCCACAGAGTCGTTGTCAACTTAGAACACCCCCATCCACATTTATTTTCACTGTCCCCTCCGGCGGTTTTTCCCACTGGCCAGGCCTAGGTTGCGCTTGATTATTCTCCCGCATGCTTGAGTTTGCTTCCTTAAATTCCATCGCATAATTAACCAAACGACAATAAGCTTCCTCAGGCGCCTCCCTCACATTATTGTGGAGCAAATTATTCCTAAGATTCCAAATACCCCAGCATAGGAAGGCAAAGAGAGACAGTTCATCAACAGAGAGAACCCATTGAGCATATTGAATCAAATCCATAACCGACCCCCCTCATTGGCCACCCAACTACTGCGCACAAGTCAGATTGCCTCCAAATTGATTTGACAACTTTGCATTCCCAAATAACATGTAAGGAAGTCTCAGTCCGTTTACGACAGCATGGGCATATTGGGTTGTCATGGATCTTGTGTCGAAAAAGATTGGCATTACAGGGGAGGATCCTATTACACCAGCGCCAAAAGAAAAGTTTGACCTTCCCCAGAATCGTAAGCCTCCAAACCCCCCGCCAGAAACCTTCCTAAAAATTTTGGGAGGATCCCTCAACATCCCCCGCCCTTCTTTTTCCCATTAGAGCCAACCAATATCCACTTTTCACTGAATAATGGCCATTCTTCGAGTAATGCCAAATTTGGATGTCCTCCATATGCATGCGGCTAAGGGGAGAGCAGACAGCCTTGACGCAGACCCCGTTGTGGTGTAATGTGCCCCATAAGAACTCCTCTCCAAAGTACTGAGAACCTTACAGTTGAAATGCAATCCATAATTCTTCCCACCCACTGTTCATGAAATCCCATTTTCAGCATTATAGCCTCCACAAAGCCCCACTCCACGCAGTCATAAGCCTTTGCCATATCAAGTTTAAGCGCCATCTTTGGAGTTGTAGTAGTGTTTTGTGTCTTAATCGTGTGAGTGGTTTCAAAAGCGGCAACCATATTATCAATTATTTGGCGACCCGGAACAAAGGCACTTTGATTCTCAGAGATCACATTTGGCAGCACCCCTTTCATTCTGTTTGCTAAAGTTTTGGCGACAATCTTATAGAGGACATTGCACAAACTAATGGGTCGAAAATCAGTTACTCGGTTTGGGGTGTCAATTTTAGGAATAAGTGCAATAAGGATGTCATTTACACTACCCACACTGCGAGTTTCGTTCAGCACTGATAGACAAAATTCAACCACTTTATCCCCCACAATGTGCCAATATTTTTGGTAGAAGAGAGCAGACATACCATCGACCCCCGGAGCTTTTGTTGGGAACATATGAAAGAGTGCTTGTTCTATCTCCTCTCTTGTAAAAGGATGCAATAGCTGTGTGTTCATATCTGCTGTAATCTTTGGCTCCACAGTGTCCAAGAGTCGTTGCATGTCTAAGGTACCAGTAGTGGTGAATAGAGTGGTAAAATAGTCGCAAAACATGCTTCCTACTACACCGTCCTCAGTGATCCAATCATTTTGATCATTAAAGAGTCCAGAAATGTAGTTGCACCGACCCCTCTCTTTGGCATGTGCATGAAAAAACCGAGTGTTCTTATCGCCCTCCCGTAACCAAGAAATTCGAGAGCGTTGACGCCAATAAGATTCATCTTCCTCAATTAGTTTTTCCAGCGAGTCCTCCAATTCCTTTTCCTTACTGAAAATTGTGTTGGTGGTGGACTACGCCTTTGTCCTCTCAATCTCTAGCCGCAACTGGTTCATTTGTTTCTGGCGACTTCGAAAGAGCTTAGAGCTCCAATTTTTCAGTTGACTGGCACAATTGTTGATACCCTATAGTATTGCAGCCCCCGCCGACACCGTATCTTCCCACACATTGCGGATCACATCTTCACAGCCATTTTCACGGACCCACCTTTGCTCACAATGAAATCGGCGGTGGCGATACACCTGCTGGGTGTTGGAAGTACGAGGCATTAGCCGAGCTAAGATTAGGATATGATCAGACCCAGGGAGCTGGATATGTTGGGTCGTCACCTCTTCAAAGAGATCAAGCAGACCATGATTCACAACTGCCCGATCCAGTCGTTCTTTTACATAACAGACCCCACCTCTTCTACATTCCCACGTGAACGGGTCGCCAGTGAAAGGAACAACAGAAAGGTTACAGTCCAGAAGAGTCTCCCTGAAATCACTTATTTGGTTTTTCGGCTTCTTCCTGCCCCCCATTTTTTTCCTGGAGCAAGAGTCTCATTAAAATCGCTGAGTACGAGCCAAGGACTAGTTTGGATCCCACCAAGCTGCCGCAATAGATCCCACGAGTGTCTTCTTTGACTGACCACTAGATTGCCATAAAAGCCAGTAATACGAAATTGAGGGCACCCGTCTTGCATGGTTTGCATGTCAATGTGTCCTCGAGAATAGGACAATAGTTTTAAATCTAGCCCAAAATGCCACAACAATATCAGACCTCCGCTTAAACCTCGTCTTCCCACATATATTGAACCTTTCATTCCCAATTTATAGTGCAGATTCTCCATTTGAATATTTGTCATTTTTGTCTCCATTAGAAAAATGACGTCTGGTTTCTTCTCTCTCACAATAGTCCTAAGAGAGTTGAATGTCTGGGAATTTTGGAGACCCCGAACATTCCAGCTCAGAAGTATCATTGTTCGTGGTGGGCCATGGTATTCGGACCCACCACTTTAGCCCCTGGGGCTGTGGTTTGTGTACCTTCCATGAATCTTCCTTTTTTATTAGCGTCAGAGTGAGTTAGGTCACCCTCCTTTGTTTTCCTTTTGCCCCCTCCAACTGTTCCTTCGAAATTCGTCCCCCCCTCCCTGGATGCTAGTCAGGAGGAGAGTCTCACTGGTAAGACTTTTGAATTTTTTTTTTTCCCGGGGAGTCAAGAGCCATCACCAACTCCCTGCCTCTCAGAAGCCTCGCCCGAAGGTTGTAGGACTTGTTTAAACACGTTGCTTAGATCTGTAATTTTATTGCCTTGGGGTGCTCCCATTTTTCCGGGGTTCGCCTTATCAATCCCTTTTGTCTGATCCTTTTCTTTTTGCTCCCATTCAGCTGTTCGTTCAAGGCGCCTTTGCTCCTCTTCCTCCCTAGTAGTGTGTGTATCGGAGACCATTGTTCCAGCACCCCGTAGAGGTGTAGGGGTAGAGGCATTTTGCCCCTCACTTAATCCTGCTTTTAGATTCTCAAATACTGCCTTAATCGGCATGGAGCCCGTCCCTTCCTTATTGTGCGCCAAGGGGGCTGTGGGCATGATCGTTTCCAGGCCCCCTCGCTAGAAGTAGCATCCAGCTGAGTAGCCTGCTACCCTGTCTGCGTTTTTTGGGTTTCCCTATCTGTCACCTCCTCTACTAGAGCCTCCACAGCCTCGACTACCTCCTCTGTGTGTCCCCCTCTTCCAGCCTCCACTGGGTTAAACCTTCCAGGCTCGCTTCTTGCCAGCAACCACTCCCCCCATTGGTATGAGGGATTTTTCTTTTGATCCTCGGAGATGAAATCACATACTTTGGAGTTGTGCCCAATTTTCCCACATGCATGACAATGATAAGGGAGACATTCATAGCGAAACTCTACCATGGCCATTGCTCCCTCATCAAGGAGAATTTTTTTGACCCGGGGTAGCGGTCGGGTCACATTTAGTCTCACCCGAACTCGAAGAAATCTACCTACCAGATGTGCCTCAAAGCCTCCAGCAACCTCAAGACATTGCCCTATTCCATCTGCAATGATCTTTCTAATTTCCTCCGTCATATAATCAAGTGGTAGGTTATGGCATTGCACCCAAAAATCTGCAAATTTTAGTTGCATCTGCGACGGGGCCATTCTGCCATTAGGTTCTTCCAATAGCACAAGTGCTCTGTCAAAGGTCCATGGTGCTTGCAGGATCACCTGCTTCTTGTCCTCCACGAAAGCAAAAGTGAACAAGAAAACGTTGGGTCCCAAATCTTTCACAGTCACTGTCCCCATGGCATCCTATAACTTCACCATCGTCTGTTTGAATGCAGTCCGATGGAAAGATTTTTTCGTCAACACTTGTTCCACCAAGTTGCGATGTATGATCTCGCTATTTGTCGCCAAGATCGGTCTCGTAATCTGAATTGCCTCAACCTTGACTTCAGTTAAGGTCAGGGTTCTAGAGAAGCTTGTTTCAATCTCCTCCATCAGTCTGGTGGTTCCCAATCAGAGGAGATATAGAGAGGAATGTCGATCCAAACCTGGACTCAGCGATGCCGGCCAGATGTAAAAGGAACCCAAACCCTAGCCGTCAAAGCCTAAGGCTTTGCGTAGAAGTTAGGTTTTGAAAAGAACTGACATATATGCACCAATGTAAGGAGGAGTATTAGCATGAGATTGTGTATAGTTGTACCTTCCTAGTTAGTTCTTTTCATTAGAATATGAATACGTGTAATTAGCTGTCCTTAGTTGACTAGGAAATACTTTCCTTTTTTGTACCTTCTAATATGCTATATATATATACCTCACAAAGAGAAGAATAAATTAATTTTGATTATGATTCATTCTAAGTTATTGCTTAGCTTTTAATAGTACAAACAACCTTGGATTTATAATATATGATTCAAATTAGAATTCAAGTGATGCTAAAATTTATTAGGTATTGTTGATTAAAGAGAATTTACTCTCTTTCAACAATATTGCTTAAAAAGAATTGAGTTTGTGTGTCTTGAGGTTTGGTGTTCCTCCTTGACAGAAGATTAATAAGGTTGGACCCGACAATTTTCTTTTGTCAGCAGAAGCTGTTTGTATACATCATATTGAGATGGAAAGATTCCCTTTTATCTTAAAGCACGATTAGACTTCTGGTTGGTATACACCAGTAATTGTCCTTGAGACATGATTGAGATCCACTGTTACTGGTTGGTATTCCCAACTTTATTTCATCATGTTCATTATATTTCTTTCTAAGGGACTTGAAAAAAAATAGAAATAAAATAAAGCAAAGGGAGAGAAATTAACGATCTTTACACAAAACTCTCCACCCATCATCACACTAGAAATGAACTAATCAGAAACCACCAAAACATCGCTCACTAATTAGTCAATAAGAAGCTATTTAAAATCACATCATCATATAGACCCTAGAAAGAAAAATAATAGAAGACATTTTCATCAAGTCATGTTCAAGCTCAAAACTTGGAAAAGCCAAGGAGGCAGTTTTAGCCTCTCATCCTGTCTTAATTGTTCTTCAACAACAACATCAATGCTGCTGCAGGTGCTGTTTAATTTACTCCCACTTCTATGGTACCCTGAGGTCATTTCAGGCACCACATGCCCATTTTTACTTCTGATCTGATGATGGGTCCTCCTGGAACTACTTGTCCTGTTTACATGGCTGGATCCAGTAGAAGAAGAAGAGAAACTTGGCCCTGAATCTGATGTTAGTGGTGCTTCTGCTCTCTTCCTTCTGTTGCTTTTGTTGTTGTTGTTGTATCTGGTGGGTCCCAGAGTCAACTCAATCTCACTCTCTTCTATGATCTCTTCTACCACCCCACCATCATCTCCATCTGTGTCTGCATTGTACTCTTCTGCAACATCAGCAGGCTGTTCTAAGTCTAGTTTCCTTTGTCTGCAATTCAGTAATTGATGACTGAAACTGGTTTCATTCTGTAAATTCCAACTCTCTTTTTTGTGTCCAATGGTACTTTTCATCAACACCTTCTGGATATGGTATAGGCGGTGGAGTTCATATACCTGCAAAGCACTAACTCACTTTAGAAACAATGCTACTATATACATACTGATCACTATAAATTGTGTATATGTCTTGAAAAAAGTGAAATAGGTAGAATTATAAGTACCTGTTCCTTGAATGTTTCTTCATGCTTTAAAATGGCCATCCTCATGCACTCCTTATCATATGGCTTGAGAAGCTTCTCCATTGAAGCTTAATTTAGGTTGTAGTGCTTGTTGAGTGCTTGTTGAAAATTCTTCTGCCCCCAATAATATATATATATGAATTGTGAAGGTCAACAGTATATACCTTTATTTCCAAGAACTTGGGCTCAGCTCAGATATGAATCCTGATTTGCATATCCTATATATCTGACAATGCTTCTCCTTCTCCCCTAGTATATCTGCCAAATGAAGAAAAGCAGCAAATATAACTTACAGCTAACAGTTAATACCCTTGAATTATGATGGTTTATATTCTGCATAAAAACAAAGAGAACAGTAGTACTGGTATAATGAGAAGTTTCAAATACCAATACAAATGGATGATAACATCAACTGCTTTAATTTAGTATAATTTGTCTGCTTGTTTGCCCTATTCTCCTTCTATCAGTCATTTTGGACCACAATAATAAGTTCCTATACAAAAATATCTTCCAGCTTGACAGGGGTATCAGTTCCATGATTCCATCAGAACAGTACTACCCTATCATGTGTGGCTAACTCTTTGGAATTATTTTGTGTTTTTCTCATTTTCCTGCATCTCAGCTACCCATTTTGGAATATTTTTTTTTTTTCCCCTTTTATTTTAACAAGTAATTAAACATTCTTATCATGAATGTCATATACAGTTGCAAACAGGATGGGCTGATACTTAGGACACCACATAAAACTGACACTGCATTATATTCATTTACATTTGAACTGACCGACCCTTTATCAAAATTCTAGCATTCTATTCTTTATAATAATTTTCCAGAAAGACCAATTATTCAGTTATTGGATCAATTTGTCTTACTTGTCCAACATAATTGCCAACATGAATTAATTAAATGACCATATTATGGTTGTCTAAAGATCAAAATTTCGAAACCCAAATGCACAATTTTTCATAAGCCAAAAACACAGAATGACAGAAAGAAAGAGCAAATCAGAACACACAAACTCACACACACATAGAAAATTGAATTCTTTCCTATATCCCCCCAATGAATTCACAGAGAGAGAGAGAGAGAGAGAGAGAGAGAGAGAGAGAGAGAGAGAAGAAAGATGTTGCCAAGAATATAATCAAGTTTGAATTTCAGACCTGCAGTAAGAGGTACTTCAAGAGCTGAGGAGATTACAACTTGTAGTATTCTTTCCAAGAAGAAGCAAAAACCAGAAAGAAAAGTACTATTTGAAGGAAAGGCAAAAAGCTCTTCATACACACATATATATACAGTACCCCCCAACTTCAGCAACAGCTAGCTCTCTATCTGTTTGATAGAATATGAACTTGCCTTCACATTCCCCATCAGTATATACTACTGCAAACACATAAAAATAAAATAAAATATATATAGCTTGAAGAATTTAAGAATATCTCTCTTTCACACAGAACCCAAAGTGTTTGTTGCAGTGCTTGGGGTTTGAGGCATGCCAAACAAATCCCAGTGCCCCAGCCAATGTGATTCAAGGTTTGTGAAAGAGATGCCTCAGACAACTCCAGCAGTGCAAACATATTAAAATTAAGTTAAAATATAACAAAGAGATTTTGAGTTTATATTTTATTTTACATATATATATAATATATATATTTGATGATGTATAAATGTATAATTATATATATAATTGTTAAGGATCACAAGGTACATTGCTCAACTCAAGACAATGATTAGAATAACAGCTTAACGCCTACAACAGTGAATCACATGCCTTCAAGAATTATATATTTCAAGCAACAGTTGTCTCGATTAGATATATACGTATTGATTGTATAATTTTGTACAACAGTACAAGAGATGTTAATGTGATTAAAAGAGTACAGTGGCATGGCCTGGCCCACCGACAATTAGATCAAGACCGTACGATAAGTGGGTACCTTTGGAAACAGTCCATCACAACAGCCTAGACTGGTCACAGGATCTCAAATCCAACACACATATATATATACAAAATCTTATATAAAATTGTGATTCCTTTTTAGTTTTGGCTTGCAATTATTCCTTTTTGTTTAATTGAGGAAGGGTAAAGTTTAAGAAATCATGTATTCTTTGTATGTGTACATTGTAATGTAAGATCATGGGTGGCGCTGAGTTGTTATATTTTAAAAAAAATGCTCATTTGGTAATTCAATATGAAGAGGGAAAATTTCTTTTTATCAGAGAATCTAGCATGTTATATTGATAAATTGTTAATATGAATTACCGGCTAATTAAAATCTTGTTTGCATACATGTTAGTCTTAATTTATAATACTTTGAAAACATAACATGTCTATACCTTGTATGAGAACATTAAAATATAATGTTTCTTTGCCAAATATTTGATATTTTATGTAATTAAACTGTCAATTCAATGACACATGGTAGAACAAAATTTTGTTAGTAGTCCAACATCGCTTGGATACCTTTGGGCACTATTTTCTTGCTAGCCGGTTTTCAAAGATAAGTTCAACCTATATGTTTAACATGGTATTAAAGCCAAGTGTACGTACTGCAGAGAGGTGAGTCAAGTTCATATCAATGGTTTTATTATCATTGATTTTCAATGAAATTCTTACTAATAAGAACATCATTATAAGCTAATGAAAATTATCATTATTTCAAAAGTAAAATTATTAAAATTAACAAGAGTGATTAAAGTTAATGATAACTTTCATACGCTATGTTACCCAACATCTAGCGTTCGATAGTGTAAAATTTTACAACATCGAGCACTCGGCGGTGGTTTGACAGTGTTTATGTTATGATTTAGCTCATCAAAGTCATTATATAACTAGGAAGCGATGTGGTGAACCCATCGGGATATATCCTCAAAAACCAACGATAGAAATATATAACTAGGAAGGGATGTGGTGAACCCATCGGGATATATCCTCAAAAACCAACGATAGAAGCAGCGCTCTCTGTTATAAAAAAAACTTCACCGAGCGGTTGGTGGTGTATTCGCTTGTCCGCACCTAATGAATCTGTTAACTGTGAATCTAAATTATTGATCAAAATTTTCTTAAAGGGTTATGAGTTCATTGTGATTTTTTTTTTCAAAATAAATAATAATAAGGGGGACTTAGAGTCTAATCCATCTTATGAGTTTTTTTTTAACTAAGACCGGTAGTGATTTAGGGTTTTTAATTAAAATTTTTTATTTTTCTTCTTTTCACGGCTTTATGTTAGGTTTGAACTTCAATCTAACATACAACCTCTACAAAGTCCACTCTACACTTTAGGAGGGGAAATACCTTTCAAATCGGAAAATGACTTTATTATGAATTAAAATGATTTTCTTATAAATTTTAAAACACCCCCAGCCTTCATCTAAAAATTATTTTTCTAAATGACCTAAGACTAATTATATCTTATAATAAGAAAAGGTTTATCATGTTGTAGACCCTGAGAATAAGCAAGAGACCCAGCACAATGATTATAGCCGCTTATTGGGCATGTGAGTGGGGGTGTTATAAAAATCAAACCCACATATATATGATATCATATCAAACGGTCCAGAAAAGTGGGCCCAAATGACACATTCACACTAATGAACATATATGTGCAATGACTATAAAACACAAATTCGATGGCAGGTGGATAAACAATATGTTTCTGTTTTTGGTGGAGTGAATTTTGTCATTTACTCGATCATTTTTATGCTGTGGATCGAGTGGAGATAGAAAGATTGGAAGAGAAGATCCAATCCAAAGCCATGAAAATTATGAAAAATCGAAAAGGGATATATGAAGGATTTGGTCGCATCATGCATGCATGGCAAGTTAAACAAAAAAAAAAATTATGAATAGATGAGTGCAACATCGTGGTTATCAAGAAGCATTAGATGAGATATAGTCTTATAGATCATAACAACATGCATGTTGTTAGGTTTGTGTGGAGTTTCGTGATCTCCAGGTATTTTATACTTTTCTTTTCGTCATCTCGTGATGAGTTTAAGATGAGAGAGAGAGAGAGAGAGAGAGAGAGAGAGAGAGAGAGAGAGAGAGAGAGAGAGAGAGAGAGAGACACACACACACACACACGGAAGCACGCGTTGCCGGTGCGAGGAGGTGCAATCGTATGGGGCGATGGGTCCATTGGGTTTGCTGAAAAGCCTGAGCCACGGCCTTGCGCTGTTCTTTGGTCCCACGGACTCACCCACGCCCACTTGATACACAAACTGACTGAGAGAGGGAAAAAAACAAAAAACGATTTAAATGGTCGTTTATTTTTAGTTTTCATCCAACAACTAGTGATCATGAATTTGTACAGTCAATGTTTATCAAGTGAAGAAACTTCTTAAAAATTATCCATTCAAAAGAAGAATTAGTTACAAATATCACCGTTAAATTATAATTTGTTTGACACTTTCTTTCCGGATTATAATTTTTGACATTTTACTCCTCCAAACTCAATTCCTTACTCCAAGATCATTTTAAAACAATTTCTTCATTAGTTTTGCACACGTAGCCTTCTACCTGAGGGCATTTTCGTGTTAATCATCAATTGAAACTGAAAATGGCATTAGATAGTAAGTTAATTATGTTGTGCCAATGTGGCACCACATGTTCATAACTAATTGAGAATTTGATTTTTTTTTTTTTTTTTTAGATTTTAGAGTAAAGTGATTAACGAGAAGTGTCAAAAAATTTAATTTAGGGATCAAAGTGTAACATGGCATAATTGAGAGATGGTATCTATAATTAGCCCTTTAAATAATGAGTTGTATAACCTTTCTTCTATATAAAATGCGGATAAACTTTACATAAATTATTTTTTTTTACATGTTTGTGCATGCATTGTTTAAGAATCATTAAGTATAGATGGTAAAATTTTTATTTTAACTTTTGAGAGATAGGGAGAGAGGAGGCATTAGCCAGTAGGGAAGGGTCCCAGCACTTTCGTACTATGGAGTGTGTCTCAAGAGATCTGTTTTTTTTTTTTTTGGCCAGAGAGTGTGTGTCAAGATTTCAAGACTTGACTAAGCGGAGGAAATCTAATGGCTGCAATGTCGGTGACTCGGTGTCCACTGGATCCTCAACCAACATCACACTATGCCACCACCAGTTTCAGTTCTCTCCGTACGACAATAATAGTTCAAAAAACTTTATAATTGAAATTGTAATCGGATTTGGCAAAAAAAAACAAAAAACAAAATCGTAATCAGCTTTCAAAATCAAGTGATGATTCGTTCTTTTTTGGTCGAAGTGTGATGATTCTTGCAAATGGTTTTTTTTTTTTTTTTTTTTGTTATTGAAGAAGATTAAAGGCCAACAGGACTTTAGTTTAGTCCACAAGTTTGCAAAATTTGAAGTTAGGCTTTTGCCAAATGATGATTTGGTCTCCTTTTGTAGGAGTAAATCCTGAATTTAATTATCAATTAAAGGAAAGCTATCTTAGCTTTGCTTGGATTAGTTTCAAATTGAAACTTATCCAATTTGGCTCGAAAAAATTTAAGTTTTGAATCAAAAAATTGATCAACACGGAAATTCTCTCAAATTCAGAGAAATTTTTTATTAAATTGGTAACACTATCAACATAGCATATGGTAATATGCTTGCACACAATTTTTTTTCTCAAGCCCACCGACTACTTTTTCAAGTTAAACCAGTAGGACTTCAGTTTGGTCCACAACCGGTTTTACTTTTGAATCAGGAAATTGCTCAAAACGAAAAACCCCTTTAAATCTATCAAATCCCTTTTGAGTCCAACCAATAGGACTTTAGGTTAGTCCACAAGTTTGCAAAATTTGCTGATTTTCGATGTTGATATATCACCACTATGAAGTTAGAAAGTACTTGCTACCTAGAGAAATTTTTATGACTATCTTACAATTTATGTATGTTTTGGATGAGTGTGAATATGGACCACATCCACATATAACTAAGAGTCAATTTAATTATTTATCTAGATACACAGTTATAAACTACAAAGAGAGCACTGTATTCAATCTAATGTCTTCTATTATATTCAAGTTGGAGTAGTTACCAACTAAACAACATTGGAATAATGTTGTGAAGTGTATACAAGGGAGAGTTAATTAATTGTAATTCTCGAGTTACTCTTGATATTTGCCTATTTGGCATGACCTCTAGTATTATCTAGAGAATAACTCTGAATAATCCAATAATTTGTATGGAAAAAGATTTTTTTTCATGTTGTTGGTGGATGTAGACTCAAAAAATGAACCACAATACCACATAATTATAATTAGTATCTCTTTTGCTGCTTTTTTTTTTTTTTCTATATTTGCTAGTATATTTTAATCACACAAGGGTGTCAAAAGCTTTGGCTCAAAAACTATTAATTTTCTCTTAGCCTTGTATTGTACATTGTCTTTCCAAAATAATAAACTAAAAGGATGAGTTATAAATATAGATTTTTGTAGTGCAAGTGGACTTAAAAATGGTGAAGACAAAAAATGTGATGCATGCGTGTTGACTTAACTAAGATGCCAAAATAGCACTCACACAAAAGTTCATTTTCTGTTCATTAATCCTAATTAAGCTGCAAATTAAAACGGCAAAAAGAGAGCTACATGCATCATCATCTTTTCTCCTTTTTTTCTTTCTTTTTCTTAAATTCTACTTCTCTAGCCAACTTTTACACAAAGTTGTTATACAAGAAAGGAGCACACGTTGATAAATTTTTGGTCTACTTTCTTTAAAATTAATCAGATAGGGACTTATATGGATATTTAATTAAGATTCTTCTTGAGATCGACGTGGGCATGTCATGGTTTTCAATCTAATTATTTTTCAAGCACTGTTGAGAAGAGTAGGGGGGTCCCGACCCTCTCTGTCAATTCAAATTATTGGCTAGTTCATTATCACGGGGTGGATTAAAAAACTATATATAGTGATGATTTTTCTTTTCAATTTTCCGGGGAACCAAACACAAACAATATTCTTATAAAATTCCTTAATGCTAATGATGATGTATGGTGGAATCTTCGATCTAAGTAATGTTAAATTAATATGGGTTTTTGGTTTTTGTTCAGTGTAGAAGGCAATGCGTGGTTTGTAGTTGGTGGCGGTACACGTGGTGTTATCTCTCCCACATAGCAACTTCAACGTTTAGGCATTTGGTACTATATGCAGTCCATGTATATATGTTGTCACTGAGTAAGTACAGGCATGGATTATTGCTGTACGATTAACACCACCACATAGTAGTATTAAATTTATTAATATTATATTTTAAAAATATAAATTTATTGTTTATTTATATAAGAATATATACGTGAATTAACACCATATAACACTGTTACAATCATATATAAAACTTTTCCACCAGTTTGCATGTTAACAAAATAATAGGGGATTATAGTTGGTAGAAAAAAAAAAAAAAAAAAAACTTTCCTATAACAAGGATATGAGCTGATTTAGCATCCTAAGAAATAGCTTATATCTTGAAATTAGAGAAATTTTTATATGATGAAATATAAAAGCATAGGTGACATCATATTATTGGGTTATGATACCAAATTAGCCATATCCGTGTTGCAGGGAAGTTTCTCTCTAAATGGTATGTACGAAGCCATGAGTGGGCTATTTCTGCTATAACTCGGCCAACTAAAGAAAATGAAGTGTAAGGGAAGGAATTGGCATTCATGGGTCGATTGACTCATTTTGCTCTTTGGTGAATCCCCCACTAATTAAAATCTATTAGAATTGGAGCATTATGAGATAACGGTTAGATAACTATAACTTTATATTTAGGTTTTGTTTGATGCTTAGGATTTGATTGGATTGGATATATAATAACTAGATTCATGTATATTTAAGGAAGAAGATGGATGATATCTTCTAACTTGAAGGAAAATGAAGGAAATAAGATGTATTAGCCATAATGGAAAACTTATCCCTACTTATCCCACTATTTTTTAGGGGAATGGAATAGATAATTTTCTCTAAATGATTAATTTATCTTCTTCTTATATTCCTCCTTTTAAGTTAGAAGTTTCTTACTTAAATACACATGAATTTAACAATTGATATTATCTAATTCAATCTTAAGCATCAAACGAGGCCTAAAGGGTTTGGAAAAATGAATTGCCAATAATTTATGTTTGCTGTCATGTTGTGTTTTTGTGCAAGATTCTATTAAGCATGGGAGGGAGGGCAATGGGGTTATAATCTCAACAAGAAAATAAGAATCCTATATTTTTGTCATTTTCATGATGTTTCTTGGAACTAAGCTTAAGCTTTGGCCAAATCCTTCATTTCTTTAGCCCCTTCCTTTAACATTTGGTTGTTACTATCACACAATTAATTAATCTGATCAAATTAACAAGAGAAATTAATGACCTTTAATCGACTTACCGACTATAAGAAGTATAAAAGAGAGAGAAAAAAAAAAAGCATACGTAATAACAAGGTGAAGAATAGCTAATATATTCCATAAAATGAGCTAAGAAATGGTCCAAATATTGTTTCTACCACAAAAAAGGCAGAAAGTGTTGTATAAATAACAAGAGTACGTATTTTTGGAGGGGTTTGTTTTTTTTTTTTTTTTGGGGGACGGGGGGGGGGGGATTGAATGAGGGTTTGGTTTACTTACCATTTCTTCTGAACATTTACATCACAAATATAGGGTAATAATGGAAAATCCATACTCTGTACTTAGAAAGATGAATTCATCAACATCCAAGGGCCAAAAAACATTTATATCACATGTCGTATTTGCATTCTAGAATTTTCTCTGTTGTATACCTTTTTCATGTTTTCACTCTTCATTTTCAAGTTTGAGCAGCAACATGCTGATACAATCTCTATCTAGCTTGCTCCTTTTGCCCTTGCTGGGCTTTTTGAAAGTTTCTTCTTGCCCAAAAAAAAAAAAGCTAGCTAGTACGTACACTAATTAAATAATTGAACATGGTCTGGTCCATATAGAAATGCTTGCATTGATTTGCATGTAACCCCACCAATACCTTCTCAACCTCGAAACACCTAAACATACACATATATACAATACCTCATGACCCTGAAACGTCACCAACAATCATACATGCCATCTAGTAGTTGCACCATCAAAGCTTTGGACACGTACATACTAGCAATCTAAGAGTTTGGCCAATGTGGACTCTGTTTCTCTCTACTTTTTTCACATAGCTATGGACAAATAGTATTACTATTTCAATTAATTCCAACTCCTAGACTGTCTGCTTCTCCAATTTTCCTCCTACCATATGTCATTGTCAAATTTGTCAATGTTCTGCTGCTTAACCTGCAGACTGAATTTGCTACATTTGTTTTTTAGATTAGATGGCGGGACGCCTCAACTTTTTGAACCTTTCATTAAAAATCTTGGATTAGATAGTTTTGGGTAGGTGATTTCATATCTACAAACTAACTGGTGGACCAGAAAAATTCTATCCTATAGATACATATGGTGGACAATGGGTAGGAGAAATGGAAGTTTGGGTTCTAGAGGGATTGCGTGTTGTTCTTATTTTACAAGAGATGCTAATTACTTATAAATCTGATCATATTAGAACTGGTCAATAAGTACTTGGTACTACAATCATTGGAGGAACAATACCTATGCTCCAGAATCTTTTTGATTGCTCAGAACTATGATCTTTGGCTATGGAACTGAACTATTTTTTATAAATGCATTTTTTAACTTTTAATTTTAACAAGATTAGTTGTTTAATTACTACTAAAGTTCAAATTTTTTACCTGTTAAATTTATTTATATGTCATACGATGTATATATATATATATATACAGGTTCTTTATATTAAGGTATACCTCAACTTATTTATGTTGAAGTATGACCTTGTTGGGGCCCACACGAATCGTTTTGTGTCGATTTGAACTGTTCGCAAGGATCATCCTCATTGATAGATCATCCTTGCAAAAAATTAGTCAAATCGAAAATCTTTTGTCTATCTAACTTTGATAAAACAAATGGACGATTTCATCGAAAATATTTGGTTCGTCCATTTATTTGATCAAAGTTAGATAGATAAATGATTTTTGATTTGGCTAATTTTTTGCAAGGATGATCTATCAATGAAGATGTAAAAAATGAACGGTTTAAATCGACACAAAACGACTTGTGTGGGCCCTAATAGGGTATACCTCAACATAAATAAGTTGAGGTATACCTCAATAGAAGAACCGTCCATTTGTTTAATCAAAGTTAGATAGGCAAATGATTTCCGATTTGCCTAATTTTTTGCAAAAATGATCTATCAATGAAGATGTAAAAAATGAACGGTTCAGATTGACACAAAACAACTCATGTGGGCCCTAATAAAGTATACCTCAATAGAAGGAGCCTGATATATATATATATATATACAAGAATGTTCTAAAACTAACTGGTTAGTAAGTTAATATAAAACTAACCATTATGTTGGGCCCACCGCACAATGTAATCTCAAAATCCGAACCATTTATTTTTTAGGCCATACTTCAAAGATCATCCTTGTAAAAAATCTCTAAAATTGGAAGTCATTTAGTCATTTGATTATAACAACTATTTCTATGCTTTAATTGAAAACACTGATTGTCTATTTATTCGATCTTAATTAGATGACTAAATGATTTCCAATTTAGTTAATTTTTTACAATGATAATCTTTGAAGTATGACCAAAATAATTGACGGTTCGGATTATGAGATTAGTTATGTGGTAGTCTCAAAAGCGTGGTTAGCTTCGTAATAACTTGCTAACCAATTAATTTTGGAGCGCTCCTCAATATATATATATATATATATACTATAGAGAAGTTGGTGATGCACATGCAGTTTCGAGAATTTGATTAAGAGAAGGATCCTCAATCTTTAAAAAATATAGCTAGTTCTAGTGCTGACAATGTGTTTGATGCAGGCCTTCATGGCTTCATGGTAAGTCAAAGGCAATAATGCCCAGCCAGCCCATTCTGAAGGGCATCCAAGGAAGGCTTACTCTGTCTTTTCCTTATTCTTTTGTTCAGACTGCACTGGTCACCAGGAATGCCAAGACAATCAGACTGCTAGACACATTGGATTTTAAATGGGCTGGACTTCTAGAGTTAGAACTTATGACTGGGCTTACATGTTCATATCCTAGGCCTAACTCATTAGTCTATCAGCTAACAACTCAACAACTCCACGTGTTATATCAGCAAAGAGAAACGAGCCCATCTTATATTTTTGAATGCAAAACGATTGGACAATTTGGACCATCATGAATGACATTGTTTTATTTTTTTGTGCTCTGGACCAAGGAATAAAATTTCGGATATCGAATAAATTTCGATAGAAATTTCAAAGATTTTTAAATTTCGATAAAAATTTCAAAGATTTTTAAATTTCGATAAAAATTTCAAAGATTTTTAAATTTCGATAAAAATTTCGATGAAAATTTTGAATGAAACTTTACCATATGTTTATTTAACATATTATCTCCTACATTGATAAAAAATATTGAAAAAACCAAATTATATAGTAGGTTTCATGTGATATAAAATGAATATAATGCGCGCTGGAGGCAAATACTGTTAAATAAAATTAGTATAATGAATAAATAAAATTTGTATATTCTTTATACTTTATAATCTATACACTAAAACCTAATACTAAACTTTATATACTCTATATACCCTGATACTCTTTGTACTCTATAGTCTATATACTAAACCCTATATATTCTATATTTTTTCAAATATGGTATAAGATATTAGGATTTTGGCTCTTTGGAGTATTTTTAATTATTTTATATATAAAAATGTATTATGGTTTAGGTTTGAAAAATAATTAAACAAAACCCCAAAAGAGCCAAACGATACCCCAAACTTTTTTTTTTCTTTTCAATTGTCCAAAGATCCCAAACTCCAATCAATCCTAAACCTTTTTTTTTTCTTTTTTTCCTTCCTCTTTTTTTTTTTTTTTCCTTTTCTTTTCTTTCTTTCCTTTTTCTTTTCTTTTCTTTTCTTTTTTTTTTCTTTTTCTTTTCTTTCCTTTTCTTTCCTTTTTCTTTTCTTTTCTTTCCTTCTTCTTTTCTTTCCTTCCTCTTCTTCCCGTGACAAACTTTCTCCCAGCCACTGTGACGCATAGACATATGAGATATTTCTCTTATCTCTCCTCCCTCTCCTGCAGGTCATGCGCCAATCTCTATCTCCCTCACCAATATGATATTTTCCCTCTTCTCTTTCTTCTCTCTCTTTTCTCTCTTCCCTCCCTTCTCTATCTTCCCTCCCCGTTGGGTTTGTAACAGTCAGCAAGAAGTCAGATCGACATAGATAGCCACCAGCAAGGAAAAGGCAGATCGACAGAAATGGCTATGGCCGCCAGCAAGGAGAAGACAGATCGACAAAAATTGCTAGGCTAAACGAAATTTCGCGAAATTATCAAATTTCGGCGAAATATGATCGAAAAATTGATCAACTAGTGCTAAAATTTTCATACCCCTAAAAAATGAAATTTTCGACAAAATTTCGCCGAAAATTTTGAAATTTAACTCTTTGCTCTAGACCGATATTAAGAATGACAATCAAATTTAATTTTACACTTATATGATTGCTGAATGAGTATCATTTTGGTGTAACATTCTAAATGATTGCAAATGCTAATAGTATTTAAAGACTAAAAGAGCTCTACAAAAAAAAAAAAAAAAGACTAAAAGAGCAAAATTAAATAAACAAACTTTCCACTTACATAGTTACATTATGAGAAATTGAACTCACTTTTTAGATCAAATTGTTTTTATGACCTTTTTTTTTTAATTTACATTTATAATCCTTTTCTGATACTGTTCACATGTAGAAAGTCTAAATTGCCATTGCAATTTTTTTTCGCATTCAATCTCTCTCATCCCTGCTCTCTCTCATCTTCCTTGCAACCCTCTCTTTGATTCTGACTGATTTGAGCTCCATATCCTCAAGTAACAACCAATTTCATCAACCCATCACATGAAGTCCAGCGACCAAGTCAGAAATCCATTAAACAAGAGACAACCATCCAAAGGAATCAAAGAGCAGTAAGTTAAACAAAAGCAGAGGTTCTCTCAAAAAAAAACAAAAACAAAAAAAAACAAAAGCAGAGGTCACTTATCAAAGAAAGAAGCTTTTGGATAAGCTTTAGGATAAGCTTTTGGAGCTCAAATCATGTAGCATTTCTTTCCACCCAATTGTATCGCACCCAAAGCAAACAAAAGCTGAGCTTTTGAAATTTCAACTAACTGGCTCAATCAATCTAAGCTTTGCTTCTTGTTTTGATGTGGATTATTACAAATGGGTTTGTGTCTTTGTTTGTTTACCATGTATTCCATTTACTGTCCTTACCGCTACCAGATCTTATCTCTAATTTACATATAACCCAACTAATAGTCTTCATCTTGTTCGTGGAATCCCCTTGCTGAAGAAGAATAAACACAATTTGAATTCAAAAAGACAATGTGAAGACAAAAAAAGAAAAACCCCAAAAAAAACCCAAGACCCAAATCCAAAATTTGAGCGAGGAACTAAAATTTGAACGGTTCGGATCGTTGAAAACACAATTATAATCGTTTGTTTATAAAAATATGTAATAACATATATAATAAAACATACATGTACATTTATGTTTTATTATAGTTGTAATGTTGTATATAATTTTAAAAGTTTATTATTTATGGTATTACACTATTACTAATATAATAGTATTATATAATAACTTAACAAGCATATTAATAATTTATTAAAGTAAATAAACGAAAGAGCTATTAAATATATTATGATTCACAAACTTAACAAATAAATTAGTCAGCTCAGTTGATTGAGAATTGAAGCTTGTTATGTGAGGTCTCATGTTCAAATCACAACATATCCAAAATTTCATATTTTTTTTTTGAAGTTATGTATGTGTCTAAACAGGATTTAGGCCCATTCTGGGCCGCCCGTTCGGGCCTAGCCCGGCCTGGCCCTCCAAGCCCGCAAGCCAAAGCCCGATGGGCAGGCCTTGGGCTTTGGCCTTGGGCTTGTGTATTAAAGCCCAAGCCTAGCCCGGCCCAGCTCGAAAGCCCTATTGGGCTCCTATAATTTAAGCCCGATCCCGGTCCGAACCCGAAACATTTGGGCCGAGCGGCCCATTGCTGACCCCTACTATGTTTCCCTCTCTTTTAATTCCTTTTTGTCTCCTTCTCTTTTCTCTCTCTACCTCTCTTGTCCTCTCTCTTAAGCATAGCAGATCATAGTAGATTTACAACTTAAAATGCACAACAATTAAAAACCCAATACCACCCCATCTCACTTCAATTCAACCAAAAGGGTATTCGAAAAATCCAACACAAAATCACCAAAATTTGCAATAACTAGAATAGATCTTAATGGGAAAAAAACCAAGTCTCTGTAAAAAAATAAAAAATAAACACGTGTCCTTATTCTACTGGGTCACATCAAAGTTCAGGACAAAAAATTCCTCAAAACTGAGGACCAAGTATTACCCATATTAGAAAGGAAATACTTGGGCACTGAGGTTTGAGGGCCACCTGATCCTGAGGTTTTAGGTAGTCAAATAGAATTTTGACATCTGTATTTTTTTTAATGTTTTTAACCCAACAAACAAACACTCCAACTTTTTAACTTTTCTAACCCAAAGAACCAAACACCATCGTTCTTCCTCTTGTTCCCAGAGCCACAATGGATGTCATGGCACCTACCACACAGATCTATTCTGGCAAGCTGCAAGCATGAAGGCAGATATCAAATCCCCGTATGTTTGATTGTTGGGTTAAATATCTATTAGTTGATGCCACCAAAACGCTTGGTGATGACGAAGTTTCTGGTATCGGCGGTGTCGAAGTCGATTTGGTGAAGCGCACCTAGCCCTTCTTCTTGTATGATAAAGCAGATCAATATGAATTCCAACGGGTAACTTCAATTTGTCACGTGGCCTAACTACTCACCATTCAGAGGCCAAAATAGACGGTTCAAAAGTCATCTTTAGATAAAGTAGAACACCAACATAGTACATGTCTCTTCAACAATTAAGTGTGCGGCTAGAAGATAGATGAGGAGTTTGTTTTGTTCTCTGTTTTCATGTTGAGTAATCAACGGTAAAAGAGGGCATGTTAGAAATTCAGAAATATCTCCCCGATTTCATAAATAATATCATCCAAAATAACTTCATAACAACTCATGCTTCATCCATATTACATTTTGAAGTGATGTTACAGTTATACAATCATTTCGTTGTAACAACCCAATAAAACTCATCCAAAACATATATATATGTTTAGGGTATGAACCTCCAAAGTTCTCTATTGTAACTAATTAAAGCTTCTAAATGTCTTGTCAATGGTGGCTGCCAACACAAGAACTAGAGAGAGGGCGAAAAAGATTATTCTCTATCCCAAATACAAATACTCCAACATGCATAACACAAAGCTTAATGGGCCAACTTGTATTTAAATATTAAGACTAGAGTAGAGGCCTTTACATGTATTCCAAATATAACAGCCTATTATTGGTCTACAATATATATAGAGGAGACTTTCCAAATGAGGTACATCTCATTTTAGTTATAAAGAGGTATAACTTATGAGACTTGCTTTGTATATGTAAATGAAAGAAAATCAAAACCCCTTGGTGCATCTTAACTTTGGAAGACCAATTAACACAGAATCTTGACTCTCTAGCCAGTACACATGAGTTGCATGGAAACTGAGAATCACAGCCACTTTAGACCTATATATATATATATATGTGGTTCTGCCTTTGCCCGAGCGGTCACTCTCAGTGGACCCTTGAGGGCCGGCCTTGTCGATATCACATGAAACACACCTAGCAGTTCCCTCGTTAGGGTTGGTGAAGGACTACTTTTCTATAGAATATTTTAGGCTTTTAGCCACGCATATGTCCTACTTGGGCACTTGCATGCGAAGGATCGGATCCAGATCTTATCTCATATTCCATGTAGGTTTTAACCTTCAATGCTGACTTATTTGCTCCTCATTCACCTCGAGATCGATTATTTATGAGCTCATAATATAATTGAGCCAAATTAAACAATCATAATGTTTCAGTACACTAATGACAAGATCGATCATTAATATATTGTATGCAACTTGTAAAGATTTCTAGTATGTATATATCATGATGAATATACCAGATATGTCAGTCCAATAAACAAGAGTCAATTACATATGGTAACATAAAATGCTTAGCTAGCTGTGACCCCATAGATCTTTTGATTCTTTTTATACATTATCAGTAATATGGTAATTTGGGTCGTTTTTGAAATTCAAGACCTTTCAATATTTAAATCAATTTTTTCTTGTCATATATATGGAAAAAACTATAAATTACGTACAATAACTACAGTACAGGTTCATGCATAATTTTAACTTGAGCAAGAAACCAAAGATTTGCGCATAATGCTCTACTTTTTTCATTCAATCATCCACCTTCAGGGAAGTGGATCCTCTGCCAGTATTTTCTCTACCAGACTGTACAAGACTTCTAATCTTGACTATTCAAAACAATTTAATGGCTAGGATTGTACCATCTATTTAATACTTTTAATAAACCCATTTTATATTTATCAATCACCCTTTTAATAATTTATCAAAAAATAAAAAAACAGATCTGCCATCGTCTTCTCCTGGACATTTACCCTCTGCCATGGCTGCCGCCGCTTCAAGCCATTCCCTCTCCCTCCTCCATCGTCACCCACAGCCCTTTCCTTCACTACTCTTTCATTATTCTCCCATGTTGCTAATGATTTCCATGTTCTTAATAGTTTAATTAGCACAATATGATCATAGCTAGAAGGGCATGATTTTCAGCATGGTCCATCTTTGGTTGACCATTCCCCATCTCATTAATTATAAAGATAAGATTGCATTATGATATTTGTCCGGCTAACATGAAAGATAAAATATAAGAATAAGTGAGGGAAAACACATTTAAAGATTAGATTTACTAAATAAAGTATTTATTTTATAATTGTGCTAAATTCAACCTTTGAATATGTTGTTTCTCACTTGTCCTTTATATTAGCCGAATTATTGTTAATATATCATTCATAAAGCTCACCTTATTGGTCTATAAAAAGTCTACATTTGGCAGAACAATATTATATGTAATGTTTTTCAATTAAATATCAGAAATGAGATCTCTGGCAAAGTACGTGGCTGGTCCAGTACTAAACCATTATGGTCCGAAAAGCCACAGCCCACAGCAATCTTAACGTGCATGCTATGTCCTAATTTGTTGTGCCTATTCTGGCAGCCCCCAACCTACTTTCTCTCTTTGTTGGGTGTTTCTTAATAGGACAACGTTTTGATGTTTAATCTCTCTAATTGTAATTGAAGTAAATAATAATTAAATTATTTATTTACCTTAAGGTTTAGTACCTGTTTGGTTAATATTCAAATTCTAGCAAAAACTCAAACAGTTGGACAAAGGTGCAGAGCAGTAGTAAGTAGACCAAGGCGGCAAATTGACAATGTCACAGACTCAAATCAAGGTCTCTTTCACATAATAATATTCTATTTCCAACTGGCACATGGTCATGAGGCCCAGCACGTACGTACCAAATGCTTTTATATATTTCTTGAGCCACCATTGATTCAAAGTCAGTCTCTCTAGCTCTCTCTCTGCACCTTCATCTCTTCCTCTGTGTTTTGCGAATTGAATCAAAGATTTTGCTCATATGGGTCGGTTCGATCTTATACTCATGTGGTCACTTTCCCTCACTCTGTGCCTCTCCCTCTCTCCCATATCGGCGCAGCTAAAAACCAACTTCTACGCCAACATCTGCCCCAATGTCGAAACCATTGTCAAAAATGCTGTCAAGGCCAAATTTCAACAAACATTTGTCACAGTGCCTGCAACCATCCGTCTCTTTTTCCACGATTGCTTCGTGCAGGTAACTCAAATGATTCGGAGTATATCTCATTTCGGGAATGTAAAGTCTTATCTTACAATATATAATGTTTTAAGTTAAATGTTCTAATTTCTTCGGTCTTAATTACATGGTATGGATCAAATAATGAGCTTAATTTGTTTGTACAATGTTAATATTGATAGGGTTGTGATGCTTCAGTTATAATTGGTTCAACTGCAAGCAACAAAGCAGAGAAGGACCACCCTGATAATCTGTCATTAGCTGGAGATGGGTTTGACACAGTTATCAAAGCAAAAGCAGCCGTTGATGCAGTGCCCAGTTGCAAAAACAAAGTCTCCTGTGCTGATATTCTTGCTCTAGCCACCCGAGATGCTATTGTTCTGGTTCGTAATTAATCATTAATTAATCACTAAAGGCTTTGATTAATTAATATTTGTACTAATTAAGTGTGTTTTGATATAATGCACAGTCTGGGGGACCTTCATATTCGGTTGAGTTGGGAAGATTGGATGGACTGAGTTCAACTTCTAAAAGTGTGGAAGGGAAGCTGCCCAAGCCAAGCTTTAAATTGAACCAGCTCAATTCCATGTTTGGTGCCAATGGGTTATCTCAGACAGACATGATTGCTCTTTCAGGTAAGACTTGTGTTAGTATATGTATATACTCAGTCATTCACCAATGACCAATCCTAATGGGAAAGGTGTTGTTAGAGTGGGACACTGGCTAATTAAGGATTAATGCAGTTGTCATGTGAATGGGAGTTGGACACTTGGACACACACATCATGCATTCATTTTGTTTCTTGCAATATTTAATGTGTTTTATAGATGCTTTGAACATGCCAAAAATGCTTTCCAAATAACCCAAAAATGCTTTTTGAATTATTCGCTGAAGTAGACAAAGTGTATTTTGGGGTAAAAGAATTCCATTTAGCATCTATTTGAAAGTTTTTCTATATGAAATAATTTTGCTCACAATACTTTTGTTAATAACACTTTGTTTCTTAAAGTACATATGAAATTTTCATTAGAAAAGCATTTAAAGTGCATTTCTATGAAGCATTTCAAACACTTTTGTTTATTTCCTCCCAAATAGGTCTTTTGGTGATTCTTAATGAAACACCTAGTCAGATGTTTTTATTGAAATCAATTTTGAATTAAGAGAAAAACTTATAACTGGTATATACATCATTTTTTATTTATAATAAATTGTCATTTTACTAGTAGCCTAGTAGGTGAGGATATAATTTGTGAAAAAGAAGGTGCATGAAATTTTTCCTCCCTAGTGTCTATTATTGCCACATTGTTATTACTAGCACAAATTATGTAATTATTAATCATGATCTACTAAACAGCATCATGTTTCCTGCACATGCACTGAGAAAACAAATCTCAGCCATCCGATTGAAAACGTACTTTGTTTTGCAGCGGCGCACACCGTTGGATTCTCTCATTGCAACAGAGTTGCCAATCGGCTTTATAGCTTCAGCAGCAAAAACCCAGTGGACCCCACAATAAACAAAACTTATGTGCCACAACTAAAGGCAATGTGTCCAAAGAATGTGGACCCCGATATAGCCATCAACATGGACCCAAACACCCCCAGAGCCTTTGACAACACGTACTACAAAAATCTTCAACGGGGCCTGGGCCTGTTCACATCGGATCAGGACCTTTTCGTGGACACCAGGTCCAGGCCCGTTGTAAATAACTGGGCCAATAACAATGCGAATTTCGTAACTGCCTTTACTACTGCTATGACTAAGTTGGGCCGGGTCGGAGTGAAGACGGGTAAGAATGGGAATATTCGTCGTGATTGTGCTGCTTTTAATTAAGAGGAAAACAAAAATTGGTGGTCAAAATGAATGTTCACCAGATTTTAGCTCCGGGAAAAGAAAAGAGAAATTAAAATAGGAGATTTAGCTCTTAAGTGAGGTTTTGTAACATCAATAATACAAATTATTGAGATGGCTGTATATGGAATAATGAAATACAACTTTCTCGATACAATTATATATATTTATGATTTTGATCACTAAGAGTATTTCCAGCATTTTTCTAGATCTCTCTAAATTTGAGATTTTTTTAAAAATTTTATCAAATCAAGTTGAATAGATGAGCTCCCCAAACTCTCTTGAAACCTCCAACAATCAAATTTGAAATAATTTGAGAAAATTTCATCTTTAATATTGGAGAGCTTTTTCTAAAATTTAACTTTTTCCTCAAATTTGAAGGAAATATAAAAAAAGAGCTAGAGATGCTCTACAGGAGTCTTTATGAGAAGTAAAATATTTATCTAATCGGTGTATACATTTTTTTATATCTCTTTCACATCACGTAACTTAGCATGTAATAAAAAATATAAACATACACATGTAATTATTTTGTTTTTCCTTTATGAGTTAATAAAGCTTGATCCTTGTGAGATAATGATATACCGTTAACAGACTTGTGCATTATAAATCAATTTGTTCAGCCAAAAAAAAAAATAGAAATCAATACCACACTCCAATAATTTCCAGTTCTTTGTTGCGCGCACACGATGATTTTTATTATGTCTTATGCATAAGTCTTTGTTTTATTTATTATTGGTCACGTAGACCCCAACTCCTAGTCACTTAGGTTTGATTATTCAAGATGCTTGTCATTATCTTCCTACTAGACACTTAGGTGATGTGTATTTGATTATTCAAGATGCTTGTCATTATCTTCCTACAAGTCACTTGGGTGATGCGTATGCAGCCACATATATACAAAGACTTGTGCAAAATTAATGCTCCTCAGAGATGAGTCAAAGTCATCAACTTAATCTGGTGATGTGAGTGCAGATATGTCCCCCATATGCTCCTAATAAATCATTAATTGTTTGCTAATCCTCATCTTAATTTGGTGATAAGATTTTGTCCCCATATACAATGAAATGAAATGCATGCATGCATGCAATTTGTTAAGTGTTATTGAACCCAATCTGGTCCGATTAAATGCAATAATCACAAAATATTGCACATCACTTTCATGTCTCAGTTTGGACCACATTTGCAATCACACCCAAAAAAGAAAGAGGTTTTGAATGATGAGAATGAAATCCCACGTCTCTAAAATTTATAGTCTTATATAAAAAATATATAATATAGTTGAAAAACAGGGGGTTTTATATTTTTAGTCCAAGATTTTTGACAAACAGGGGACCTATAAACAAGCTGCTTAAAGGTCAGGGACCAGATGTTCAATCAATCTAGCTCATACTCATAGACTCATAGTACCTAGTTTGATGTTCATAAGATAAGAGAATAGAGGTAGCAATTCTTCTGATTTAACCCAGTACCAACTAGAAAGTGACCGGCCAAAAAAAACCCCACTAGAAAGTGACAGCTGGCTTTTAAGTGCATTAGCAGTCACAAAAATTAAAGGGTACAAAATTACAGTCACCTACGAATTAGATTTTTCCTACCCAAAAAAAAAAAAAAAGGGAAGAAAAATTAGATTTCTCATAATTCTGCCATATTATAGATTAAAAGACAACAGCCTCAGTTACCCCTCCTAATGCATTCAACTAAGTCTTTCAGAAGTTCATGCATCTGTCAATAATTTCAGAAGTGCAGCAACCATATCATATGAATATCAGTGATTAGTTTTTGTTACTAATAGTAACAATGAAACCATGTTTGTACTTATTATTTCTAAATGAAAGGTGGTCTATATATTTTGAACAAAATGGATCCCCCAAAATGCTTCATCTCTGATCTCTCTGATTAAAGCAAGAGGAGTATTATAAGGAAACCATCCAAAAGAGTCTGCCTATTTTCCATAGATACCAGATAACTACTTGGAACAAATTAAAACAAACTTTTTTCCAAATGAAGACATTACTAGTTAAACCAATCACAAAATCACCTAAGAATCATATTTCTCTTAATTCTGCCCTATCATAGAAAAACAACCAAACAGTCTACGTTGTCACTCCTAAGGCATTCCAAGTAGAATTTTCCGAAGTGCATACTGTTAACTTTAGTGACTTATATAAATTAAACACATACCTGAGTTTACTACAGCACCACAGCTGCATCCATCGCTGACGATTAAGAGTCAAGAATCTTCCTTGCACTTACAGACCTTTAGTACAAACTACTTGATGGGGAGTAAACTAAATTGTGATTGTTTGTGTGCAAGGGGATCTCGACTTTATATAGAGTGGCAGCCTATGAGTCTAACTCATAACTGAACTCATAGGATAACCATATTAGCCTAGGACTCTAATTCATTGTCCTATAAGTGATAGGAATTCCTTTAGCCTTAGTAAACCAAAAAACACATAAATCCATATAGGCTTTAAGGTATAATTCTAATTGAACTCCTGATCTTTACTTAGGCCACAAAACCCTTAGGCAACTATGAGACCACAACAGGTTGTGTCGAAGTACAACTCCAACATTCTCCCACTTGGTTGAATAGGTACCATTGTAGCTTCAACAGTGATCCTTTAGTGCGCACAGAATTCAACTGAATCAAATTCCTAGCATGCCTCTTGTCAAATAAGACCTCTTACATAGAGCTTCAAAAACTTTTGGACTAATACATTATTCGGCTTTAAAAACTACATATGCAAGAACTCATATCCACATGAGACGCCAACAAGACAATGGAAATAGAATGATTAATGTATCTTCCTGATGTGTTACTTGAATGCATATGGAAATGCTTAAGATATTATCATTCCACTAGATCCTCCTTTATCATATTTCAATAAATCTGCCTTTATGTACTTAATGAAACAGTACATTATACTTTAATGAATTTTATTCAGCAAAAACAAAGATATTTAAAACAAACCATAGCATGCTTTCTTTAGCTGAACATCAACTTTTATTCATAAGTATCTCCTTAACTTTAAGACATATCCATGGATCACCAACTTAAACGAAAACAAATAACTTAATCAAAATATTAGCAAATTAAAAGCTAAAAAGCTCCCACTAAATTAGAGCATCTTGAAAACTGGATAGTACTCCCATGTTGGTGACATTCTTATGAAAAAACTAAATTAGGGACAACTTTATTCAATGGGTCGGCTATCAAGTCTAGGGACCCTTTCACAAATAATAAAATTCACTTCATGCATTACTTTAAGAACTCTTAAAGAATAATGGTTTTGATGATTAAACAAGCAATATGCAATAACATAAGCCTTAACGTACATGTCCTAACAAAAATATGTACCTTTATAACATTAATGCATCTAGAAATCTCTTTAATGGATATTGTATTCCAAAATTTCTTATAGGTACAAGAAAAACAAAGTACCAAAAAACCAAATAAAAATCTTATCTCAATGAAAACATAATCTTTTTATAGCAAAAGAGTTCATGACTGAATATGAATATAAACACACCAAAACAATATGCGAGAATAACTTCAATTATCCTTATTAGTCCCAAAAATTCCTTTTGACCGGATGATGATTCAAAGAATATCATACATATTTCTTGAGTGATGATTCCTTATTTTTCTTTCATTATTCTAGATGATGGGTGGTTACTCTAGAATATAATGTATGACCAAATAACATGAATAAAATTAGTGGCTCACAATAATTACTGACCATGGATGAATAATATATCATAAATATGCAACATATATGTAATCGAATGCTATATGCCTTTTGTGCCGTAAGTAATTCCAAGCAATACCCATGTCAGTAAATGAGAAAACCAAAACACCCATCACAGTAGTGTACATTGAAAACAACCAGTAAGGCAAAATAGCTCATGTATGAATTTCCTTCTCAATCTCTGGATAATATACCAATAATGAAATTCAAACGATACATATATAATTGAATGTACCAATCAGATAATAAATATAGATCACTTGAAAATATAGATCTATTCCATTTTGAATGAAACTATAATCATTATTTATATGTGTGCAGACTAATTAAACAATCGATTTGCTATATGTGTTAAAAGAGAAATAATATATCTTAAATATGTAATGCATATTCGGTCGGACAATAGGATGTAAACTTAAGAGGATACCTTTAAAACATCATTTAAACTTTAAGCCATGATATATAGATCAAGAACTTCAAAAGCGAATAATATAATTAAACAATGTTCTATCCAAGTAATTCACATAAGCCAAATCAAGAATCACCCAATTCATGTATATTATCACATGTCAATTATAAGCCATTTAATGCTAGTGCTTCTACTAGAACAATGTTTCGTCTAACGAAATTAATCATCCATAATAATATTTAATAGGAAGCAAACAATATATGATATATCATAGATTAGTATATACTTAGATACCCAAGTCTCTTTCGAGTGATGATTTATTTTCCTTATTGGTAATTTTATAGGCCAAGCCAGAAGGGTTTTGTTATATTTGGACATGCAAAACCAATCTAAATAACATACATACAAGTTACCCTTTTATATTCATAATCATATATAAGTGAGCATTAACCCTTAAGTTTACAAAACTTTTAGCTCCCACGCACTGATGAAAGGTCTCACAAAGCTACTTATAAAGTAGAAATTTAATGAACATATCTTCCCCCAATTTCTACTGTAAGAACAAACAGTCCATATATGATAATCACATAAATGATTGGAGAGCCTTCATCACGCTACAATAAGATTGTTAATGTGCTAACAGTAAACAAATTAACTACCAAATTATATTAATTTCACATAAACATTTGCTATTCCTTGATGCAAAGGTAATTAGCACAAAAACAGTTATTGTGGTTTATAAGGATTGATCAAAACAGCACAACATCAATTCCCCTAAACAAAAAATGTTCAGTATTTAACAATCAATAATATGCTCATAAAAAAATAATACATATGGCAGCCATGTACTTAATGTATTTCTATAGTTATCAAAACCAGTAAATTAAGACTTAAAATATGTCTCCACAAAATGACTCCATGTTATTCAAACCTTTAAAACTTACAAGGTTTAAGTCTATTTATATGTATCCATAAAACTTGAGTAATTACTTAATTTGATATTCATAAAACCTTCTAATTTGGACCGTTTGGCCACTTTGGTGACTAACAAACAATCTTTAATATGAATTCAAAATTAAATGAATAACCGTAACAATCTTACAAATTAATTACATAGATTCGGATGTATACAAGTAAGCAACTTATTCCATTCTACAGTCCAATATACACATTAAATCGATAAATGCATCAAACTAAATTCTAATCATCCATTATCATAATTGCTTTATATCTTTAATAATATATGTTTGATACCATTCAGATCATAAAAATTGAACAACATGTATAATTCTTAATTCTAGCCACGCAATCCACATACAACAAATCAAAGGATTAAAGATAAATCGACGTCATAGATGACTAAATTAACATTTACTCTCTTAATCAAAAGTCAACCCATATATATGTCAAAGCAATCAGGTACATATATACATTAGTTTTGGCAATCGATAAAAATAAAATAAAAAAGCAATCTGACATATATATATACTCCATGGCCTCCTTGATCATTTGCAGAGATCAAGCACTTAACCTTTAACATTATGTATATATATATATATATATATATATATGTGTATGTAGATGTCATATTAACCCATATCCTTATCCTTATATATATCTGAAGTTCCTTTTCCTTAATTTCATCATGCCACTACCATGCGGAAAATTAGATGTTATTATATAGATATATGTTTGCGGTTGTCAATTAAAAGCCAATTAAAATTATTCTTACGTGTTAGAAAAGAATCTAACCATACAGCATAATAATCCATTAATTTCTCAATTGAGAAGTAATTCCAATCTGCAAATTGTATATAGGCTTAAATGAATATATCTAAGCGACATGCCAGCATAAATGCTAACTCCAAATTCACATATAAATTTCATGTTTGAATAATATATATATAAATATATATCAAATAAATTTCAAATCAAAACTGCTATATATATACATTAGTATTTTGTCCATATACATAAGTATAATTTGAAGACTTGCGCCTTCCATTCATCATATAATTAATCAAAAAACCCAAAACATATTTAGATAATCAAAACATGTGTTCGTCTATATATATAGTCACAACAATTATCATAAAAGCATAATAAAATGAGAAGCCTAATTTCTTTTAGGTGCAGACAGTGCCTAGTCCAAACCAAAATTGACATTCATATTCATATATGAACCACATATATTCAATGCATACAAACCTATACAAACATTATTCATGATCAGTCTTAATAATATACATGCTTAGGACAAAAATCACTCATGTACATCATGCATTAGAATTCAATTGGAGAAACACCAAAGCAAAACCTGATAGACATATAAATCTAACCTTGCATGGAAATCCAAACAATTAATAGATGATCAAAACACGTATTAATTTGGTCAAAACCGATCACATATATAAGCCATCTAATGAGACTTTTCTTTATAGATTAATATTTCAAGTTAATCAATATATATATGTATATATATATATATATCTGTTTGATGCCTAAGTGTTTTTGCTTTGTCAATTTTCATACGGAAAAACATATGCAAAATCCATTCCTCTTCTTAAAATTGCTACCGGGTTCAATGGATGACTTCAATGGAATTGATAGCAGAGAAATTCATAACTGAAAATTTAATTTAATCATTAAACTTAATCCCCAAGAAAGGCCTTATAAACACAATTAACTCACACCTATAGGCTGAGAGTAAACAATGTTGTAGCACTAGATCATAAAACTACATAAACTAGCTTTATAAAGAACCTCCTACATCTATGGACAGAAGGAGACCCTTTAACAGCCTATATAGTGTTATTTTCTATGCTAGCCATAATCATACTGACCATGATGAAGTAATAATCATCTATGGACAGAAAATTACTTTCACCTGTCATGTATTGATAATGCAATTTGATCAATACACCTTTGTTTAGGGCCTTTTTAAACCAAATAAGCCGCGAGAGGCTTGCTTAATTGGTCCAAAAACCCCTAAAACATTGATCACAACCTTTAGACATTTATATATATATATATTTGATAATAAGACTTGAGATCAAATATATCTAATACATACAAACAGATAGTTGAAAAATAAATTCAAATAGTTTAATTGATCAAACTTTATAGCCTTTTGGTTTTAGGGTTTGTTACTTGTGACATGAGAAACCATAGTGTCTAAACCCCAAAACAGCAACGAGAAGTTTTAATTAAATTTTACATGATATAACAAACACTTGAATATAAAATCATAGAAAACTTGCAGCAGATGAAATTACTGTTAGTGCAAGAAAACTTAATTCTCACATCAACATCAATCATGGATTACACACGATCAATCATATATATAAACAAGTGATCTTATGCATATAATTAAACCTTTATATATATATATATATATATTCTCTAGATTAATCCTAATCGTTTAATAGAGTGTGCAAACAATTAGGCAAGACATGTTTCTTTTAGGTTTTAATCATACAAGTCATGCTCTGATACCACATGTTAACTTTAGTGACTTATATAAATTAAACACATACCTGAGTTTACCACAGCACCACAGCTGCATCCATCGCTGACGATTAAGAGTCAAGAATCTTCCTTGCACTTACAGACCTTTAGCACAAACTACTTGATGGGGAGTAAACTAAATTGTGATTGTTTGTGTGCAAGGGGATCTCGACTTTATATAGAGTGGCAGCCTATGAGTCTAACCCATAACTGAACTCATAGGATAACCATATTAGCCTAGGACTCTAATTCATTGTCCTCTAAGTGATAGGAATCCCTTTAGCCTTAGTAAACCAAAAAACACATAAATCCATATAGGCTTCAAGGTATAATTATAATTGAACTCCTGATCTTTACTTAGGCCACAAAACCCTTAGGCAACTATGAGACCACAACAGGTTGTGTCGAAGTACAACTCCAACACATACATCTCAATACTTTCAGAAGTGCTCCAACCATAACATAATAGGAATTAGGTTTTGTGAAAAATAGTAGTTATGAATCCATGTTCATACTTATAATTTCCAAATAAAAGGTGGTCTATTTTCGACAAAATGAAGCCCTCAATAAGCTACATATCTCTGATTACAGCAAGAGTGCCATATGTCAACTTGTCAAGGAGTACTATACATCTCCCTGAAGATCACTGCAATATACAAAGTTGATCGACCTAGTGTGCCTTCATAAGGGTTCACAATTTCTCTCTCAGTAGCTAGCTAAAGGGGAGTTCTGTCAGCAGCAGAGTGGGTATGTGACATTTGTTTACCAAATCTTTGTAACCATATATCAAATTGAAAAAAGATGTCATTTTCATAAAAATAAAAAATAAATAAAGAAGCCGCACATCCACACTTTCAAAGAAAACAAATTAAAAAAATATATGCGTTTAATTAGAGAAGGTACACAGTAACATGCATGTCAGTGTAGGATGCAACAGTTTTCTTTCAGTTTATTTTCTCTCAGAGACTAGTCTTTTTTTGGTAACCAAAAATTTAGGAAGTCATAGATTTTTTAATATTTTATTTACAATTTTTAAAAATTGTTGTGAATTTTTTATCATTATTTGTTCATGTGGCATCATTAATTTATGTGTCTATTTTTAAAAAAGCAAGTCGATGCCAATAGTGTGCTACGCATAAATTAATCACTTCATCAACTTTTTCATGAAAGATGTTCTTTACTGTCGACACACATTTTATGTCCAACCCCGATTCTTTTTCAATTTGTATGATAGTCCTTGAATTATTGACTCATGATCTACGAAAGAAATGTAAGAAACTAAGAAATAAGAAAAAGATATACCTTATTGATGCTTTGTAAGCTGAGAAACAAAAGTTGGTGTTCCCTTACAATACATGGGCTTCAAAACATACTTATGTTGTAAACGATATTTTAGGTAATGATATATACAATTTTTCTCTAGGATAGACGTATCCGTATTTTTTTTTTTTCACAGATTCTCGTTGCCGAGTGCTCAGTAGTCTATTTTTTTATAACAGTCGAGCGTTTGTTGCATTGATTTTTTAGGATACTTCCCCGATGGTTCACCTTATACCCTCATAGGGTATAGAATGGAATTTGTGGAGGCTGCATGTTAGGTTTTAAGTTAAAACCTAATATAAAGCCGATAAACCAATGTCGAACGCTCGGGAGAAGAATAAAATGACACTGCCGAATGCTCAACGCTAGAAATCCGTGAAAAAAAAAAAATTGCGGGCGTCCGCCCTAGAGAATGATTGATGATACATTGATACATATATATTCTTTGAACTTTCATTTATTACTTTTGTTTGTTTGTTTTTTGTTGTTGTTGTTGTTAAAATTAAGGTGTAATATGTTAATTAACAACTCTATATATATTATGCATTTCACTAATCTGGCTACAAGTAGATAATATGATATTATATCGTTTGTTTTAATATATTTGCAGTATTTAATTTTAAAGAAGCAGCTAATGATGATGGTTTGCCGGGAACCACCCTGTGAAATTCAAATGTTTGGGCCAAGTGCATATTACATCTACATTTCCGAAATCCACCCATAATTAGCTTTATAAATTGTTCCATGTACGTAACTTAAATAAAATTTTGATCAACAATAACTTAGTTTCAAGTAAATCTAACATTTTCATTACTGAAAGTTGTTTTTGTTTCGTTCTAACTTTTTCTGTCTCTTGCATTCTCTTCTTACTATTCAATTCTCTAGATCTCCATCTAGGCATGAACTGAATTGCAAATAATTCAGTTTTGTCGTATCAATTTTCGAGTAGATGCAAGAAATTAAGAAATTAATTAACTATATACATTATGCATTTCACTAATCTAGCTACAATAATATGATATCATATCGCTTGTTTCTATATATATATGCAGTATTTAACTTAAATTGGATGAGCCAATATCCCACACCTAATAATAGCATGTCCGCGGGATCAATGTGAGATTAAACACATTATTTTACTCTACTTTTTTTGGTCAATTTTTGCCCCCTCGGCACACTGACTGAAAAAGATAAATGTGAAATAATATGTACCCACCCCAGTGTGCCGAGGGACAAAAATTGGCTATATCTTTTACTCTATCTCCGACGTCCACCTTTAATTAGCTCTAACTTTGCTAACACCTACAAACATTTGGTCTAAAGCCAGAGCACCAGCACCAGCACAACCCGTTAATAAGTGGGCCGGGTTGAGCCCGGCCCATACAATATCTTTTGCTCTGTCTCCGACATCCACCTTTAATTAGCTCCAACTTTGCTAACACCTACAAACATTTGGTCTAAAGCCAGAGCACCAGCACCAGCACAACCCGTTAATAAGTGGGCCGGGTTGAGCCCGGCCCATACGTATGGGCCGGGCTGGGCCAATGTATTCTATCTCTTTGGGCCGGCCCGGCTCGAGCCCGTTTTGTGTTGGGCCGGCCCGAGCCCGTTATGGGTTTAGGCTGGCCCGTTTATACTAGTATTTTTCAAATTTTTTATTATTTACTATTAGCCTTGTTTTAATTTTTAATTTTGATTTTAGTGGTGAAATTTGATAGAAAATGAAATAAAAGTAGTAGAAAATTAAAAAATTTGATAGAAAATGAAATGACATAAAAAACTATTTGATTTATTAAACAATAATATAAACTTAAAATAATTAATCGGGCCGGACTGGACTTAGGGTTTAAAATAATTGGGCCGGCCCAAGCATGGCACGAAGCACAAATGGGCCGACTTTAAATGGGCCGGTCCGTTGTACACCTCCGCGTAAATGTCATATTAAGTAGTAGATTAGGCTGCTATTGGCATTTAATTCGTAGTGGCTACTAGCTATTAGAAGAATACATTTAACTGTTTATGATTAATTGAATTTGAATATAACATTTTAAGTTCTTATTTACATATTACTTGCTTAATTTTTTCTTCAATTATTTTCTTGTAATTATGTGCTTGTTTATGATGTAGTATATACTGCTTCACAACTACTGATGAACCAATAATTTAATTTGATTTGTTGGATGTCTTTCTACTCCCTAGCAGTTCTTTACACAATAATCTTCATTCTACAATGATTAATTGCGTCCACTAATCCTACTTTCTTGGTAGGACTTGAATAAAATTATTCTTGCTGTGTTTCTAATTTATGTTCATTATTGATCAATCAGGAGTACTTTGATATAGCAAATATACTTTATATCAACCCATAAGGGCCATAACCCAGAAACTAAGTTGGTTGAATCAAAAAAAAAAAAAAAAAAAAAGGAGGCTACAAATGCAAAGGAAACAGGTTTGTGAAAAGACTGAGCCTTCAGTGAATTTTCAGTTTTAAGTTGTTGAATAATGTGCAGCAACCAAACACCATAAAAAGCACATACACACAGCATCCAAACATCACACAAGTAGTATGTTACCTTACATTAAACAACAATATTATGAATCGCATGTAACAAGAAACTCAACAATTACAGCCCTCCAAACTTTGAAGATAAGCTTTATTAGGAATGACAAAGTCAATAAACAGAATAGATATCTGTCGTCAAGGAGTGCCACTGACCTATTTGTTACAGTTATATTCAAGTTTCGATTTGTCTATACCTCGCAATGTCAAGGTATCGAACCATAGGCACAAATAATCAGCTCTGGACCTATATACAATCTAATCACCTCGATCCAAAATTTCCTATTACATCTACTTATGTATTATGGCAGTGCTTATCAAACCAATAAGGTCAAGATCAGTACTAGAATGTATTCAACAATTGTCATTAATCATCATCACTATAAAATGAGCCAAAATTTACTGCTTGAGATAAAACATGTACTGGTCAGTCAATTCTGTCTTCTGATGCATGCAAGCAAACCTTCTCAAGTTTGGTTGGCCAATCTTCTCCAAGTATTAGAGGGTTCAAATCCATTGCAACCTGAAAGTCTAATATAGATGCCGTACTGGGCCTGCTTCGTCTTTGTACGTATCTCACTGGCCGCATCTCATTCAAACCAGGTATTACACGGTTATGTCCTTGATCTATGTGTTTGCCCTCAGACCTTGAACCAGCTAAGTCCAAGCAGGGCCTTATTAATCTCTTTAGGAAAACGTCAAGGCCATTATTCAACAAGTTGGCACAATCCACTGAGATTTTCACTCCCTCCATCTCCAACTTTTTCTCCAACCTCTTCCATAAAGAACTACTATCAGGTAGCTCACCACTGATCTGACAAGTCTCATTGTAAATAGCAGATGCTGATCCTTTAATTAACAGTTTTTTTGTCCTTCCAGCATTTGTGGGGATGCCAAGAGGAGCTCTAAGAGGGCTCATACTATGAATGCTTGGGCTTTCAGCAGCCTGATCAACCTCTTCCCCATCTTCAACAGAGCAAGGGGGTTTGCTTCCCAAAGAAAGCAGCTTGGTTGCCCTTTCTTCTTGAATTTTAGGGACATGATCATCACATGCCCTGCTATTGTTCTTCCCATGAGGTCCAAATGTGGTCAAACGATCCCTTAACCTGCGATCCCGAAGATTTGGGGTCCTCCCTTTTCGAGGCGATTGTGGAAAATCTCTGCACAACAATTCAAGACTGCTCCTTTGATATCCATTTGCCACTTTAACACTCAGAGAACCTGCAATCTTGCTCCTTGTTGATGGGGGAGTCTTCGAAAGGCATGCATTTTTCAGTATTGAACGAATGAGATGATTATGAAGACAGGCATTCTCTTTCCCTATTGTTCCAATGCAGAGTCTATCAAACTCGGGTTTGCTAATCTTGAGACTCAAATATCTTGTAAGAAGATTAAAATACTTCTCCGCTTTTGGGCTCCCAACCTTCTTCTCAATCTGAGCTTTCAGCTCAAAAGTGTCTATCCGAGAAAATTGCCTTCTTGCTGGCATTCTGGTTTCAAATTGCTCACTTTTATCAACATCAAAATTCATTGAATTAAATCAATACCAACAGAAATCCAAAACAATCAGGCATTCCTCATCATTTTTTAAATCTTTTTTTATACCTTAGTGCCAATGAATTTCGGCTAAATAAAAAAAGTCAACAGTGCTCACTAATATATGTTGCATTACATAAAAATTAAAAAAACATAAGCAACAGCGATTCACCTAAAACACGAATCTAGACCCTTAATTTTCACATAAAATCAAGTATTTCAATCAAATCTAAATAGTCAAGCATAACTATGGAATTCATACCAGCAAATATAACTATGGTATAAAGTACATAGAACTATAAATTAAAGCAGAAATTGAACCCAAATAACCAGCATTCCACATCTCAAATCCAAAACAGAAAATCCCAATTGTTTTTGTTTGATTTTGGTAGCAAGTTAGTTTCAGCAATAAAAATTGGACAGGGCCTGCATGAACAAGCTGAATACTTAAATTTGAGACAAAACTTACAAAACCCAGATAGCGATTTAGCTAAAAAGGAAATAATTTAAGTAATTAAGTTCATTTAACCAACAAAACACTCAACTCCACCAATTGCAGATTGAATTGAGAGCAACACCACGACAGGCATTACACAGAGTTTTCAATTAATTTAATTAAAGAGGAAAAAAATTAAAGCTTTAGAGACTTCAAAGTAAAAAATTCGACTTCTTTCGGAGACCCAATTCAGAATTTAACCAGAAAAACAAACCCCGCAAAGCAATTGAAGGATTGAAACGAAAACAAAAAGAAAGAACCAAAAAAGGTAAAGTAAAAAAAACCAACCTGAATTTTGAAACTGTGAATCAGAATTGCACTGAGCTTCACTGCAGGCACTGTAATTCCTCGATCACTGCTTCATTTTACTTTCAGAACAAGAAAGAGAGAGAGAGATCGGGGATGGTAGGCAATACGTTTTTCAGAAGCTTCTTAGGTTACAGGAGGTCAAAGACACGTGCGTTCAAGCTAAGGAGCCAAACTGCCAATCATCATCAGAGTTCATACATACTTCGTTGACTCCAAGTCAACGCACACGTACACATTGCCTACCCATTAGCCCACCAATTAATTTTCTGTTCCGGAAAAATGCAAAATATTTCAATATTCAATCTTATTTTAAAGGTTTTTTTTTTTAAGAGCAATCTTATTCTAAAGTTTATTTATGTTATCGTTGATTAATATTTGTAAGAATTTTCGATGCATGTAGTATTATTAGATTTTATTCCATTGACGATTCTTCATTTTAGTTCATGTGGAATCAAAATTTCCGTAATGATACATGAGCTGACATGTCTCTATAGTTGGATGGAGAAAGACCAAATTACCCTCACGAATGCTCATGAGATTCAATGTTAGCAGTTCCGCATTTTATGAAGACATTAGTATAGCCCGTACAATGTTTAGGGTTACATCATAAACTCTAACTTTGTTTTGGTTTGTGTGTGTCGTGCCTCTAGTAGCGGCTGTGGACATGTGGTCACTGCTGGTCATGTTGTTCTCCAATGAGTTTGTTAATTTCAAGGTGTTCATAACTTAAAAGGTTAACTTAAAATATCTAAACACACAAATTTAACTTGAAGTTAATATTCAAGTCCACAAAAATTAATTTCCAGATAACATTCTATAAGGCCCAACAGTCAGGCGCTAAATAAGGATAAAACACCACATGTCAAATTTAAAAAATTTTAAGCGACAAATAACATTAAAATTTATAACAAATTTCACTTTGCATCTCTGTGGTTTGCTCAGATTGTCAAGTTGCTCTCTCAAGTTTCAATTTTGACAATTTTAAACCCAAAGTTTAAAATCAAAGACAATATGACCCTATCAATAAGTCTGACTGTTACGTTAAATGCTTATGTGTGGCACATGTGGGATCCACAATTAATGTCTGCAACCATCATAATTAGGGGTGGGCATTAGGACCGAAAATACCGAAACCATCCCATTCCGTGTCATTCCGTATCATTTGGTCCCATCCCGTTTTTTTTTTTTCAATCCCGTACCAATCCCGTCCCGTACCGATCTTAAACGGGATGGGATCGGTCCTGAAGGTTCAATACCGGGATGATCCCGTCCCGTACCGAACAATTAAAAATTTAATTATTTAATAATTTAATGGGCCCAAATAGGCAAATATCACTAAACCCATTTTATTTTTTAACTTTTAGTTTGGGATGTAATAAGTCATAAGACTTAATTATGTTTTTTAGTTTGGATTTGGTAAATAAGCCATGAGGCTTAATTGTGATTTACTGATTTATGAGTTTATGTTTGAACTTTGAAACTTTGAATATTTGAATTGTTGAAGTTTATGTTGTATTGTTGTTTTTTTTGAATTGTTGAATAATTGGTTGAATTGTTGAAGTCTTGAAGATGAATTTTCAATTTTGAATAAAAACAGTTTATTACTTGAATTCTTGTTTTGTTTGTATAGTTGAATAAAAATAGGTTATGTTTATTGTTTACAGGTTATTATTTGAAGATGAATCTTGAATAAAAATTGAATAATTAATTTTTTATTATTTTTTTGTTTGGGATCGGGATGGTACCGAACCCGTACCGAATCACTTTGGTACGGGACGAGATGGTACCATAATCCCAAACCTCCATCCCATCCCGTACCGATCCCGAACTCAAATCATGAGATGGGAACGGGATGAGGTAAGTCCCATCCCCCTCCATCCCGTGCCCACCCCTAATCATAATAGCAATTTCAAAAACGTTCATCTTGCAAGAGCATAGAAAAGGCAAAAGATCGTGTGGTTGATCTTGTTGGCTTCCTGAGTTGTGATGATAGTGCTGCTTTGTTGTATTATTGATGAGCGGAGATATTGAATTCTCTATTAAGAAGTCAACAATTGAATTTATTTGAAGTAATTAATCATCAACAATTAACCATATGAGTCCCACATGTGCCACATAAGCAATATTTAATGTCTAACTGTTAAGTCAGACTTATTGAAGAGTCACATTGTTTTTTATTTCAAAACTTGGGTTTCAAATTGCCAAAATTAAAACCTGAAAGAGCAACTTGACAATCTGAGCAAACCTCAGGGGTGCAAAGTGAAATTTGCTCTAAAATTTAACCACAACCACCCTTATCTTCTTTCATTTGCAGACCACATTTCAGAATATTATTAAATATGCACACCAACAAAATGACAAAAAAAAATACAATGAATAAGACAGTCTTTCTGAAATTGCTTGTTATAGTAATGAAGAATTTAATAATTCTAAAACTCCAAATTCAAACTGGTACATCAACTTTGAGAATTTTTGCAAATGAAATTGAAACTCCAAACTGAACTGAGAGCTGAAAAATCAATTTCAATGAAATCAACTACAAATCTGAGCTCAAAATAGAGATAACTGTGGATCTGCAAAATTGGAAATAGAAAATCAAAATCAAACAAACAATCAAAATAGAAAACGAAAAGTTGCTATGAAACCAAAAGGACGCCACGGCCATAGTCTTTGATACATTTGCAAGCAGAGCATTCTTTCACACAGAGATGGTCAGAGAGAGAGAGAGAGAGATTGGAACATGGTTGTAGGTTCTGTGGTCGAATGTGGACGGAGATTCGGTCGGAAAAACCATAGGTGTCAGATGATGTGGCGATTGGATCGGTGGTCGCGGCTCTGAGTGTGTCTCAGTTGGTGCGTGTGGTTGGTTTGGCTTTCTCTTCTTTTTGCTTCTACTACTTTCTTTCTCTCCACCGACTCTCTCTCTCTCTCTCTCTCTCTCTCTCTCTCTCTCTCCGTGTTTGTGGACTTGAAAATGGTTTGTTTAAACTGCCAGCTAGCAACCACATCTAGCTATGTCACCGTATTGTTACCTTATTATTAAATTTCAACAACAGGTCTAGTAGAGGTTAAATAAGAAGCTTGTCATGCATCCTACACTAATTTATTCTTTTTTAATCCTATGTTGTATTTTGTAGCCTTAAAGCGAGAATGAAACAAAATTCCAAATATAGAGGCAAACAACAAGATGTATGTTGTAGTTTCCCTATTAAATAAAAATTAATTGCAGTTCAATTGGGAAACTATGTTATTGTTGCGAATTAAGGGTTTCTTGTATTGAATTTCCTACTAGTCATACAGAGTGTGTAACTTTCTGTAGATTCGGGTCATTTGCATTTTATTACTAAGTAAGCATTTCTTTAAGTTTTCTTAATGGTCAATCATCAAGAGAAAGAGGTTCGATTAATATTGACTATAGCCAATCTCTCGGGTTTTTTTTATTAACTGAGAGGACGTAATAGGATTGCTCACATTGTGTTAAAAAATTGAGTATGTTTTTTTGGTTAGAGAATGGTGATGTACGTGTGACTTATAGATTATATTCAAACTATATATCTATATCTCGTAACAGATCTTTATTCTTAATAAAAGTCAACCTTTTAGATCTAAAAAAACAAAACCACTACAGAGTTATCCATAGCTTAATTTGTGGACTTTTAATTGAAAAAATAACTATATATGACAGTACACTGCTATATGGTGATATGATGTTACTTAATCCACTTGTTATAATATAGGTGTACGACGAATTTAAAAATTAAAATTTTAAATTTTAAATATTAATAATTATAAGCGTGTCATAATTTCATTGAATTGATCAGTGCCGTAACACAGTACTCGCCTAGACCCGAAAGCTTAGGTTGCATTGCACATGTCAAAATGCGGTCAATCTTATCCACGGCCATGAATCGGAGTAAAAGACTCCAATCAGCTCACATTCATAAGATTGATGAAACATGGCTTCAAATTTGAGTCATGCAAGCCATTATCTGTCAACGGCCAGCTCTTTACGTGGTACAAGTCAATTCGAAGCCTTCCAAGGTATACATATATATATAAATACACCAGGAAAACCTCATGCAAGGTATGCAACATTCAAACTGAGAATTCAAGTGTACCTTACAATCCTAACTTAACTATCGGAGAGACTTTGGCGGGCCGGTGTGGTACTGAGTACTGATCCATTGATCAATTTACAAACTAGTGAAAATCTGCTTCAACAGCTCGAAGACTCAAAAGGCCTCTATCAGTTGTGAATTAAACTCCTCTAGCTAGTTCCGTACAACTGAAAGTCTGAAACCAACCAAAAGTTTGTAGGATATATCTTTCCATTGTTTCACCAAAACCACTTCATACCAGTTTCGGGTTGGTACTCCATCAATTATGTAGCATCTATATATTGCACAGCTTCATTCTCACGCCCAGAAAGCAAAACAGCAATTAAGGAACAAACATTGCCGGACACAGACTGGAAATCAAAAGTGAACTATACATATAATCATGGAAAATATAAAATTATTTGAACACATACTCAGCTAACTTTTTAATTTCTCTCTTTAAAGAAGGCAATTAAACACTTGGGAGTAGGCTTCAGAGCGGTACATATTCTAAAACTGTTCTTTTATCCAATTTGTCAATCTAAATCATTAATGAGATTGAGTTTAAGTAAATGTGCATGTGGTCTAGATTTAAATTCACACGTACATCTGATCAGAAAATAACATTATAGTCTCATTTGAAGTTCTTATGAAATTTAAACGCGAGCGGGTGAAATTAAAACGAAAAAAAAGAAAAAAAAAAAGAGAGGAAGGGATTAATCTTTAGGTTACTCGATGATGAGCACAGAAGAATATGCATAATGCATGGAACAAATTATTAGCAACATGACACATTAATTAAACTCTGTGTACTATTAAAACCAGTACGTAGTAGATAGTGTTGACTGTGCTTAAGCATTTGACAGACTAAGTTAGCTAATTAATATTGCAGTTATGTTAGTTAATTAGCAAGTTACTTTGTTTATGTAATTGAACACGTGGCTGTGTCCCATAGGACACCAATTGAATGGTTGTGCTGAGCTCATAGGCTCACGCACTTGGCATGCCTCAGCAACATGGTTGCTGCTCTTTATGTAACAGAATGGGAATGAATGGAACAGTGGCGTGAGCACTGAAATTTTACAGTGATTGAATTCATTTTGTTCTCCCTCTTTCAGCTTCAATGCTGCTTCCTCTCTCAGCCTCAAGTTTAATTAATTAATAAACACACCTAAACTCTACATGGTATCAGAGCTTTGGTTTGGATCAAGGTGTACTGGGGCGTGATTGTGTGTGAAGAAAACAGAGTGAAACGAGCAAGGATTCGTGGTTGCAATGGCAAGCTCTGGAGGTGGTGAGCTACGAGCTCCTATCTTTGATGGTAATGAATTCGATTATTGGAAAGTCAGAATGATTACCATTTTCAAGTCACAAGGATTGTGGAAGCTAGTAGAAAAGGGGATTACAGTCCCTGAATCAAAGAAAAGGAAAAGTTCTAAGAAAGAAGAACAAGCTGAAGGTGTAGATGTTGATGAAGAGATGGAAGCATACCTTGAAGAACAGCACATGAAAGATGCAAAGGCATTAGGCATCATTCAAGGAGCAGTCTCCAAAGAAATCTTTCCTCGAATTGTTAATCAAGAAACAGCAAAGGGAGCTTGGAACCTACTGCAGGAGGAGTATCATGGTGATGAACAAGCTAGATCTGTGAAATTGCAAGGTCTACGCAGAGAGTTTGAGTATATGAGAATGAGAGATAATGAATGTCTTGCTGATTACTTTTCCAGGTTCTTTGATTTAACAAACCAGATGGAGAAATATGGTGAGATACTCTCACATCAGAGAATGGTCCAAAAGATACTTATCAGCTTATGCAAGATTTATGATCCAATGTGTGTAGTGTTAGAAAGAACTTGTGATCTGAATTCAGTTTCAGTACATGAGGTTGTTGGATCTTTGAAGAGTTATGAGCTTCGATTGAATAGACATGAGGAAGATGATGGACACACAGAGAAGGCATTTTCCAGTATGAGCATCACTCCAAAAGGCCAAAACACACAGAATAGGCCATATGCTCATGATGGAGGAAGGAAGGGACAGAAGCAATGGAAAGGAAAACCAAGGAAATGGGATGCCAAGTTTCAGGTTGCTGGAAAACAGGAAAGAGGTACTGACTCTGGGAAGCAGAAATGCAAGATTTGTGATAAACTTCACTATGGTGACTGTTGGTTCAAAGGAAAGGTCAAGTGTCACAAATGTGACAAATTTGGCCACATGATGAAGGATTGTCATCAGCCTAACAGGAGGGGTGAAGTGGTGAATTATGCCAATCAGGTCCAGGACACTGCCACAATGTTCTATGCATGTCATATGGCATCTGTGCAAAAGGAACATGGGGTCTGGTATCTTGATAGTGGCTGCAGCAACCATATGACAAGCTGTGAGTCACTTCTTATCAACATAGATCGAAGTGTGAGGTGCAAGGTCAAAATGGGGACTGGTGACTTAGTGGAGTCTACTGGCAAAGGCACACTGGTGGTTGAAACAAAGAGAGGAGTCAGACACATACCTGAAGTGATGATTGTTCCTGGTCTGGATGAGAATCTGCTCAGTGTTGGACAGATGATTGAGCATGGATATTGGCTTGTTTTTGGTGATTTCATGGTTTCCATTTTTGGAGACAAGAACTTGCAGGAACCTATCACTACTGTCAAAATGAAAGGAAACAGATGCTTCCCTCTCTCATTTGACAGTGTTACTCCTTTTATGGCAAACTCAGTGACCACTATTGGGTCAACTTGGAAGTGGCACAGAAGATTTGGTCATTTGAACTTTGGAAGTCTGAAAAAGTTACAAGAAAATGAGATGGTATATGGTCTACCAAGTTTGACAGACACTGATCACATGTGTGAGAGTTGTGCAATGGGAAAAGCTCATAGGCAACCCTTTGACAAAGACAAAGTCAGAAAAGCCTCTGATCTTTTGGAGTTAGTACACACAGATGTGTGTGGTCCCATGACAGAAACAATTGGAGGTAACAAATACTTTCTCACCTTTATTGATGACAAGTCAAGAATGTGTTGGGTCTATTTTTTGAAATTCAAGTCTGATGCATTCAATGTGTTTAAGAAATTTAAAGCAATGGTTGAATTGCAATGTGGATTTAAACTTAAGAAATTGAGAAGTGATAGAGGGGGGGAGTATACCTCTCATGCCTTTGAGAAATTCTGTGAGGAGGTGGGAATTGAGAAGCAATTAACTGTTGCTTACTCACCTCAGCAAAATGGAATTGCTGAAAGGAAGAACAGGACCATAATGGAAATGGCCAGGACTATGCTCCATGAAAAGAAGCTGCCACAGAGTTTTTGGGGAGAAGCAGTCAATACTGCTGTCTACCTATTGAACAGGTGTCCTACAAATGCCTTAGATAACAAAACTCCATTTGAGGAGTACAGTGGAAGGAAGCCAGGTGTTAAACATCTAAGAGTCTTTGGTTCTGTATGCTTTACTCATGTTTCTGCACAAAATAGGCAGAAACTTGATGAAACTGGTCAGAAAGGCATTTTTGTAGGGTATGGAACTCGAGAGAAGGGTTATAGAGTGTTTGATCTGAAAAATAACAAGGTTGTTGTCTCTAGAAGTGTGATTTTCGATGAAAACTCACTGTGGGATTGGAACTCTAAGGAAACTGTTTATATAACAGTACCTTTTGAAAGAGAGCAGACAAGCAATGCTGCAGAAGGTGAGGTTGAACCTGCAACACCTATGCAATCTCCAAGAGTGTCTAATGAGGCTGCAAGTGTGGGAAACTCATGTCCAAGTCCACTCACAGAAGGCTCAAATGGTGGAACAAATATGACAAGGAATGATGTTCCAATTCCTACAGCTGAAAGTGAAATTGGAATGTTTGATACTTATGATAATACTCCAAAAAAAAGTGGAAGAACCTCAATGAGGTGTTTGCTCAATGCAAGTTTAGTATAATAGAACCTGAGAATTTTACTGAAGCTGTCAAAGACAAAGCATGGCAGAAAGCAATGTCAGAAGAGATTGCTATGATTGAGAAAAACTAGACTTGGAAGCTTGTAGATAGACCAAGTGACAAGCCTATTGTGGGAGTAAAGTGGATTTACAAGGTCAAACTCAATCTGGATGGCACAATTCAGAAACACAAGGCAAGATTAGTTGCTAAAGGCTATACACAGAAGCCAGGAATTGATTTTAATGAAACCTTTGCTCCTGTGGCAAGGTTAGACACCATTAGAACACTGATTGCTCTAGCAGCTAAGAATGGCTGGAAACTTTTCCAACTTGATGTCAAATCAGCCTTTCTCAATGGAATTCTAGAGGAGGAAGTGTATGTAGATCAGCCAGATGGTTATGTTGTCAAGAATCAGGAACACAAGGTGTATAAATTGCACAAAGCCCTCTATGGCTTGAAACAGGCTCCACGAGCTTGGTATGGAAATATTGACAGTTATTTGTTGGAATGTGGTTTTGAGAAAAGTCCTAGTGAGGCAACTTTGTATGTTAAAAGCAAGGAAGGCCAAGGCACACTTATTGTATCAATCTATGTAGATGACATTGTCTACACAGGGAGCAGTGACAGTATGCTTGTGGAATTCAAAAGGGATATGATGAACAGATATGAAATGACTGATCTTGGTCTGCTACATCACTTTCTTGGAATGGGAGTGATCCAGCTAGAAGGGAGTATCTTTATCCACCAAAGGAAGTATGCTCACAACTTGCTAGAGAAATTTGGCCTAAAAGATTGCAAACCTGTGTCCATCCCATTGTCAACAGCTGAAAAGTTAAGGAAGGAAGATGGAAGTGAGCCTGCAGATGAAGGCTTATACAGAAAATTGGTTGGAAGCTTGCTATATCTGACTGCCACAAGGCCTGATATTATGTTTGCAACAAGCCTGCTAGCTAGGTTCATGCATTGTCCCTCTGCTAAACACCTAGGAACAGCTAAAAGGGTGTTAAGATATGTGCAAGGAACCATTGACTATGGCATACAGTATAGGAAAGGAGATTCTGCCATTCTCATAGGCTATTGTGACAGTGATTGGAGTGGAGATGAGGATGATATGAGATCCACATCAGGATATGCATTCTCTTTTGGAAGTGGTGCATTTTCATGGGCATCAGTCAAACAACATAGTGTTGCTCTCTCTACTGCAGAGGCAGAATATATGAGTGCTTCAGAGGCCACATCTCAAGCTATTTGGCTCAGGTTTGTTCTACAAGACTTTGGAGAAGAGCAAGTTGAACCAACCACCCTACTGTGTGATAACACATCTGCAATAGCAATGTCCAAGAACCCTGTTTTTCACCAGAGGTCAAAGCACATAAAAAGGAAATTTCATTTCATAAGAGATGCTATTCATGATGGAGTGGTTGATTTGGTGTACTGCAAAGGAGAAGACCAACTCGCAGACATTTTCACGAAGGCATTAGCCAAAGACAGGTTATGTTGGTTAAGGAGCAAGCTTGGTGTCAAGTCTGCCAAATCCTTAGAAGGGAGTGTTGACTGTGCTTAAGCATTTGACAGACTAAGTTAGCTAATTAATATTGCAGTTATGTTAGTTAATTAGCAAGTTACTTTGTTTATGTAATTGAACACGTGGCTGTGTCCCATAGGACACCAATTGAATGGTTGTGCTGAGCTCATAGGCTCACGCACTTGGCATGCCTCAGCAACATGGTTGCTGCCTTTTATGTAACAGAATGGGAATGAATGGAACAGTGGCGTGAGCACTGAAATTTTACAGTGATTGAATTCATTTTGTTCTCCCCCTTTCAGCTTCAATGCTGCTTCCTCTCTCAGCCTCAAGTTTAATTAATTAATAAACACACCTAAACTCTACAGATAGATGATTAAGTAGAGCATTAAGTAATTAATTAGGTAGAGAAGAGTGAAATTAAGAAGAGAAATGAGATTCTATATTAATTAAGTTGGTGAGATGATGATGATCGATGATCAGAAATGAAGCAGTAGTTGAACTAATATGAATTCAAGCAGGAAGCCAAGCAGTTGCAAAGACAACATTGTGTCCTTTCCAAGTAAGCAGAAGATGTTCATCATCTCTCTTGAACCCCCAGCCAGCGGCGTGTTCATCGAGCATGGTCTTGACCTCCGCCACTGCGTCGTCGGCAAACGCAACACTCCGAAAATGAGCACTACGCATGCGCCGCACCCACTTGCATTTGGGCTCGACCCTCTCGACCCTCTGGAACCCCTCGCAGGCGATCACGTTCTCAATCTTCCAGCACACGTCGGCCTCGTACCACTGCCTCTGCTTGCTCCCCTTCGCCAGTAACGTGTCCACCGTGTCGTAGGGGATCCAGAGGTAGTTGAAGGCCGACCTCAGACGACAGACCAAGTTGTTCGATGTGAAGTCCGCGTCTTCGTCCACCAAAACGACCACCGTCGGGTCCAAACTCCGGAGCGCTTTCAGAAACATTGTACGAAGCGAGGATGAAGAGGATTCGAACGAAGATGTTAAGGTTTCTTCTGGAATGTAATGAAGCATCATGTGGCAATTCACCACCAGTGCTTCACCACTTTCGGCGTACACGAGATTCTGGACTCGGAGCTGTTCGATGAGGTTGGCGAAGCCGTCGGTGTAGCTCGAAGGGATGACCCGGAATTCGAGGATTATGTTTCTGGATCGGGCGAAATTGACTAACTTGCTGCCCAGTTCCTCGTACGAGAGGTCGAGCATTGGCGGCACGTCCTCGGTGATTCCGGCCACGGTCAGCTTCAGCAGCGGAGGGACAGAGTTCGCCTCCTGGCGGCTGGCGATGGCGTCCACGAGAGTCGGGATTTGCATGCAATGCGTGAGGCTCAAATCCACGATGTGAATTACGGAATAGCCCTCCACGGCTTCTAGAATGGCGGCGTTGGCGGCGGTGAAGCCGAACCTGTGCCACGGGGTTAAGTCGATGAACCCCGCGAGCTCGATGACCGAGAATTTGTGAGTGGGTTGGGTGAAGTCGGAGTGGGCATTGGCCATGGCGGCGAGGATCTTGCAGCTGCCGATTCTGGCGGCGCGGGCGATGAGAGCCCGAAGAAAAGCGCAGGTGAGGCGCTGGTTGGAGTCGCCGTCGGGCGGGGCGATGTTGTTGAGGACCCACAGGATTTGCTGGGCGAGGGTGGCGTCGTTGGTTTGGATGGCGTTGGCGCAGTGGACCAGCAACTGCTCCATGCAATTCGCGTCGCCGAAGCTTCCCTGCAGCGCGGCCGCGGCCTTGGAGGTGGGGAAGCCGGGCCACGGCTGCGTGCGGTGGGGTTGGTTTTTGTTCATCATGGGGAGATTGGAAAATGGGGGAGATGATGTACTGATGATTTGGTGCAAGGGTGGTGGTGGTGGCGGAGTCTCGGTAAATTGCATCATATATTGAGTGTGTGTGTGTGTGAGACAGAATTGGAGGAAATTAGTTCACAAGAGGACTAAAAAAGAGAGAGATATATTAATTGGAATTATGTATGAGGTCAGAAATCAGAAATTAGAGCAGAGAAGAGAAAGAGACCAGACTGGTAGTGGCTTGATTTGGCATTGGGAGACGGTCCGAAATCCAAATGCTGGTTAAAATTTCATTCTGCAAATGAATCGAAGAGAATGGACTGATCATGAGATGATGAGAGAGAGCCTTAATATTCTGAGTGTGTGTTGTTGGCTGGCATGGGGGAGTAAAAGGGACTGGTCAGGGAGGAGTAAACTCTCATCCCGAAAAAGTTTAATTGGAAGTCAAATTCGGCAAAAGAGACCTATCGATCTTAACAGTATTCATATCTCGATCAGGCTTTTTTTCTAGCTTGCTCAGTTTGTAAGAATACACAGGAGGTAGAGAGATAGCAAGGCTAGGGGTGCAATAAGGCAATAGAAGCAGTGATTGAGCTACCAAACCTTTTCAAGCTACAAAAGGGTGTAATCCCTCTTCATATCTCCTTTTTTGCTGCTTTTCTTCATCAGCTAACAGACTTTAGGGAGAGAGAGAGAGCATATTGATCGATATTTTGGTGGCATGTGAATAGCCGGCCAAAGAGTTGTCTGTATGTGGAAGTTGGGATTTTGTCATGGAATGGAGGGTGGGGATCGGAGGCCGTTAGTCTTTGCTTCACTTACTCATGCATCACGGGTCATCATATCATATTATAGGATCACATCACACGCACACACGCACACACGCATAAATATATATATCATGAACAAATCATTTTATGCTGTTTTCTTTCTTCTTTTGTTATTATGTACGTTTCTTTTCATGACTGGCTACTCATGCTGGTGCGTCAATAAGCCTCTATCCTCCATTTTTTTTTTCCTACTTATTTGTATTTGACTTTTAATTTTAATTTTGTATTTAGTATCTAAGAATATGGAACAAAAGATAAAATAAATTCGTAATATTTTTTGAGTATAAGTAGAGTTACGTACATAAACGCTTGAATTTATATTACATAGTTATGATTGAAACAAATAAAACAAGACAAGCAAAGAATCCAAAAACTAATATTCTTCCTTGTTATACATGGAGTTCTAGGCAAACAAATATAATTACAGAATAAGTGTAGTTTCACCGTGTAAATTATTTCTGTTTAAGACGATATCATTTTTTTGATTTTAGTATTTAAAATTTATATTGGACATATAATTATGTAGAAGCCTAAAAGTCTAAAACAACGTAATTTTATATACAAGTACAAAATTGACACCAAAAAGTCAGTAGAGAATCCGGATCCATAAACCATGTAGTAATATATATTTCCATAAAGTACAAGTCTAGCTAATTATATATTTTGCTTATATTTAATTAATTAAACATTTAAATTAATCACATATTTTGAAGGTTACGGAGTTATATATATATATATATATGTTTGTTTTTGTTTGAATTTTAATATCTCAACCGTATTTTATAAATCTAAGAATGTGTTAAACAAAAAAGCTGGTGAATTCGTAAAACTTTTGAATGAGGATGAGATTAATTAACAATGAACATTTAAATTTATAATATATGCATAAAATTAAAACAAGTACAAAAGAGATCTATTTCTAATCCAATTCTAATTTCGAAAACACTAGTTAATAGAAATAATAATTTTGTCTATTTACTAACTAATTACTCATGCATCAAAATATTTTCTTTTCATAAATGCATAATTTTTTTGGGTATATTTAATGAAAGGTATTTTTTGGTTTTGAGAAGTTATATCAAAACTGAAGTTGTTGTATACATTATAAATTAATGTGATATCAACAACAGATGTAATTTTGTACTTAATGGATGCAAATCCATTACGCAAAAGTATAATATTGACAATTTGGCTAGTTGATTGATCATCTTTATTTTAGAGAGTGAGAAAAGGTATAATATTAAACCGGAAGGTAGACCTCATTGTCGTCGACAATGACTATTCCTTTGTCTCATCGATGCATGTAAAAGTTTGGCTGCCATTTCTCCATTGAGGAGCCTCTAAGAGCCTCTCTCTCTCTCTCTCTCTCTCTCTCATAGGATGTAAAACTGTAGCATAATGTACACCGTTATATATAAATGACATTATTATATGATTCTTCTGTCAATCCTATTGCAGATTTAGTATTATTATTATGCACATTACATTTATCCAATTTCAAGTCGATACAATATAAACAACAAAGCTGTTAGGTAGGAAAGAATATGGATTCTCTCCTTAGAAAAATTATTAAGTGTAACCGATAAACCGATATATAGTGTAACAAATTCAACGTATAAGGATATTATTGGACGGTATATATATATATATATTTTTGAAGTATTAGACAGTATATTTATATATATTAATAGGGTATAATATTAATAACATTCACCCATATTATGATACGTTAGATTAGTTACACTACTTGACGGTGTATCAGTTATATATAATCTAGTATGAGTTTATCTATTAGAAATTCAAAGGTTCTCTCATTAATTCATTTAAGATTTAGTAAAAATATTCAAACACATAGTATAACGTTAACCCAGTCTTAATTTTTTTTTTTTTAGTAGAGAATAATAATTGGTATTTCAAGTATTATTATTCCAATAGATCTAGATCCAATTGAGATACCCATATTAAATACTCAATTAGCTCAATCAATATAGACTTGTGTTCAACGCTTCTCCCTTACGTACGTGGAACCCTAGTTCTTTCAAGTAGCTAGTCATACAATTGAATAAGTGGTCCTACTTTTGAGTGGTTGAGACTTGAGAGTTATGAGTAATATTGCTTAGAAGTATCACATTGTTGATTATATTGATACTATCTTGGTGGGGTCCACCTCTATTAAAGATGTGGTATCATCATGGTGTAGATAGTTTATTCGTAGTTTTTGTTAAGGTACGTGACTTACATTTGCTGATTATACTTGGTGATTCTGGTATTATATTGAAATATCCGCATTTAGATTCTGAACTTGTCTTGTTTTTTTTTTTTTTTTTTAATATTAACCGTGTAATATAAATTTAAAGGTGATTTATGTAATTCTACTCACGCTAAAAGTGCTACAAATTTATTAATTTCATCTTTTGCTCCATACATTTAGATAATACATACATTGCCAAGATTAAAAGTCAAACAAAAACAAGTAGAGAATCCAGATCTAAAGTATGATAGAATTAAAGCATCCAACTCAAAATCAATTGGCAATGGGTGGAGAGGCCCAAGACTTATAAGAACATATGCTAAACTCTAGTTTTCCGATGTGGAACATTGCTCCACATTACTCTCAACATGCCCCCGCACGTGTGGCGAGATTTTTGAGCCTTACACGTGAACAAATTGTATTGGGTGACGTGGGAGCACGTGTGGCCGTTGGGCCTTACACGCGGATAACCAAGCCCTGATACCATGATAGAATTAAAACATCCAAGCCAAAACTAATTGGCAATGGGTGGAGAGGCCCAAGACTTATAAGCACATATGCTAAGCTTTAGTTTTTCGATGTGGGACATTGCTCCACACTATTCTCAATAAAGTATCCATCTCAAATTAAGTTATTTTCTTTTTACAATTTTCTTTAACAAAAGGCATATTTGAATTTTTAAAAGTTACACCAAACTCCCTCATATTTGGTATAGCCTAAAAATGAGAAATTATTCTGTATAACCGATATATTGAGACGTGTATATCCGGTCTATGTGTTATAATATAAGTGGATGTTATTAATACTATATCCTACTAATATAAATATATCGTCCAATAATACTCTTACACGTTGGATTGGTTATACCACGTGACGTTATATCGGTTATACCCTATAATTTTTCCCTAAAAATGGCTGACTGTTAAAATTAAGTTGAATAACAGTTCATAATAACATAGGATATAATCTAATGCATGTAGAAATATGGGACAAATTAAAAAAGTGCAAGTGATCGAGTTTTACCTGGGATGAGTTGTCCTAAATCCTAATAGCCAGTCTCGCAGACCTTGCTATTTTGTCATGTGCTCACTGATTATAATATATGTACAACGTCTGTCACCAAACAAATTAATTAAGACTCAATTGATTAAGCCCCACCCCCATGCATGCATGAAAAAAAACATGAGTGCTAGCTCCACTCGACCCGATCATTTTTTCCCTAGTTCTGTCTCCTTCCATTCATGAATATTCATCTTCCCATTTTATAGATGCTTAATTAATTAAGAATTATCTCATATATTCTTATGTGCAACACTGCTTTTTATGCAAATGAAGTCATAGCATTTCGTCAGCATATATACTCTTCCCCACTCCATATGCTCTCTAGGGAAATACATTATATATATATTATATACCTACTTTTTAACACACACACACACACACTCTCTCTCTCTCTCTCTCTCTCTCTCTCTCTCTCTCTCTCTCTCTCTCTGTGTGAACTGCCTAAAGGATTGCATTTTGCACAAACAAATGTGTGAGATCTTATCCAGGACCAGTTTTGGATATTGCGTGCACTGGCAATTTGAATATTGTAGCATATATATTGCATGCATGCATGTTGGAGGAATCTAATTATAAGTAACATCATGCATGTGAAGGTTGCGTCCAATTGGAAAAAGGCCAGGGTCCATATTCATATACTGATATACATATCTCTCATACATACCTGGCTTTGTGAAATATTGCCTGCAATGGACACGTGATATACAACTCGATCTCTTTTTGTTCCTTGTTCAAGGACTGGTCACGGCTATATATGCCTTCTAACCCCCAACCCCACCTTAAATAGACTACTCAAATTCAACCTTGACAACCACAAACAAATTACTCAAGCTATGCAGGACCAAACACCACATAATTAATTTACCTTTTTTTTTTTTTTATAATTCCTTAATTTCTGTTCTTTCTATTTATTTTATGTTGTACAAATTTTTATTGGTAATAAAGAAAACTCTCATGATGGCAACCGATCATCAAGTATTAAGTCTTAAAATAAATCTCCCGTATGTCGGTATATGTGCAATCATCCGTAAATTATATATTAATTCTATTATTTCGTACATATGAGCGCGCATGACCATTATTAATATCTCTAAGTTTCCTACTTTGTATATATACTATATTTTGAATTAGTTCTTATATTATGTTGATTCCAAGACTAATTATTGATAACTAACATAATAAATTTGCTTTATTCTTTGTCTAACGTATACATGGAATTGATGTGAGTGATGAAATGCATGAGAAGTCATATATATATATATATATATATAAAGCATCAACTAGAATAAAACAATTATACTTATAAATATATATAAACTTTGGGTATAGCATTAATTCGATCTATATAGCATGAATTGGTATAGACATAATCATAAACGATCGATCACTTAAAGGATCTAAATTGAGGAACAAGTGATGAACAATGTATTTAATGATTGAATTTGATACAACTATTGAAATCAATATTTGATTATTAATTGAAGTGAATCCAGCCTTTAAGTTTATTGTCCCTCACTTATGCATCCAATTAAGTCCCTGAAGGACAGCATAGCTGACTAGTAAAGTTACTGAGATGAGCGACAAATTTTAAACAGCTGTGAGAGACCATGTATAATCATGGTTTGGATTGAATTTTTAACTACCAAAATTTGTAACTTATTGACTTATTGTATTAAATTCAACAATTGAGTGCGATAATTGTTCGTGGCGCTCAAAATTTGTCCATAATAAAAGCAGTACTTCTTTTTTTGGTTATTGAAATTTGATGTTTTTTTTCTGGGCCAATGTTTCCTTTGAATCATTTCCTAAGCTATAAACCAAAAAACGATGCATGTATTTTAATTTGTTACCAAATCGATTTATCATGTTTTTTTTTCCCTAGCATGCATTTGTTTATATATGCCACCAGACTTGAAACTTGCACTGTTCAAATGGAAAAAGGGGGAATCTAATTAATTAGACATAAAAAGTGACCCACCTTTTCTCTTACCTTTTTCTTGCCAAATGCATACAGTTAAATATATATTTAGGTTTATCTCTCCAGGCTTTTCAAAATGGCATGCATCTAAAGAAGAGCATGAGAAGAATCCAAGGGAAGCATATAAGGAGAATGATGTAAGTTAAGGAAGTCATGAATTTTAATACTTGCCCATGTTGGAATTTTGAGGATTCCTAAACCTGAGAAACAAAGACTAGACGACATATTGGCCAAAGCAAAATACATGAAGCATTTTTTTGGAATTTCTCATTTGGGAATTCTCTGGCACCTATGCTCTCTCTGCTCTCTGATCTATCTCTTTGGAATTAATTTCCTTCATGTATAAGACAACACAAAAAACAAAATGTGTAAGCATGAAAGTAGGAATGTAACCATGTGCTTGAGATACCCATATATTAATTATAAGCCATTTGTTCTAATTTTGATTCTTTGTGCTTTAAAATTTGCATTATAAAGCACACTGGCTTAGGATTATATTAGTTTAAACAAGTAGTAAGAACGTACTTGCCCAAAAACATATCAAAGCCAAAAGTATAAAGACAGCAGCTTCGAATGTTGAGCTACGGAAAAAAGGACAATTAATACCAGTTTTATCATATTTTAGACTCATGAGTTTTGTGGTTCCACCACCCAATGATTACTAAGAGCTTCGTGCTTTCTACCTCCTCTCTGTGTGGGAGGAATTTAAAATATGGAAAGCAGGGCAGGCAAGCATGAATTACGTGTTGGCAGCTAATGGGTTTTGGCCTTTTGGGAATAATAACATCTAATTGTTGGAATTTGATGTCAAGGCATCTTGTATATAAAGTGATTGTTAGAGAATGTGGCATTTTCTATTGCATTTCTACATGGAGAAAAATTTGTGTATGATACGGTGGCAGGAGTAGTAGATCACTTAATTAAAAATATGTGTTCAAGGAATAAATATTTATCACTAAACTTGAACACATGTCATTTTTAACTTGTTCTTGTATCATACAAATGAGTGATGCACATTGCAATTGATGTACATTATCATGTCGTTTTGAGATTTGAAAGTTAGGTGTTTCGGGTTTAAGATTTATTATTATATAGAATTTATATTAAAAAAACTAATTAAATGAAAGCCTAAAATGGCCTAATTTTAGATATAAACACAATATCAATGCCCAAGAGCAATACTATGAGTAATTAAAATTCATATTATGCTTGCTAACTCCATTGCTATATATGAGTGAAAATAAACCATTGATAGGATGAATGATGACCAGTGTTTTCAGACGCAAAAACATGATGCGAGACGTTTTAGTCGTAGAAGACGAGGCATAAGCTAGCCTCGACGCGTTAAAGCGTAAGCTTTTCGGGACATATCTTTTATAATAAAAAAATTATAAATATATATAGAACATAAGACCCAAAACCCAAAAAAACTAACTAAAAAATAGATTGAAAAACAAATTACTAAATATGATTCGAACACAAGACCAAGTAAATAAGCAGTGCCTTACCCACTAGACCATCGAACTCTAATATGTTATTGTCCCATAAAATATATTTATACATATATTAGCTGATAAATCAATATTAATATTATTTAAGATATTAGGTTAACTTATTAAGACTTCAATTTCAAATTTGTATCTCCTTCTTCTTCAGATTTCCGCCGCTGCCAAAGTGATCGAGCTCTCTTTCCCCTCTCTATTTATGTCTCCTATCTCTATCTCTCTCCTCTCTATCTCTATCTCCTCTATTTTTGCTGCCGCTCGCCGCCACCCCTAGCCGCCCCTACCGTCGACTGCCTCTGCGCCACCAATCTGACTAAGAAAGTTAAAAAAAAAAAAAAAAACCATTTTCCTGCGACTCTGTGCGCTATTGGCTGTCGCCTCGCCCTGAAGCGCGCGCCTAAGGCGCCATTTTAAAAACACTGATGATGACCACCATTGATTAGTTTACCCTGCCCATATTGTATTACTTACTCCCAAAACCCCACCATTCTTGGCACATGCTCCATGCATACGTATTTAGTTTGTAAGGAATAACTGAATAAGGATATATATATATAGGTTGTCGAGGAGCCACACTGGTCAAGGTACATAGCTAATATGGCATGTATTATTTTCTTAAAAATTATGGTGTGTTTTATTTGTTTATATCTAAACCCATTCTAAATCACAATTGATGAGCCTTAAATCCTTCTCTGTTTACATGTCAACAGAACCGGTTGAATCTGGTACCAGGTAGAGCTTCATTTATAGCAAATGAAGGATTTCCAAATGGATGAGTCTCCCTTTAAAGTGGTCGCAAATGCTCGACAGTCGACACATTATAGCATCTGGTACCAAGTAGAGTTTCATTTGCTACAAAAAGGTTTTCAAATGATCATTTAGATCCGAATGTCCATCATAGAGTTTGGTTGCGGGAAGTTTCAATCTGGGTGGCATTGAATATGCTTGGATCTCTCCCGCCAAAGGACTTTTTAAATCCGCAGGTGGCACATGGGGGAGCGCTTCTCCATTGGAGTTAGCCTCAGTTTCCCCCCGCTCTTCCCAATGCAGACTTTGCGAGGGATACCCTTTTACATGGTCCATTAGGTCTAGCCTTTGAACCACATTTTGCAAACTAGTCGCACGCTAAAGTTTTTAGTATTTCCTGCATCATTTCAAATTGCTGGTTTGCTTATGTGCCATTTGATTTTGGGTAGCGTGCATTCCTAAGAGTCGAATTTCGAGTATTCACCATCAGTAAATTTCTTCGTTTCTCACAGACGGTGCCAATTGATGAGCCTCAAATCCTTCTTTGTTTACACATCAGCAGAATCCGTTGAATTCTTGATGACCGGAGTAAATGTTTTTCTTAACCTGTGAAGTGAAAACAAAAGCTTCTAATGATCCAAATGGAGATTTATCTTCAATGGATCTCCGATGCTTAAGTCAGTCATTTTGTTTTTAAATATAAGCTCTAAAGTGTTCGTGATAAAAAAAAAATGTTAGTACCTCAGTATGTTGATCCTCCCAGCTTTATAACCTTGCTCTTTGGGAGTTAATTCCTGGATTTATGGGTTTGGTTCTCCGAATAACTGCCGATGCAGTTTCTTTGACCTTCATCCAATTTATCATTTCTTAAATAACCAACTTAATTTCTGGATTGGGCTTCATTAATTGAGATCTAACCAAAAAGGGGGTTTGGGCTTTAAAGAATAGTCTAAAAATAGGCTTTAAAATAAATATACGAAGAATAGGCCCATCACCACCGAACCTTAAACCTAGCCAGACTTGCAACCACAAAAAACGTTGGACATTAGCACCAACAAACCACCTGGACTCAAGGCTAGCCTAGAGGGTAGATGAGAGAAGCAACCACCTTGGACTTCGAAATGTTGAGGGCTCCCAAATTTTATGGATCTACTTGATATATTTATATGTCATGTTAGACCAAAGTAATGTACATTAAAAGTCAATGGCCCCATTTTATGACTCGATTCAGATCCCTTGTATCTTAGGGCCGGCCCTGCATGAACCTCTGGATGTCACCCCCATAAAATGGTATAACATTTATTTGGAGGGAGAGAAAAACAGAGGCAGATAGAAATGGACCTATGGAAGGGGAGCCCAATATCTTATAAACTACCAAAGTAAGAGTATATTTTCTTCAACGTGGATATTTCTCTTAAAAAATTCTTTGTTCCATGGTGAGTGGATGAACAATTTTGTATATGAATAAATAAAGTGATGGGCTTTGCCTACCAACTTTGTGGAATGGACCAACTAGAGTAGAAACTAATCAAGGCCCGCAAATGTTAATGGTTGCCCTTTTATCTATTCCTTTCTCTTTTGGGTTCGGAGTTCGGACCACCTTGACCTGAATCGAACCAAGTGGGTCGGGCCCACTGGGCCACATATGGACAAGTTGCAGAATCGGCCACGTGAAAGAAAACATTCCATGACGTCATCATGCATCCCCCGAGGACAAGGGAGGTCGGGTCAAGTCAACGAAATCGGCGCGTGGAGGCTTCGCACGTTCCAGGGAAAGGTCACGTGAACTCCCATGTCCTACCACCACACCATGTCGGTGTATGTTCCTTCAAATTTATCCGGGTCGTGCTCTAATTTCCCGGGTTGGGTTCTGTTCCGGGTCGAGTCTTTCCACATTCAAAGTGGTTGCTAAACCATATATATTAACCCAATTCTAATTAACAAGTGATATGACATTCAATGGTCACTTCAAGATCAATTGGCTGATATCACCAATTCAAAATCCAAGTTGTGTAATTAATGAATTAATTAACTCCAGTAATATTAATTAAACTAAGATTCATGGTCTAATTACTCATAAATAGGATATGTACGTACTTTGTGGTAAAAATGAAGTTGCAGAGAAAAGTTTGGCCAAAAATAAATGCATGCATAATGAATTTGCAGTAAAAGCATAGCTAGTGCATGATTAGCTTTGGTGTCTTAATTTCTACCACGTACTCCAACTCTCCAAGTCCCCAAAGGCCAAAGCATTCGTAAAGCTAGCAGGAGTGTACAATTTTACTGCTAGCAGGAGTGTACAATTTTACTGCTTTAGGGAAGCAGGAGAAAATAAAGTACGTAAATATATGACTAAATATGGACAAGAAACAATTATGATCGATATTTATTCTTCAGAGCTATCATGTAGTATTCATTCATTTTGGGGCTCACCAGTCAATGGCAAAGCAGTGTTTACCTTACTATACCTTAGTACTTGGCAATAAAGAAGCTGAGGTCACTATAATAAGGGTTGGTTTGGCATAATTAATGGGTAGGTAATAATTGTTGGGTCTGCTGTGGTCGAGCGTCGTTTGGCTGTTCTAAATCATACCCTTATGTCTCTTATTCCGAAGATAGACAAGTCACTATCGGTTTCGACCGATTGCACTTATCAATGTTATTTATAAGTTGTTTTCTAAATGGTTAATTTGAAGCTCATTTGCCTAGTGTTATTTTTGAGACCCAAAGTGTAATATTCATGATCAGTTTGGACAAATATGCTATTTGTTTCTCTCCATTTACAAGTAGAGCTTGGCAATTTGTTGCAGACTTGCAGGTCCAAGTTGTTAAGTTTCATGAAAAGCACCTAGGCTTTCCAATTTCTTAGCTTCCTCCAATAGGTACTGTCGGAAGCCAAGTTTTCATCCTTACTCCTAAAGCAAGAAATAGCGTAGCCATAGCATCTACATTCAAAGTGAAAGGCCCATCAGAAATTTAAACTAGTTAAAATTTCATTTTATTTTAAGTTTTTGACACAACTTTTCATTTTTCAATTCAAAGAAGAATATCTTCAGTAAGAAACATCATTTTTCATGAAAATAATAATAATATTGAGCTACTGAAACCTTTTGAAAAAGGCCAAATGTCCCTTTTAGTTTTAGAAGCCAAGTTAGACACTGAAAATAAAAATTAAAAAATTCCGGAAAACGATATACTTGGTCATAGACTAATAGATACCCATGTTTTCTCATACATGCTGCATATCCAGCTTTCCGAATCTCAAAAGGCCAGTATGACTGTATGAGTAGCAAATAATAGCAAAACAACGTCATCCCCCATCCACTTTCTTGTGGCGCCCAAGTACCAACTTGCCCTTGGCAACATGCATTCAAAATTCCAATAAATTAAACGTTTTTTTTATCTGCAGGTTATATTCGCTGCTACCACTTCGTTCTTTGTTAGTGTCAAAAACAAAATTAATTTTATATACTAATAAATGGCACGACCTGTACTTTTTTATTTATTAAACATAAGTAACATTCATATATGACATAAATAACATAAATTAGGCTCTCTTCGACAAGTCTTTTATTTTTTTTGGCCAGGACTCTTCGAAAAGTCTTAAGTGCTAGAAAGTCTGTATTTTTCTATAATCTTTTTGTCTTCTCTATTTGACATGATTTTGAGGATATTTTTGTGCTATCCTTATATAAAATAATTTATACTAAACTAAATTTAGTGCAAAATCATATCTAATATTACATAATTCCTTCAAGACATGACTCATTAATACCTTTCTTTCGCAATTACATTTCTACAAGCTATAAGAAATTAGGTCAAGTAGAGTTTCTAATAAAGAGACAATTACTCTATTAATACCACCAATGACCTGGCCATTGGCCAATTAAGTCGCATAGTTTTTGTCCCACAAGAAAACATTGAGAAAGTCCATAAGGAACAACCCAAAAAGGTTTAGCACACACAATGCAGTTCTATATCTAATAGCTATATTAATTTGGCATAGATTTTCTTCAATTTTATTTGATTTTTATGTCTTCTTTAACTTTATTGAATAAATAAATATCGATATGATCTTGGACCAAATTAATAGCGATTAGCAAATTAAGGTGTATGTGTTAAAAAAAAATGGGAGTGCAGCTGCACCAAGAAGCTTGGAATTTGTGGTGGGGTTGCCTAAATTCAATGAAATTAAGGGAGCGGAGCGGTGGTGAAATCCGCGTCACACTTTCTTCCTCTCTTGTCTGCTTCACAATAATTTTGTTGCCCACCCAATTTTATAATCCACTCCACGTATCTTCTATTTTCTTTTTTTCTTCCATGCCAACACACTATCCCTACAATTCTTGTTTTCACCAATTACCTAAAAATATAATTGTGTTAAAGAGTTGTATATGCAAATTGTTGTGATACAGTTACACCTTAAGGTTACTTTTTTACTTGTTTATTTTAGAATCTCATTTATCGCTTATGTACGTTTTAGCGTTTATGCATCTAGTTTTGAGCAAAACGCAAAACTCGGAAACTAAATATTAAATTATTAGCTCTAAATTCTAAAACAACAAATCAATACACTAAAGTAATTATCCTTAAATTCTAAGCTCTAAACCCTCCAAAATATACTAAATTCTACAATAATAAACTCCAATTAGCCACTAATGAACAATTTACAAATTAAAAGAAATTAAAAAAAATTCAATTAAATGGTAACTGTTGTGTTGGAAGACAAAAAAAAAATTTCAAAAAAAAAAAGTTGGAGGCTATGAAAGAGTTTGACTCCCACTTAAAAATTTAATTACTAATCATCTCGGCATAACGACAAGTCATCCAGCGTGTCACCTACCAAAAATGCCGGGGCCACCTACCAGCGTTTGGTCAACTCCATTTTTTCAGAATACATTGGTAAGTCCATGGAGGTCTATGTGGACGACATGCTTGTCAAGAGTGTCCGGGCGGAGGACCACGTCCACAAACTTTCTGAGATGTTTTCCGTGCTCAAGAAGTACCAAATGCGCACACAACCCTGCCAAGTGCACGTTCGGCGTGTTTTCGGGAAAATTCCTTGGCTACATGGTGAGCCAAAGGGGGATCGAGGCCAACCCTGAAAAAATCAAAGCCTTGATCGATATGCAATCTCCCAGGACTCAGAAGGAGGTGCAGAGCCTAACGGGCAGGGTCGCCGCCTTGACACGATTCATATCCAAGGCCACCGACCGTTGCGCCCCATTCTTCAAAACCCTTAAGGCTCGGACAAAATACATTGACTGGACTCCGGAGTGTGAGAAGGCCTTCCAAGATCTAAAAGAGTACATGGGCAAATCACCTCTACTTTCTAAACCCGAGCCAGCGGAAGAGTTACTCCTCTACTTGTCCGTTTCCCTGACAGCCACCAGCTCAGTCCTCATTCGACTTGAGGATAGGGTTGAGCACCCGGTGTACTATACCAGCAAGGCCCTGCAAGATGCTGAGACCAGATATCCAGAGATAGAAAAATTAGCCCTTGCCTTGGTCACATCAGCCCGGCGCCTCCGCCCATACTTCTAGGCTCATCCTATCGTGGTTCTCACCAATCAACCACTTAGGCAAGTATTGCAGCGGCCTGAGGTCTCTGGCCGACTTATCAAATGGTCCATTGAGCTGAGCGAATTTGACATTTCCTACCGCCCACGGCCCGCAATCAAGGGACAAGCCATTGCAGACTTCATTTCAGAATCTACATTCCTACCCGAGGCTGGGCCCTCCTCCGCCATTGTGACGACCACCGATCCACCAACTTCTTCTACTCCGGCAATCAGGCCGGATCGCCCAATCTGGTCTTTATATGTTGATGGGTCTTCTAATCAACAGGGAAGTGGAGCCGGACTTGTTTTGATCGCCCCTGACCATACCACCATTGAGTATGCTCTTCGATTCGGCTTCCAGGCATCCAACAATGAGGCTGAATATAAGGCCCTCATTGCCGGCTTATCTTTGGCACTACATATGGACGTTGAGCAACTCAACATCTACAGCGACTCTCAACTTGTGGTGAACCAGGTCACACAGGAATACCAGACCAAGGGTGAGCGCATGGCCGCCTACTTTACCAAAGTTCAAAGCCTACTCAATCAATTCTCAGCATACCAGCTCATACAAATCCCTAGGGCAGACAATGAGAGGGCGGATGCCCTAGCTCGCCTTGCCTCGGCAGTTGACCATGAAGCCGGGAGGTCTGTCCCAGTTGAGTTCTTACCTCAGCGCAGCACTGATGTTATGGAAGTCTGCCAGTCTGCGCAACAAGCTAGTTGGATGGACCCTCTCCTTGCATTTCTTAAGCATGGGAACCCACCCGCGGACAAGGCTGAGGCTCGGCGCCTTCACCATAGAGCTTCCCGGTACACCATTATTAACGACAAGTTATACAAGCGGGGTTTCTCCCTACCATACTTGCGCTGCCTTACCCCCGAACAAGGCGACTATATTCTCCGGGAGATCCATGAAGGGGTCTGTGGCAATCATGCAGGGCCCACTCTTTAGCCCACAAGGCCATTCGCCAAGGCTATTATTGGCCGACCCTCCGCGCTGATGCAAGGAAGCTCACCCAGAAATGCATCAAGTGCCAAAAATTTGCCACTTTTCCGCACCAACCACCCGAGCCCCTAACTACCATGAACAGTCCTTGGCCCTTTGCCCAATGGGGCATTGACTTAATCGGACCAATGACCGAGGGGAAGGGCAAGGTCAAAATGGTAGTCGTCGCAGTGGACTACTTCACTAAGTGGGCAGAGGCCGAGCCCTTGGCAAAGGCAACCACCCAGACCATCAAGAGCTTTGTATGGAAGAACATAATTTGCCGCTTTGGTCTCCCTTACGCCATTATCACTGACAATGGCAAGCAGTTCGACAACAAAGAGTTCAAGTCATTTTGCTTCGCCTTCAACATCAAGGTTTTCTTTGCCTCTCCTGGTCATCCTCAGGCCAACGGGCAGGTCGAGGCAGTCAACAAGACCATTAAACATACCTTGAAGACCAAGCTTGATGCAAAGAAGGGAAAGTGGCCTGACCTCCTACCCGAAGTCTTATGGTCCTACCGGACGACCTGTCGATCCTCGACTGGGGAAACCCCCTTTTCTTTGGCCTTTGCTTCTGAAGCCGTCATCCCAGTTGAGGTCGGGCTTGCCTCTTACCGCCTCGATACATTTCAGCCTGAGCACAATGCTGACCAGCTAGCCCTCAGTCTCGACCTCGCTGAAGAGCATCGGGCCCAGGCTGAGCTACACAAGTACGCCTACCAGCAACGGGCTACTCGATACTACAATTCTAAAGTTAAGCCTCGCCACTTCCGGGTGGGGGACTGGGTCCTGCGCAGCACTCCTCCGATCCGAGCCCTCCAAGCCGAGCACTCACCCCGATCCGAGCCCTCCACCGACCCGAGCAAGAACCCAGGCCACCTTGCTCCTTCGCCGACCCGAGCCTCTCTCTCCGACCCGAGCCCGACGAGCAGACCACCCCGCGCACACCACAGCTCGGACCCGAGCCTTCTCCTGCTCTGCTCCGACCCGCGCACAAGCACTCCGGCCCGAGCCCTTCCCTCCGACCCGAACTTCTCCGCCCCGAGCAAGATCCGGCCACCCAACTTCTTCCGGCCCGAGCCCCTCCCAACTCCCACCCGAGCAGCTTTCTTCTTGTTCTATTTCAAAAAAGCTCAGCCGCCTCTTTGAGTCGTTTTAATATCAACTTTCTCTCTCTCTCCCAAATAAATCTACAGTACCAAGTGTAAGATTTGGGGGTGGGTCTTTTATATCTGAGCTATACACTGTAATTCTACCATCCTCTTTACAGACGGCAACATCCCACCATTAAAATCGGACGAGGTTTACTGGGATTACATAAAGTGTCTACTGCTCGGAATACAGGGTGATCAGAAATTCAAAAAAAAAAAAAAAAAAAAAAGAAATAAAGTGTCAGCTGTAACCCCCAAGCTTTCCTGCAGTACAGCTTTTCTTGCTAAGGAACTTGGGGGACTTCTAGACAATATCTTAAGCAAGAACAACTATGTGGACACTTGTCGTTCTGCTCGGACTTCTTTGTGTGCAAAGTTCCCAACCAAGAAGTATCTTTTGCTCGGAAACTTGGGGGACTTCTGTTCGTATGACTAATCATCTCGGCATAACGACAAGTCACACAAGGCCTAACACCATGCTGTTTGGGCCTAGACCCAAAAGACTAAGCCCTTCCTGGGCTCCTAGCCCATGACCTACTAGGCTCCGGCCTCATGGGCTCCGGCCCCCTGGGCCCCGGCCTCTTAGGCTCCGGCCTCCCAAGCTCAAGCCTCCCGGGCCCCCGACCCGTATCAACTCACTCGGATCCTCGAGACCGGTGCCACGTGGCGCTCCTACAGTACAAGTCACCACAACGGACACGTGTCGTCACCGGATTGGTTGAAACTCTTCCAAAGGTACTATAAAAGAGGTACCTTCTTGTCACAAAAGAACAACTGAAATCATTATTATACTATTCACTCACTCTGCTCTCAGATCTCTCTGAACACTGACTTGAGCGTCGGAGGAGCTTTGGCCGGCACCACACCGGTGCCCTTCCCGCTCACTTTTGTGTACTTGCGCAGGGTGCTCTGGATATCATTCTCTCTCATTACTCACCAGTCGGACCCAGCTACCCGTTCCTGCCCCACTTCGACGTGTCATCCGCTCAATGGTGGGTCAACGGGCCTACGTGGTTCGACTCGACGTTGACTGCTTCACCATTTTTGAGCATCAACAATATTAATCTCAATAAAGTCCATTTAATAAGTTGTCCGCTTAAGTTTCTAAATTATACATTTTTTTGTTTAAAAGTTTCTAAATTATGCTTATCTTTTGTTAAAAATATCTTTAATATCCTTATAATTAGGGTTGAATAGTCATTTTGTCTCTTAAGTATGTATGATTCATGTGTCAAATTTCCCTCCAAACTAACAATTCGATAATTCAAGGTATCAATCTTTATAAATATGTAAATTTATTAGGATTTCATCCAAACGATGTCACGTGCCCTCCGCATGAGGGTGAAATTGACAATTCACGCTAAAGCCTTAATTAGGCCCTGATTGGAATTGTGGTTTGGAAACCAAAAGCAACTTTCTCTCACAATTCTAGATTAGCCACCACAGTTTTAGTGTTTGGTAAATAAAGTGAAAGCATCTTTTTCTCACAATTCAAGACCTCCCGCCATAGTTTTTGAAAGCAGCTATCGACTTGGTTTTCAAAGTTGCTTTTTACATTAAAATATAACATTAGTACACAGCCACAACTCTTTTACATTAAATTTACCAAACATTTTGATACTACTTTTACGTTCAAACCACTTTTGAAAACATAGTTTATCAAGTACTAAACTACTTTGTTTCATAACTAATTATTCTCATAGGTTAAACGCAATTTGACATTATTACCAAGACTTGTCCCATTTCTCAAAATTTATAGCATGAAAATGAACAAAATATGGTCGAATTGAGAACGATAATAGGTCTCATTTATCATGCTTGAACTCCTTGTGTACTAATCAATCGGATTTGAGTACTACTCAGAGATTTCGAGGTCTACTTGAAAGAGGTTCAAGACTTAAAAAAAATAAAGTAGGGGAATGTTATCAACCTTCTTCACCGATCTTCTCCTTTATTATTCTCATTCTACAATATATTTCAATAATCGAAACCGTTCATTTTTTAGATAATTATTTGAAGATCATCTCTGCAAAATAATCAACTAAATCAGAAACTGTTTGGTCATATAATCGTTATCAAATAAATAAAATGTGTATCAAATTGTTACAAAACCATTTGTTTATTTGATCACAGTTACATAACCAAATGATTTTCGATTTAGTTGATTTTTTAAAAAGATGATCTTTATAGTTAGATCTAAAAAATGAATGGTTTCGATCATGAATTTGCATTGCGAAATGAGAATAATAAAAGAGAATGTCGATGAAAAAGGTAGATTGGAGAATGTGGATAATATTTCTCAATAAAGTAAATATATTTTTTTTTTTGCCACTAATAAAGTAAATGTCTTAATGAGTCTAAATTTATGCTAGTTTTCAAAAAAATTCATTATAATAGTGTCTCCCTTTAGGAAAATAAAGAATGATAGTAATGTCACATTACAATGCCTACAATCATTTCAGTACTGTTTATATTGTAATTTCTTTTTGCGAAGTGTTTATATTGTAATTTCAAACATTCATTTCTTCTTTTTCTCTTTAAATTGAAGCATATTGAAATTAAAATAACTAAACAGTCCATGTCATCATTGTCATGTAATGTAATTTGCTTGGCTTTAATGGTGTATATCAGGGGATCCAAGCCTCCCATAGTAAAGTTGTTAGGTAGGTGGTAGGTCATTGCTCTGTTACTCTCACATACTCTCTCACCCTCAGCCATTGGAAAGAAGGTAGCTCAAAGAATCGGTGCTTCCCTCGGTGAGAACATCAAGGACCAAGTGGGTGGAGAGTGAGGCAAGTAGTGGAACCCATATTGTTGGGGGTGGGGGGAGAAGGTTCCGTGGGGCCCACGCCAAATGCGGCGAGACGCAGCTTTGCAGCAAGAGAAGAAGTGAAAACCCCATTTTGACCCTCCCGTCCCGAGTCTCAGCCACTCATTCATTGCCTTTCTATTATTATTATTATTATCAATTTTATTATATTAAATAAAGAAATGAGAAAAAATGGGTAAAATTCCCTCTCTCTCTCCCCTTCATTGGGGGTAGAACCATATTTTGCTGAATAAAATTGAGCGATGGTGATGAAGTGGGTCCCAGGATAGGAGGAGGAGGTAAATGGTCAAGTGGAGGGAGGGCTAAAGAAGAAAGAAAGCTACGAATAAAATTCTAAATAAGGAATTAAAATGATATTGTTTTTATATTAGATAGGAGTTAGGACAGCCAAAATCGACGCTGACAATGGTCCGTACCCTCTTGGCTGAAAGAGACGCACAAACTAGAGGCCTCGTAGGTAGTAGGGCCCTCCCTGCCCAACACAAGCCCTTTTGATTCCTTCTCCATCTCTATACTTGTTTATTGCCATACGGCTCTATCCATTCACCAAAAGCCGCCTCTGCCCAAGGCTAAGCTCCCCCAACCTGCTACAAATTTTTTTGGCATAAATTCAATTTAGACACATAACTATATATGCTATTTTAATAGAGTCTACGAACTTTCAAATATTTCAAATATACACCTGATTATTTATGTAAATTAAAAAATAAAATTTCGTCTATCAATTTATTGAGAGATCAGTTAAATGTCAGCTTGGCTTTTACTAACGGGGATTAATTAGCGACGTGGTACCAACTCAGCATACATTTCTCGCCAAATGAGCAACACATGTCCACTTGACACGGGACCACACACCCATCACCTCTTTCCCGCTCGTCGAACGCTCTCCTAACCATTTAGTTTCCAAAAAATATCAAGTTTTCCTTCAAATTTGAATATAATCCCTCATTTGTGTTCAACGAGCGAGAAAGAGATGATGAGTTTGTGGACTCGAGTCAAGGGTTAGGTGGACCTGTGTCGCTCATTTGGCAGGAAATGAGCAACACGGGTCTACCTAACCCCTGACACGGGCCCACAAACTCTCTCTCTCTATTATTATTAAATTGTGGACTCGTGTCGCTCATTTGGCGGGAAATGTTTACTGAGATAGCGCTACGTCGCCAAGTAATCTCTGTCAGCAAAAACCAAGTTGTCATTTAACTGATCTCTCAACGAATCAATGGACATAAATTTATTTTTCAATTTAAATAATAGATCGGGTGCATATTTGAAATATTTTAAAGTTTATAGACCCCGTTGAAATAATTATGTGTCTAAATTAAATTTATGCAAATTTTTTTTGCTTCCTCACTCCTCATAATTGTATTACTTTCTTGACTTATTGCTATTTACTAGTTGTTCTAGACTTCTAGTGCAAGGTTAAAACTTCCATGTCAACACCAATCCAATATAGGACAAGATTGTGTCTTATTCACTGTCATAGATTAAGATGAGACTGGACTGTAGGAGTTATGTCTTGTCGGTCGTGATTCATATCTCAGCTTGAGTTAATTGGATTCAGGTATTTCGGACACAATTCAAAATACAAGTTCAAATACAAGTTAATTGGATAAAAAAAATGATTTTATGGAAAAATGATTTTCCATTGCAATCTACATATATTGCTCTTTTTATATCCTAAAACTTGTTGCAGTAGAAAAAATTTGATCCTTGTAGCTAAGAGAAAAAGAAAAGAGAATTTGGATTTGTATGCCATGTCATGCCATTTGTAACATTTCTTGGAACACATGGGGATGTGTGGACCATTAATTTGTCAAGTAAATGCCATCTGCAATATTGGAATATTAGGAGATTCTGTGGTTCCAAGATCTAAGTTTGTGTTGAATGATCCAAGCACACCTGAGAAGGCATGAGTTGTTTCCAACTATGCAAGCATTCGTAGATATGCTAAAATAGTGAATCAACTGCATGCTTTTAATTAACAAGGTTTTGGGTATACACCATTCATGAGTGATTGATCACTCTCTAATTAAACAATTAGAGCTTCTTTTTCTAAACAAAACCCATTTGAATCCCTAGACAAATCATGAATTGTTAACCCAAATTCTATTCACTATCATTCCAAAACATCAATGATCCATCCAAACATTTTATTTTTCATCTCATATACCAAGCCATTAAAATTCTTGACGCAAATCCAAATGCATGCATATTAAAAAAATGAGTTGTGTAATGAGTAATCAATGGGAAACTGGGTTTGGTCTGAGTGTCTGACTCAGCACCAACGCATATTTTGTGCAAGTGGATGAGTTAGGGGATGAAGAAGCTGACCCAACCAGAAAATTCTCTACATTCATCATTAAAGTCAATCAACTCCATCATCCAGAGCTGTGAAAATGGAAGTGAAAATTGAGAAGAAAAGTTACAGAATAAGAAATTAATAAGAATAATTATTCATGGTCACACAGAGAGACAGAGAGTCATAAATACTCTCATACTCATAGATGATGATTTATCTAAAAAAAGAAAAAGCTAAAAAGCAATAACTACTAGTAATTAAGAAGCATTAAGATGATGAAGATGAACAAGGAAGGACCACCGACAAACTCTCATCTTTCTCTCTTCTTTCTCTATAAACAGTAAGAAAAAAAAAAGAGAGAAATCCTGTGCCGGTATTTGACAAAACCTCGCCGGACATGGATTCCGGGAAAACCCAAGACTATGAATATTACAGAAGATTTATGAGTACTTGCATAGTAGCCGTGCGTGAACCTCAGATTCACCAAAAAAACAAAGAAATCGAAATGGTCTACTTCTCAAGGGAATAGGTTGAGTAGCTTTCTCTCGGCTCCGACTCCATTTGGGTACTGTTGATGATCTGCGAAGCCGCCGCTCTCGAAGCATGTGGTGGTGGTGGTGATCACTGACTCCTCGGAATTCATGGACGGCGTTCCGGGTCGTCGGGTTTCGGGTTTGGGCTTCGCTCTGAAACTTAGGGTCGGGGTCAGCCGGAGATCCAGATCCGCGTGCTGCTGCAACGGCAGTACCTTTGTTGTCGCGGAGGATTCGTCGGACCGCTTGCGTTTCGGGGAGGAAGCCGGCTTGGACCGGGAGTTGGTGAACCGGGAGGAGCTCGAATTGTGGTGGTTGGGATCTCCTCGGAGGCTCCACATGTCCGTACAGGCGCCGCTGCCGTCAGCCTCGGAAGCTTCGTCGGAGGCCGGAGTGGGGCCGCCTCCGGCGGCGAGGAGCTCCGGGATGGGCCGCAAGGTGCCGCCGCGGAGCACGGTCTCGACCGCCGCCTGACACACGTGCCAGTTGCCGGTCCAGAGCAACCCGACGGCGCCGTTGACCGGGTTGACCGTACGGCCGCACGCTTCAAATAGCAAAGACTGAAACAGAACTGAAAGAAACAGAAAGGAAAAATCAGAAAAACCGAAATGAAAAATGAAAGAAATTAGGGAAAATCAGAAAATGGGTTTTTGAGTTTAGAAATGTGTAGATATATACCGGGTCTTTGAGAATCCGGGACGGCGGTAATGAAGGACATGAGGCCGGCGCGGCCGAAGAACTTGGCGACGAAGACGGTGGCGTGTCCTTGGGCTTCGGGGGTTTCGATCCACTGCAGACAAGGACGGAGCATGCAGGACTCGCTGCAGCCCTTTCGGAGAACTCGGCACCCGTTGCAGCTCATATTGTTCTCTTGATGATGAGGATGGTGTTGTCTATGTGTTTGTAATATTGTTTGAGAGAGTGGGAGGGATTGAATTACATCAAGGCAGGCACGACCGACTGAGTGGGATTTCTTTGGGCCCAAGGAAGGTAGAGAGAGGAAGGAGAATAAGCTGCTGCTGCTGATGGTGCTGCCTAGAGAGGTGGCTGAGGAGGGGGGGTTATAAATGGAAACCAAGGACTTTATGATTGAGAGAGAGAGAGAGAGAGGTGGGGGTGGGTTTTAACTAGGGAGTAGGGTTGAGTTTTGGGGGGGTGTTTAGATGTGTGTGTTGAGAAAATGAGAAGAGAGTTGAGGGTGAGATGAGATTATTATTCCAAGGAGTTGGGCGAGAGCGGCTCCGTGTTTCCGCGCAGGATGTTCCTCCACCGTTGGATTCTTTGTGGACTTGGACGAGAGACTGCAATGTGGATATAATTTTGATGGGAGCTGCCTGCCATGGGCTGCTTTCCTTTTCATCTAATTTCGCTTTGCTTTTTTTTTTTTTTTTTTTCTCTCTCTCTCTCAACTTGCTAGGTTGCGTCACACACAAAATAAAAATAAAATACTATGTTTGGGTGCTTGGATTCACCAAAAGGGTTTCGGACTTTCTTCCTCAACTATTCCATAAACATTAGAAAATAGCTCCCTTTCAAGTTGAAAAACCAAATTGTGTGGGCTCTCATCTTAATCACCCGGAAGGATAACGAATGTGAAATTTCATTCCATTCAATAAAATTGAGGAAAATACATTTCTTGATAGACAATCATTTTTCGGATATAGGACAATTAAATTTGATTCAAACAATTTTTACAACAAAATGAGTTAGTAGTATGCAAGACGAGGTCTCATAGTCTTGTCTCAACTTTTGTAGAGATTTTTTTTTTATAATCGATACACCGTCACGTGGTGTAACCAATATATGTGTCATAATATATGTGAATGTTATTAATATTATACTTTAGGAGAAATAAACATGTTGTCCAACAATATCCTTAGACATTAGATTAGTTACACCACGTGACGGTGTATCGGTTACAAAAAAAAATTCTCCAACTGTTGACTCAACTTGGATTTTGACTCAACCTCAACTATAGTACACCACAACAGGGGGAGATCCACTTAGGACCTAGTGAAGGCAATAGTCCAGTTTTTGTATGATGTTTTCTTTAAAATGGAGACAAGATGCTTGATAAAATGCCTCAAAGAAATCAATGAATGAGCAATGAAGAATATTTGAGAAAAATTTCTCTTTAATTAAAAAAAATACTTTGAAAGTTTCATCATCTTATTCCATGAAGAAAATTTTCTAGATCCGCCACTCCTCTCAACATACTCTAAAATAGGTTAATCTTCTAAATTAAGAAAAAAAAAAAAAAAAGCAATTAATTTCCTAATGGTACGAATTACAATAGGCCATATTCCATGGATCATTGTATTCCAATGGTATGGGGTGCACATGTAGGGCAAATATTTATTTCTACCATTATTAGTTAATTAGGGTGGGCTTATTATAATATTTGGTATTTGCTAATTGCTAGTGGGGATGGGCCGGTCCAAAGATATGGTTATTTAAAGGGGATTAATGATTGAGGGCTTGGTGTGAGATCAGGAAACACAAGCATTGGCATAGCAAGCGGTGCAGAACTCAATGAAGAGTTTTGAAAGGTTAAATAGCAGATGATGAATAATGGGGTGATGTCTTGACTTGTGAGGTGCAATCAAAACTCACCATCTAAGTCACTGCCTTGAGTGTTGAGTGGGGGTGGTAATGGTATGGGGCAGTGGAGGGGTTCATGTTTGCTTTGTGTTTTTATTTCTAAGAAATTAAAGAATAATATTAATTACTTCATTGTCTATCGATCTCATGCTCCCAAAACGTGGAGTAACATGTGGGTTTGGATTCTTTATAACTTTTTAAAGCTTCCTCCTCCTCCTCCTCTCCCTGGCCAATTTTAAAAGGCAACTTATTCCTTATGAGGTTTCAAGTAATAGCAAAATTAGTTTTGAGTACGCACTAAAGTAATGGTTGTTGAGGTTCACAATGGTTGACCTAATATTACCCCATGACTATATATGGGCATTTTAAGTGGCCACCCTTCCTTATTGATTAACCTAATATTAAGGGAGTCATTTCCATTAACACCAAAAAGTGGCCGGAGTAATTTCCATGAAGATTCTAGGTGTGGATTCTTTATTATGATTTTTTTAGGGTATTAATATGTGTTTTTATCAAATTAAATTAAAAACAATATATTGAAGTGCACATGAACTTTGACTCAATATTTGGTGGGATGCGTTAAGGATTAAATCTAAAATCAAATCTTGATGGAAGCGAAAACAATATATTCAAGTACTAGTTCATGAATAAAGTTAGAGGTGTGAAACAAATTGTGTCATACCAGTTCAATCTATTTAAATTAGGCTCGTTTATATTTTATGTCATATTAGTATTGATTCATTTTATAATCGTGCATGTGCCGTATTTAGTTCAAACTCATTTTGTACTCATGTCGTGTTTGGTCCGTTTTATATTTTGTCATATCATGCCGGACAAGCTAAATATTTTGGCCCAATTAAATAAGATCATATGCTTATATTGTGTTCGTGCCGGTCTGACTTATTTCATGCTTGTAACCATGTCATGGCCGTACCCCCCTCATTACACCTTTCTATAAAGTCTTAAATTTGGCCGGTTTTTTCTAATGAGAGCACTATTGTTTCATGAAATATGATTGTCTTTAGGCCTAAGTTCAATGACATATGATTAAAAAGATAATCTGCAACATAATATGGGTGAAGTTAAGTTGTGCAAAGTACTAACAAGGACTCAAATTAATCAAATTGAAATTTCCGAAAAACTTTGCTAGCATGGCAATTGGCATGTCTATCCTACACTTTAGGCTGCTTCTTCTCACACATTCAACATGAGGGCATCTTTTGTAACCAACAAATTAAACAGACCAATGCTTCTTGTGTTGTAAAGTATTGCTGTGGAATCCACATCATGCTTATGGAATACTACAAGCAAAAGACAAATATATAAATATATATATATATATGATCTTCTAAAATCCAAGTGATAAAAGAAAAAAGGATAGGGGGGGAATTAAATTAAGGAAGTTGAGTTTGTTGTTGATCATCATGATCATATTGACTTTACAATGAAAGTTTGAGTAAGTGAAGGCGCATCACAAAATTGGTGCATCAATAGACACTTGTGAAAAGAGACATGAGTTAGAAAAGGATCACACAATTAAGAGAGGTTATTTTGGAATGATCGCACGTGAGTAAACAGAGGAAATTATAAATTTAGTTTAGTTATTTTATACCTAATTCAATTTTGGTCCACAATCTTTTTTAAGTTCTGTTTTGGTCCACTAATTGTTCCACTTGTTCAATAAAGGTCCAGATTTGTTTTCTCAAATTTGGCATGCCTTCTACTCTATCAAATCTCACTCAAATTCAGCAAACATATATTTGTTTTAAAGCTATGCATTTTTTCTTTATAACCATATAAAAATCATTCAAATTGAAGTTATAAAACTCAAGATAATTGACCCCAAAGTAGAATATCCGAAACTGCCAATTTTTCAAACTTCACCCAATCTCAATTCTCTTAGATTCTAATACTCCAAATTTGTTTTTATGACTAAAAAATACTGAAATATAACTTATACTTCAATTATAATTGAAGAAAACACAACTCAAATGATTTAAAGTCACAAATATGGACTTTTATTGAACAAATGAAATAATTAGTGGATCAAAACAGAATTTAAAAAAGATCGTGGACCAAAATTGAACTAGGTATAAAATAAGTAGACCAAATCTGTAATTTTCTCTGAATAAATATAAGTAAGGCATCCTCCTAAACATCAACAATATTGCTAGACTTATTAAATCTATACCACAATTTTCTTGCATATTAGTATTTTACTGGTTAAAAATAAATAAGATAAAAAAATGGACCCAAATTTGAATAAATGAAAAGTTGTCGCATTATTTAGCAATACCCAAATCACTTCTCTAGTATTGTAATCCTAATTAAAATTCCACCAACTTCAAATGTTGTCAAGAAAAAACAATGAAAAAGAGTAAGTTTAACAGATGTTTTAGTTTGCATAAAAATACACATGAAGGCTTCTCATGTAAATAACTAAATATACAAGTTAACTATGTCTGTTTTGAACTTTTGATGAATTATTGCTTTTTCATGAGGGGATGGCGACTAATTAGAAGTAGGTTGTGGAATCTTATCACGGCATGCACAAGTACTTGTTGCCACTAAAAATGTAATAGCACCAAATTATAATATACAGAAGCATAATAATTCTCTCCTTAAAATATTGGGAACAAGAAAATGATTCATTTCACTTGGGAGGAGAAAGCATCTTGTTGAAAAACTAACAATGTTTTTTTAAGGGTCGTACAAGCATCTGATTGACTCATGAAAAATTGAGTCATTCACAAGTTATACTTATAAGCAGTTTCAACCACTTAACCTGTCAATAATACATAGGGGCTTATATTTTCAATAGTAGAACATTTACCTTCACATTTACGCGTGGCATGAATTATATTTTCGCATTCTCCCTAGAATGAAATGAAATATTTAGAAAAAAAAAAAAAAAAAAAGGGAGAAAACGAAGCTGAATTTCTATATATTAAAAAAAAAAATTGCCTATGACTAGCCACGTTCAGCTGAAAATCAGCCAAATTGTACTATTATTAGAAGCAAAGGTTTGAAACATTTAACGGGACTCGCACATTGAAATTGTGTAAGGAATTTCATAGACTTGGGCCTTTGGCATCACATGAGCACAAAGCACAAATTCTTCAGCAAATAAAATATGCTCTTAAACAACAAAAATTGTCCCCAAAAAAATATATGCTTTTAAAAACAACAAAAATCAGATTCTAGCAGCAAAATGATTATGAATTGTTTGTTCTTAGTTCACCCACCTTTTTATGAAAACATTTTCTCCACAAGGATCTGCAAAGATTTTGAATAAATGAACTATCATTAAGAGCATAGTTGTTAAAATAAGGGACACATTGTGGAGTATTTGTAATGAATAATATATAATTACTGTTAGATTGAATGTGCATGTAATTGCCAAAATTAATAATTCATTGACTCAATATATTCGATTTAACCATTGAATGTAATAATTGCTTACTTGTACTCCAAATTTATTTCTTGAATAAACAGAACTAATTTTAAGAGTATTTAAAGAATATATTTTGGCTAAAGGGGATGAGTTATCCAGATTGGAAATTGGCATGATTGTGGGCTAGAATAAGAATTAGGAAAAATCTTAAAATATTTGGATCGGACTACAGCCTTCAAGCAAGTTTTGTCTGAGTTCGAATCCTCTATCCCTATTTGATGAAACAAAAAAATATGGACCTTGTATACAAAGAAAGAAAAAAACGAATCAATTAAGTGAATTTTGCAAACGTCACAAGCACCGATACTACAATTGTAGGCAAGGCATGCATTTTCCATGATGGACTGTACAGTACCAAGTAGTACCAGATGAGATGGACAATACTATTTACTTATGTCGTCTATTACACCATTTATGGATAAGACATATTACAATCAAATATTTGGACAAGTAGACCCATGTGTGTACCACTGTACCTATGCCTTTACACGTATGTGGTTTGGACTTTGGAGAGCGTTCCACCCATATATGCAATGTATTAGGATCACAATAAAATATATGGACTCTTCTAACTAGTATGTGTCGGTGATATTTCTCACCACAATGTTAAGAATAGAGCCAATTTAATTTTTTTTCCCTCAAAATAAAACTTCAATGGAATAGATACATATGTTTTATCTATCTATTTCTCTCATTATACAACTTATCACATAAAAAAAGATTAGATACATTAAATATAGAGATAATTAAGCTTAAATTCTTTAGAAAAACAGTTTTTAGATAAAGATTAGAAGTGTTTTAAAATTTATAAGAAAATCCTTTTAATTTATAATAATTTACAAAAAAATCTTTTTAATTCATAATAAAGTCATTTTAATTTATAATAAAGTCCTTCCCCGATTTGAAGGGTATTTTCCCTCCTAGGGTGTAGAGTTGGTTTTGTAGAGGCTGCATAAAATATTGAAGGCAAAACCTAACATAAAGCCGTCAAAGAAGAAAAATAAAAGAACTTAACTAAAAACCCTAAATCACTACCGGTCTTAGTCTAAGAAAAACTCATAAAATAGACTGGATTCTAAGTCTCCCTTAAATATATGCACTCGTCCCATATATAGTGAAATTTTTTGCTGCTTAGCAGTAATCATACATTTATAGATTGAGAAAATTGAACTATTAGTCCACTTACTCTTCACTTAGTTTCATAGTGATTCATAATCGTTTTTTTTTCTTATTGGTTTACTAACTTTGTTACGTAGTCCGTTATTGTCTAAACCGTCTAATTAGCGTAAACGATCTTCTATTTTAATCATGTGCCACGCACGTGGAGCACTATTATGGACTAATATGAAACTAAGTGAACAATAAGGGCATGTTTACTTACCCAGAATCGGAATGAGCATAAATTGACATCAGAGTGAGGATGAATCAGAGTGAGGAGTAATCAGAGTGAGCACAAATCGGAGTCAAACATTCTCATTAACGTGTTTACTAACTGTCAGGAATCAGAATAATAAACAACATGATTTCAATACACGTGTTTACTTATTAGTACGAATCGAAATCAAAATAAGTTTGATTACTAAAATGCCCTTATACAAAATTAAATATGTTTTATGATACTCACAATTTTTAAAATGCCCAAAAATAAAGTTTACCACAAATATTTTGCAAAAAAAAAATTGATACTTTTTTTTTGGTCATAATTTAAAATACTTTGGAAATATTGATATAGTGTTAAATGGACAATAGTCCTTTTCTTACCCAATTTTTTTTAAATAATAAATAAAATATTTGATACACAGTATATTCCATCAACTGGGAAAAAAAAATGTGAGAGAGGATGCATTTTGGACAATTTGATACACAATATATCCCATTAAATAAAACATTTGGGGTTTTATTTGGTTGAGGGCAATTTGGATTTTAAAAAAAATAGTGAGGGTAGTTTTGGCATGAAAAAATCTATTCTCATTCCTTCTTCTCTATTCCGGACCCCTCTATGGAATTCAATTCCTCCAAAATAAGGAATTCAATTTCTTATTTTATGTGGGCTCCATATTCTTTCTCATTCCAATATGTGTAAGTAAACAAGGGAATCAAAATGAGAATGACTCTCAAATGTAAGTAAACACATGAACATGAGTCACTCTCATTCTTCCCATTCCGATTACGAATAAGTAAACATACCCTAAGTGGACTAATATGGAATGAAATGAAGAATAAGTGGACTACAACAATGCCCCATGTGTGCATCATATAACTAAAATATACAGCCATTTGTGCTAATTTGACGGTTTGGACCATAATTGGAAACGTCATAAAGTTAGTGGACCATTAAGAAACAAAAAAAGATTGAGGACTAATATAAATTTTTCTGCTTTTTTACCCAAATACCACCTGAACTATATGGGGTGTGCTCTTGTACCACCCACACTTTTTTTCTTACCAATTTATCACCTAAAGTATCAATCTGTGCCAATATGGCACCTACAGTCAATTTTTCTGTTAAATCATCAACTTTTTCCTCAAACTTCCTAGTCTGCCCTTAAGTATAATTAAGAAGAGAGAGGGAAGGAGAGGAAGGGAGGCCGACACCGTCGGGATGGGTAGGCATCGGGGGTGAGGGTGGGTTGGCTGAGTTTTTTTTTTTTTTTAAGTATATTTGGATTTTAGTTTTTTTTTTTTTTCAGATATTTTATAATATGAATTGACAATATTACCTTTCAAGTTAACAGAAAAAATGACAAAAATGGATGACATGTGTCACATTGGCACATATTGATAAAAAAAAAAAAATTGGTTAAAAAGAAAAAATTTGGAAAGTATAGGAGCACACCTCCTATAGTCCAGGTGATATTTGGATAAAAAAGCTAAATTTTTTTAAAGAATAAGTGAACCACTAGTACAATTTCTTCTTTATAAATACAAGTCTTATTTAGCATTAATCTCACCCATAATAGGTTAAGTGACTAATAAATCAATTAATACTTAATTCTTTTTTTTTTTTTTTGCAAGCAATTGAGTCTTCCCATCTAATAACTTAGCTTTTAAATGAATATTCACTAAATCTCTCTACTCTCTATGCTTAAATTATTATGTGTACCATATTTTTGATGTCACATATCTATCATAGCTCTAATAAAAATAAAAATAAAGCTCATTTATATTGTAAATCCCACCTCTACATAAAATAAGTGATTTAAGTGTCATAGTCATATACTCAGTCATACAATATATATGGTCTTCTACTCCTCTCCCTCCGGCCCCAGACGTGGCGTTCTTATCCTGGCCGTGGCGTGAAGCATGTCACCCTCCAACTTGCAGGTGCCGACAATTTTCAAGCAAAGCCACAACGCAAACAAACAGAGAATAATTGACTGTGCACTTCCATGCTTAAATAATTAATTAATTATTAAAGCTCATTAGAATCTGATTGATTAGGTTTACAGTGTACATTATTTTAGTGGCTGCATAAAGTGTGGGGGTGTTAATTAGGTAATTGATAATTGATTCCCTCAAGTTCTCAGCCATGAGCATGGGATTGAGGGGTCATTTTCAGTCTGACTTGTGAAACAAGAACAACATCTAAACTGGTTCAAGGTGAATGTGATTTGGGCTACTTTTAATTATCAATTTCTTCTTCCAATCACATGCGACCCATTACAGGTTTACATAGCATTGGGTACATATTTTGAACCTTGCAAATATTCATCCATTCCTCCACCTCAAATTAGGTTGGAGTGTTGGTGGTAGATATTTAGTCCTCGTTTAGAGGATGAGACTTGCCAGCACTAAGCAATTAAAATGGACAATAATTCATTATCCTATATTTGGTGGACTTATTAAAAATTTGAGACTGAACTCATACTTAGTACTATAGTCCCAAATAACTAAGAATTTTGTCATCTTTTCAAAAGTGGTCTACGATGAAACTAGCATGTCCTAACCTGTTATGTCATGTCCATAGGACACAGTCCTATCTTGCATTCCAAACGAGGCCTTAGAGTACAATACTAATCTTAAAGTCATCAAATTTTTATCAAATAATGTGTTAGTACAGGTGCTAATATATCTATGAGCATTTTGAACTATGTAATTAAAGATTTAGAAGAAAATTTTATAAAGCTAATCATTTTTTCATTTTCATTAAAGATTTGTAGCCATTCTTTTTAGAATTTTAAAAATATAATCTTCAAGTAGTGTTGGAACTCTCATTGCATAGTACTCGGATCCTCTCAAACACTATTTGACAAAATTCCAGCACTATTGAAGATTTGAAGGAGTGTTTTTTCTCAATTTAGAATGGTAATACACTCATTTTAAGTGCCACCAGGCTGGATGCATATATATGAATGCAGCAGCCACAACACAAATATGAAATAGAAAATTAAGAAATAAAGTATGACATTGACCCTTTTTTTTGGTTCATAAGTTTGGCATTGACCTGGTCAGCCGCAAACTAGTACTTAAGAGTGTTAGAGGGAATAAATAATGAGTATCAGTACTGGCCGTGTTGGTGGGTACTGGGGACTCAGCAACATAATAGTCATTCCTGTTCCTCGGTCACAACTCACAAGGCTCACAAGTCACAACAAAACAAACAAACAAACAAACAAACAAAATACCTTTTTAATGTGTTCATTGGGGATGAATTAATTACCTCTGGTAGATGGATAAGGTCATTTGACAAAAACTCCAATTCCGTACATATTACCTAACTTTTATCACACATATATTGACAATTGAAGATAAGGTCATCCAAGTTGTGCACCAAAACACATTACAATTAAGCCCTAATAATTCACACATTAGGATTTAATTGACACCATAAAAAAAAAAAATAAAAAAAATACCCTTACCACGTAATATTAGGATAATGGGAAAAAACCATCAAATTAAATACTTACAATGTTCGTTTTTGGCAACATGTACTCATTGAGAAAGGAGCCTGATCAGTCTAATTGATGAAATCAATTAATCAAGTCAATAATACCATCAGTAGTTCACAAATCGACGCATCATAATCCTAATGAAATTATTACAGAACCATACAAACAGTTGTTGGGACCAGCCCTCAAGTAAAAGAGAGCTACAATTTCTATATAAGAACAAACAAACGCTCAAGTCATCATGAAAGATGCAGGCAATATCTTAAAGATTCCGATTTGTGGGGTCCTCTAAGAATGCAACTTGGGTTAGCTTGGAGCCAATTCCCATCCCAAAACGATGATGGATTAGCAATTAGCATAGCACCCTAGTTCAAATGTTTCTTACTTTAAACTATAAAGCATATGTGATGGTCATTTGGGCCCATAAAACAATTGGATTGGCATCTGCAGTAAAGAATTTCTAATCTTTTAGATGTTATATCTAAGTGTAGGATTTTGAATTGAAATCAAAGACCACTCAAATTAACTACATCAGTCAAGAATCAAGATCAAGCTTTCAAGTACAGTTATTATTCCTTAAAGAGTGGCTAAACTTTTGCCATATTACCAGAGCAAAAGTTCTTATTCGCAGACAATAGCACACTAGCTAGTTAGAACTCTAGTGATGAACACAAAGAAGCTAATTGGTCAAAAAAAAAAAAGAACACAAAGAAGCTGTGACAAAAATTTCAATCAGTTGCAAGTGGTCCACCCACTAGAAAGAAAAGAAAATATGGTATGGCTAAGTGGTACCTATCATGGCTGTCAAACTTCAAACTTAAGATGAAAGGTGCATATGATCACTTCAGCCACAACAAGGAATCTTCCATCTATTAGCTTACCTCTCCTTGCCTAGTTGCCTTGATCAAGATCAAAACAGCAAAATCTGAACAGGGTCATGGCTTCTTATGGATCAAGACTGGTGGTGCCAATAGATGTGAAAAAGAAGCCATGGGAACAGAAACTTCCCCTTCACAACCGGTGGCACCCGGACATACCACCAGTAGCGGAAGTTGCAGTAGGAGAGGTTTTTCGAGTTGAGATGGTGGATTTCAGTGGGGGTGGTATTACCAAAGAATACACTGCAGAGGACATCAAACATGCTGATCCCTCCATTGTGAGTTCCCCACTATTTTTGTGTGTTTTGCATCTTTTCCACTTCTATTGCATTCACTGCAGGCAACTGGATGCAACAGTAAGTAGTACAATAGTTACAACATAGTTCCATAAAATTTGGAAGAACACAGAAATGATCTTAATGGCATGTGCAGAGTATCATGCACTTCAACTTTTAAACTAAACAGCATCAATTTATTTCAAGTCAATACACAATCAACTTCTAGCCATAGTATGATTACAGTGTACTCTGCAAGTTTCTGTAGGAATTAGGAATCATTTCTTCATCGTTTGATAGCAGAAAAATGGCCATGTGCTTTTTACGAAGGTCCAGAATATCTTCTCCAAATGTTTTCATCAAAGCACTGAGACTTCAAATAAGTTGGGGGAAAGATCAATAATTTATGAGAAAGAAAATTGAACCAGGCAAAAGGATCTTAATCTGCATATACACATCCAAACGCAATCTGATTCCTATAACCCTGCTACAAACTTCTTCTAATGCTTGATTAGTCAAATTAAAAATATGTAAATTGTTTTGTATTTGTCCTTTATTGAAAGGTAGTTCGGACCCCTTGGAAAAACTTGTCACTCCCATTTGTCATCTAACAATTGTATGGACATCCCACTTGTCACTCCCAATTGAAAGGTAGTTGGGACCCCTAGATGCTATTCGGTTACCCTATGAGTATAAAACATACATCCCTATGCTCCCTGTTTTTCCAGTAATTCATCTATGGCTCCTCTGACTCCGAGACTAGTAGTACCAGTAGACTTAAAGAGCAAACCATGGCAGCAAAAGCTACCTCTTCACAACCGTTGGCACCCTCACATACCCCCAGTGGCTGAGGTTAAAACCGGTGAGGTCTTTAGAGTAGAGATGGTAGACTGGACTGGAGGTGCTATTAAAGATGATGAGTCTGCACAAGACATAAAATCCATAGACCTCTCAACTGTAAGTATGATTTTATGCTATTTAACAAAAACTAAAACCCCTTAGTCCAAGTTAAGAACAGACAACTAACCAAAAAAGCATTAAAACCAATAAACTCCCACAACAGGTCAAATATGTTATGCATAGGATCCACTTAAGATCTCGAGTCTACAAAGTATCCTGATCAGAAGAAACAACCTATATAATCTATCAGTAGTATGAAGAACAAGAACATCTGCATTTGTTAATTAACATAAAAAACTAATAGGTTTCAAAACTGGTCCAGGTTCATTATCTCAGTGGGCCTATTAGAATTTTAGACAAGGATGGAACTCCAGCAAAGCCAGGTGATCTTCTGGCAGTTGAGATATGCAACTTGGGTCCTCTCCCAGGAGATGAATGGGGTTTCACAGCAACATTTGACAGAGAAAATGGAGGGGGTTTTCTGACTGACCATTTTCCTTCTGCAACCAAAGCTATTTGGTATTTTGAAGGGATATATGCCTACTCTCCTCACATACCAGGTGAATCTCAACCTACTTCCTTTTCTTGTGCTAGCAATGCTATTAAAGGATTCATCAAGGTAGCCCTCCCTAATGTTTAGCTAAGCCTATAAAACAAACCCAAAGTAGTGCTATAATTTGTGCTACTGACATACTTGTATATGCATGGCAGGAGTGAGATTCCCAGGTTTAACTCACCCTGGAATAGTTGGGACAGCACCATCAATGGAACTCCTGAATATATGGAATGAAAGGGAGAGACAACTTGAAGAAAATGGACCCGCGTCTATAAAACTATGTGAGGTTTTGCATCAACGACCATTGGCAAACCTACCATCAACAAAAGGTTGCGTCCTTGGAATGGTATGCTACGTTGAACACTTTGAGGGTATAAAAGTAATGATGAAAAACCTCAAACAGGACTAAATTTCCATAATAGGTTTGCTGCTCAATATAGAAAAATGTAAAATTATGCAACCTACTGCCCAGAGACAATACTCATGCTTTTGAATTCCTATCCCTAAAATCTAGCTATACTAACATGTCATGGTTATACATAGATCAAAGAGGGCACCCCTGAATGGGAAACGATAGCTAAGGAGGCTGCAAGAACAATTCCAGGAAGAGAAAATGGAGGCAATTGTGACATCAAAAATCTTAGTAGAGGTTCAAAGATATACCTTCCAGTATTCATTGAAGGAGCAAATCTTAGTACTGGTGACATGCACTTTTCCCAGGGTGATGGTGAAATCTCATTCTGTGGGGCAATTGAGATGAGTGGTTTCCTGGAGCTCAAGTAAATTTCACACCTCATCTCTTAACATTTTCTGCAGCTATACTAGAGGTTTTGTTGAGCAAAGATTGGAGCTGTTAAAAAAAAAAAAAACTTTATACTCGCAGATTCAAATTCAAACATACAACATAACATGCCACACACATACATAATATCATTCACAGCATACCCTATATGATGATCCGTTATCTGATTAGGTGTGAAATCATAAGGGACGGAATGAAGGAATACCTTACACCAATGGGTCCCACTCCTCTTCACGTGAACCCAATCTTTGAGATAGGCCCTGTCGAGCCAAGATTCTCAGAATGGCTGGTATTTGAGGGCATCAGTGTTGATGAGAGTGGGAAGCAGCATTACCTAGATGCAACTGTTGCTTACAAGCGTGCAGTACTCAATGCCATTGATTACCTCTCTAAATTTGGATACTCCAAAGAACAGGTTTTTGAACTCTCTTCATAACACATATACAAGTCCCCCAAGAATTCACACAATCACATGCATATCCATAACACATATACAATTTCCCCAAGAACTCACAAAATCACATGCATACTATACACCCAAAGACATGCAACCATAAATCATTGTAGTCTTCATTACTGATCTAGGACCTGTCATGTATCAGAGCTACCTTCTGTTGTCATGCTGTCCATGTGAGGGAAGAATTTCTGGAATAGTTGACTCTCCAAATGCTGTTGCAACCCTAGCAATCCCAACAGCTATCTTTGACCAGGTATCTATTTCCAGCCCAGTCTCCAACAGACATATATTACCCTATACTACCACTTTACCATCTACAATTGATTCCAGTTATACAGGTTGCTATTTGAAACTACCTAGTCAGATTACTGAAATTTCAATAGATATAATATCAAAATGCTTAACACCATAGATTATATTCTGTTAATATTTACAAATATAACTAAGATGTCTTCTCTTCTCTCCTAAGTTGTTACACAGTGATTACATGGTTCAAGAAACAAAAATGAGCTCTTCTAGTCAGAACAATAGTCACAAAATATAAGAACTTGTGTACACAGTACACTGCTATTTTACTTGTACCTTAGATGATCCCTCAATCAATCCCATTGATAACAGATATCCTAATGCTCAGGAAGCAAGGTATAAGGTAAGGGTAGAGGATCATTTCCTGTTCTAAATCAAAGTACTTTTTCATGTGCACACTAAGATAAATAAACTAAGCCTCACAGAAGGTGTGCCAATGTTCTTTCCTATTACAAAGCTCACAAGAAATTAATCTAGTAAACAGTAATGGTTGGCATGAAGCCAATTGATATGTCTACATTGTACATCATTTTCTCTAAAAATGCCAACCGTGCATGTGCACAGGATATTCGTCCAAGAACAAACAAGGTGCCAGTTGGCCCCCGGATAGTGAGGAGACCAGACGTCCTGAAATGTACTTATGACGGAAATTTGCCAACGACCAGGAACCCTAGTTCAGCAACATAACTCTTTGTCAAGGGTGCTCAGTAAATTAAGCAGACATTTCAGCCTATATTTTCCATGCCTGCCAAACCAGGCACATATTGGCATATATAGGAGGTAGAACTGAATTATCAATGGAAGTTATCCACATTCTGTGTAAGCAGTGTGATGCAGGAGCATCTCCTAGGGTTCCAAGAAATAGTATCTTTTTTAGTAACTTTCTAATTTTTGTTTCCTAGTTTGATTTAGAGAGTAGTTTCCTGATTTCATTAGGTTTTTAAGGTAATTTTACTTTATGTTTTCCTAGTTAGCTAAGGTTTATTGTTTTCCTAGTGAGTTGAGAAATATGTTTTCCATATAAGCTTAAGGCTTAGGTTGTAATAGACAGTTTTTGATTCTATATTACTCAGAGATTTCTGATTTCAGAATTTCTTTTGGGTTCCTAAACCCTAGAACTCATCTATCTACGTTCCAACTTTGATTACATAGCTTTTATCTCTCTCTTTTCTACTGTTATTGCTGGATTTTCCTTTCTACTGTGGTTTTTGCCCTATTACTGAAGCAAGACAGCAGCCTTATGCTTATGTTCTGCATCAAATTGGTATCAGAGCAAAGCCTGGTTGAACAACCATTGAACCCAGGTTCAAAAAAACCCTAGATCCACACCATGGCTAGACATGGTAGAGGTCGTGGAAGAGGAAACCAAGCCGCACAAACAGAGATGGCGGAGAATGGTGATAGGGTCTATGGTGATTCTCATTAGTCGGATAGTCCATTTGTTGAAACTTTGCATGACTTGAAAGATAATAGTTTCTTGAATTTAGATCTTCCTCCTATATTTGATAGTTGTCTAAAAGACAATTGTGAAATTTGTTATGATTTTTGTTTGGGGATTGAGAAAACATTTGACAAAGAATTTGGTGAGAGTAAAGAAAAAGTTGGATTTGCAAATTTTTTCAAGGAAGAGGATCAATATAAATTAGAAGATAAGGTGGTACAAGAAATTCTTTAAGATATTGTTGAAAATGAGCCCAAAACCCTGATGTCACAAGACCTTATAGAAAATATTACTTTTGAATATGTTGATTTTATAGGGGTTGATGGCTTGATGCTATGAATTTCAAAATTGCCAAGAACCTAATTGATTTTGTAAATCAGATGCAAACTAATGTGAAGAAATTATGGTCTGCCATATTGATCATGGATAATAAAGCTAATTGTTCAGGAAGGATCATATATTCCAAATATCTCTTTGTTTGGAAAGGCTATAAGTTCATGAAGAGTTTATCTGGATTATATGCAGAAGTTGTGAAGACTTACTCGCTGGAGTCGAGTTTTTCCCAACCCAGTGGAGTTGATGCAAGAGCATCTCCTAGGGTTCCAAGAAATAGTATCTTTTTTAGTAACTTTCTAATTTTTGTTTCCTAATTCGATTTAGAGCGTAGTTTCCTGATTTCGTTAGGTTTTTAAGATAATTTTACTTTACGTTTTCCTAGTTAGCTAAGGTTTATTGTTTTCCTAGTGAGTTGAGGAATATGTTTTCCATATATAAGCTTAAGGCTTAGGTTGTAATAGACAGTTTTTGATTCAATATTACTCAGAGATTTCTGATTTCAGAGTTTCTTTAGGGTTCCTAAACCCTAGAACTCATCTATCTACATTCCAACTTTGATTCTATAGCTTTATTCTCTCTCTTTTCTACTGTTATTGCTGGATTTTCCTTTCTACTGTGGTTTTTGCCCTATTACTGAAGCAAGACAGCAGCCCTATGCTTCTGTCCTGCATCACAGTGTAAGCACATTGTACTAGGGGCAAAGATCGTGAACAAATCATGCAGGAAAAATTCAATCTACACTATTTCAGCATATCACTTGAAATTTTGAATTATGAAGAACTAATATAGTGACATCAAGTACAAATTTAGAATGGAGCTCAAAAAGCTAAACAAGAAAATAGGATGTCAGAAATTGTTTATCATACTCATCCAAAGACTTTAACTCAAAGCTTCAAAGCCAAAATTTCTCCATTCTCCCAGTGACAAATATATAGCAAAAGGGGCACAATGGGATATGGTGCACTCAATACACTCAATAATATATAGAGAGAGTTCGATGGTGTTGCAAGGAGGGACATTGAATGCCAAAAGACCAAAGCCAAAGGTCTAACTCAATACTCAGCACCTGAAAAAGAAAGCAGAACATATTAGGAAGAAGGGACTGACTAAAGAGAGCAATCAAAAGGAAACTGAAAGTTTCAAAAGCAGGGGAATGAAATAGTCACACCATAAACCAACCGGGTGGGGGGGGGGGGGAACATAATTGATGCAGGACACTTCCAGATAAAAGAAATAATTTGAATGTTTTTTTTACATAAATCTAATAAGAATAATCTAAGAATTCATGAACAAGAGAATTACACACTGCAACCACAACAGCAAATAAACAAATTGGAACTGCTCCAGGCAATAGTATAAAACCATACCTGCTTCCCTGATCTTGAACTGATCAACTCCTTCATTTTCTCCACAGCATATATGGAGCAAGCTCGTAGTTCAACTTCCTCCTCACTGCCTGGTTCTATTTCATTATTAGCTTCAATCATGCTGGTAAGGGTTGCACTATATTTTAGCACACCAAGCTGCTCAAGCACAGCTGGAACAATATAGTCCGCCATAATAGTGATTGAATCAATATCATGAAATTGTCCATATCCTTGACCGCTGAATGCACCCCATAAATCTGCTGCAAATATCTGCGCTCTTTTATACAAGAATATTTGGTGGCCTTTGTATACTGAATGGTCTCGAAAGCCTAGAAAATTTAATTATTGGTAGTCAGTATTACTCAGCTCCTGGGAAATAACCCTTGCAAATTATGCAACCATCAAAAAATATTTTGAACCCCAAAATATATATACCAGGAAAGTGACGAGTAACAAGGGCTACAAGCTTAACAGCTGATTTTCCACAGGACTCCACAAGATTAGATGCTTTGCCATCGAAGCTTCTCTCCAGTTCCAACCCAACCTAGGCCACAAAATTCAACAATATTCTGGCTATTAGGCTAGCTAATTGCACATCGATTTTCAGGCCCAGACAATCAAGAAATCAAACAACACGAAACTTGAAGAGTTAAAACTTCTGAAAATGTAAAGGAAAATTTCACCTCATGCAACAAACGAACTCTCTCATCCTCCAAAGGTAGTGGCCTAGGCCATTTCAACAGCTCCCGTAGTTGAGGACCTTATAACATAACCATTTTAATCAAATTACTATTGGTAAAAAAGCAACACCTAAGTCAGTGTATGACTTTTAAAGTGTCAAACATGTGCAAAAGTCTACCTATTATTTGAACTCTCTGTCCTACTATTATTAATTTTTTTTCCTTCATTTACCAATTGGGATGAAAAGTACACATGACAAATATCACAATTTGTATGTGAAATGACATATGTGTGGACATGGAGATATGTTTTCAAGAAAATAAGTACCAGTGTACTTCTGCAGACGATCAGTATCAAACACAGATTTGTCATTTTGTAGAGCTGCCTTTAGTCCGGAGGCCAAATGATCGTAACTTAAGTCCTTATCTGTTAAGAAAAAACAACATAAAGAAAATGATCAGACAGAAAATTTAGTGGAGCAAACTACAAACATGTGCATGAAAAATTCTCACTTAAGATAGATGAATTTAAGAATTTGTAATGCTGAAAGCTGCAGATAGCTAAAGAAAGCATTTCTTAGTTTCCTAATTTTATTATTTAAACAAATCAGACAATAAAACCACCTAGCGCATTGAGGGGAGGGTGTTTATAGATACACACTTAATGTTCTGATAATGCTCTGAGAACAGATATATACCTTCAATCTATTTGTAGTATTTGCCTTAAATTAAGATTTCAAACTTTTATTCTAAACCTTGGAAATTAAAAATATTGTCCCTCTCTTACAATCTTAAATTCCAGTTAGGATCCATCTTCTCTTACAATCTTGATTTGCAGCCATTAGGATCCATCTTCTCTGTTTTACAATCTTAAATTCCAGTTCTTTTAGTAAACCAAATTTCACATTTGCTTACAAGCATAGGTACTTTCAGTTCATAAGAATAAGTTATTTGTAAGCCATTTAGGCCAACGTACAATAAGCCACTTGCTTTCGATGCTTCTTGTATTTTACTGGTAGTGATATAAAATTATTGATGCTATAACATAACCGATCTGTTTCTTCAACTGCATACAGCGAGCAACTAATATAGAGTTCCTTAAGTAACAATATGAAACCGCACTACAACAAACACACACACATACACACATACACACATTGAACTTCAACATTATAGTATTACCATGACATGAAAGACTTCAAATCTTGATAACACAGTGCAGCACATTAAGTTTAAAAAAAAAAAAAAAAAAACAAACTATAATAAAACAAAGCACAGAAAAACAATACTGAGTTTATAAGTTGAAACACAATTACCAAATTTCTACAGCTTGGCTCAGTCATAAAAAATAATTTGGAAAGCAAAAAAGCATAATAACCCGAGAGATAATGGGTTATTAATATTATGATGAGAACAAAACAGAGCCGTGTTCTCTAAGGTAATAAAGGGCTTCTGTTTTCTAAGCATGTCGGTATGGCCCTATATTCTCTTCCTCTCAGTATAGTAAAATTGGTGAGCATTGATGTGACAACCCTATAGCTGGCTAAATGGAGTCCACTATTGCAGACCCATATTCTTGACTAAATCATAGTTTCTTAAACAACCCAACAATAAAGCAAAAATAGCGAAATGTCAAGCAATTGCATATTTTTAGTCTCATGGGTAAATAGACCAAATGGGTAGACGGTAGACCTGTCATGACCATATAATATGCTATGAGCCTAAGAAAGGAAAAAAAAAGAAAAGTATAAGATATGGTGGTTTACCAGGCCAAAAGCAGAAATTGAGAGCATCCAACACAAACAGGTACTGAACGGTTAGCGGCCCATTGTCAAAATAGTGAATCCCTTCAAAATCCCAATTCACCTTCGGGATTGTGTCGATAGTCTCCGCCACTTTCTTAATCCCTTCACCCAAAAAAACAAAAACAGTAAATAAAATACAAAAAATGAAATAGAATGAAATACAGCATGCTTAAGCAAAACATCAAATGCGGCATTTTTGCTGAGTTGCTCAGTCAGACCTGAGGAGTCGACGACGACGTGAGAAGAGTGGCTTGCGACCCAAGCAGAGCTTGCTCTAACATCGTCCATGGCTGTGGCGAGTGAACGAGTGAGCGAGTGTGCGAGTGTGCGCGAGTGTGCGAGTGTGCGAGTGCGAGCCTCTCTCTCTGTTGGAACCCTAAGAATCGCAATGCGCAGCCAGAGGTGCAGAATGTGGACTCGTTCTTGTTTTTCGTCGTTCGAAGTTTCCCGCTTTTGTGGCTTTCAGGATAATGCCTTATTTATATTATTTATTTTTATTAATTCCATGTCAGCAGTCTGACCCTGATTCTGAAATTCCGACGGCCACAATTTTTCCATCAATAGTAAGTAGCTCACGTGGGATGACCCTACAAAAAGAGGGTGAAAATGGCCAATGCAAGACTTTCTGCACGTTTTTCATGCCACAAATCTTTCAGGGTCTGATCCAGAACCGACTCTACTGTCTCCACTGACCCAGGATTGGGAAAGAGGGTTGGGTTGTGTATGGTCCAGTTGTGGAGGGTGGGCCTGGATGTCTTAATATTAGAGCTTAATATTAGGCCTGATAAACACACTTTTGAAAAAGGCTCTATTTGTTTTATGGCCCAATTAAGGGACTGGTTGGATTTAGGTGGCTCATGGATGAGTTTTGTTTGGGTTGGCCAAAATTTACCAGTCTTTCATGGCCAAAAAAATTCTTTGATGGATGGTAATGACAAAGGGAGGGACTATTCAGACCACCCAAAAGGACTGAGTTGACTATCATCTCATTTTTTTGCCTCTTTTTTTTCTATTTTGCCCTTGAATTAAAAAAAAAAACTCATTTTTTCAAATTTGGCCTGCCACCCATCCCACCGCATGCGCGACCCCACCCCTTCCTACCGTCGGTCGACCCCACCCACCCCTGATCTCCCTTCTCTCTCTCTCTTCCCTCTTTCTGCCTTCCTCCTTCTCTCTTCCGTCTCTCTGCCTCCATCCTTCACCGGACCACAATAGGTGGCCGACACGACCCCATAGACCTCCAGATCGGGGGTCGTGCCGGCCACCCTTGGTGGTCCGGTGATGGAGGGAGGCAGAGAGAGAAGAGAGAGAGAAGGGAAATCGGGGGTGGGGTGGGGTCGCGTCGATGATAAGAGGGGTGGGGTCGTGCCGGCCGTGGAGAGGGGTGGGGTTGCACTGACGGTGGGGATGGGTGGTCGGCCAAATTGGAAAAATGAGGTTTTTTTTTAATGCAGGGGCAAAATAGGAAAAAAAAAGGGCAAAAAAATGAGAGGGTGGTCAACTCAGTCCTTTTGGGTGGTCTGAATAGTCCCCCCCAATGACAAATTCGACCTCGCCCCGCCTTCTTGTCACCCCTAGTCATCTCCCTACCATATTTAAATAAATTGTGATTTATCATCCATCTTTTTATAGTCTTCAGTATTTACTTTCTTGTACGAGTGTATTAATTATGATAAGTTTTGGAATAATAAAATGTGATTAATATTTGTTTGCGATAAAAATTGGACTAACAATGGATGAATGTAAATCATAGTTGCACAAACAGACAAGCATGATGTAGAATGGTTCACCATGATCGATTTGATCGTGCTACGTCCACTTGAGGTTTGTGTTTAGGTTTCCACTATGAATAATGTGTTACAATTGTACCATGACAGAGCATAAGGGCTCTAGAGAGAAAAATAAAGAGATTTCCCCATACTAAATGGTGGAGGGCAAGGGCGGCTTGAGGATGGGCAACCAGACCTGACATAATATAGTATTTCAAGTAGGGGTGGGCATGGGTTGAGTTAGGTTGGGTTGCGTCGGATTTGGACCCAACCCTCTCACCAAATCGAGATGATCAGTATAGGTTTTTGGACAACCTAAACCAACCTATGAGAAAATCAAAACTGCACACTGACCCAACCCACTTGAATCGGATTGGGTCGGTTCGGTACTCAGTTTTGGGCTTAATTATTTTGTTAAAAGCCCAACTTCAAAACTAATTTACTAGGTTCATCTTTATATAAGGCCAAAAGGCTCAATTTATTAAAACCCAAGCACCAACCACTATCATAAGAAACTGGTGATGGAAAAAAGGCTTTGGAGCATATTTATAATAGAGGAAAGGGAAATGACTTTTGGTTTCTTCTGATGTGGGATTTGTTTTACTGACTTCTCTACTAACAGCAACCTTGTAATGGTCTGTCTGCATAGAAATTCCACCACCATCTTCAACTAAAGAACTTCCCCCACATTCGAACCAAAACTCACCTCACAATTCCTCAAATCAACCTCATAAATTCCTGTCAAAATCAACCCATGATCCTCATGTTCACCAAAAAGTATGGAAATGCCCTATGCCAAAACAGTGATCTCCACAGCAACCGCAGTTACCATGCTCATTTGTCTATCATGATTTCCCTTTGATGAACTGTCACGCCCCAAAACCTGGGTACGTAACAGAGGCACCTATCTTGAGAATACCTGAGGCTACAACAACCAATCCCCCGGTGTTATAATCCCAAATATTCACAAAATAGGTTAAGCCTTTTGGTTTAGTAGAATGGGTTGGATCAGAGTGCTTGAGTTTGCAGCGGAAAAATATAGAAATAATTAATTCATAATTGAACCAACCCTCGGAGCTACTATTGTTTAAAGTAACTTCAAAGAAACTGTTTATATAGACTCGATAATTCAAAAGTAGACAACCCAAGGACTCAGTGTATATACAGGATATGACCAAGGGTATATAAAGATAGTAAAAGGTCACCAAAGACCTGCCCAAGGAAATATACTGACTAAACAGGAACACAGGAGTTGACAAGCTCGAGACCGCACCACCACCCCCTTAATTGAGGCCGTCAAAGTCCAAACGCGCAACACCTAAGAGGGAGAAAAACAACAATGTAGGGGTGAGCATCACATACGTTCATTGCTCCCCCTCAGGGAAATCCCTGCTAGGTTTGAAAAATAGTATGAGATAATTTAAAATCAAATGCACAACACAAACCAGTTGTCAAGCTTGTAAAAATAGTAGCATGCTCATACAGTTTTCAAAATACAGTTTTTCAGGCCCAAGTTCAGAATCATACCTGTTGACCAGCCGTTAGGGCTAACTACTCTCTCACAAAAACATAATAAAGTTCTACAGTCATTTGACCGGGACAAGGTAGCGAAAGTGGCCATTTCATGGTTGTACCGCCTAGACTGGCCTCCCAAGAAGGACAATCGACCAGTCCGTCCGTATAACCCCTCATGAGGTTTTGGGGATCGAAACCCAGGGTCTACCGTAAAAGACCTTTCACTCTCAAGTCAAACACAATAACAATCTCACGAAAATATGCATAACAGTCATCATTCTCATCATCATAAAACCAAGCAGATATGCCAATAAAAAACATGCATCTTTATCACACAGTATTTATTATATAGTACATGCAAGAAATCCACTAGTCAGAGTGTGTTGTCCCCTACCTAGCGTCCAAAGCTTTTGCCTGTTCTCGAGTACAAATCACAATTTGTCACGTCGCAACGATCTCTTTTAGGTAACTGGAGTTCCTAGTTTGACAACAACTGGCGTTAAAAACGGTCTTCACGTAAATCGATGACCTTATCTGTTAAGACCAGGTATAATTCAGAGGTTTGGCACTACCATAACTGCTAGGCTTCTCTGAATTCTTAATCCGACATGATCTTGCACCCCGAGGCAAACAGTCATGTCAGACCGTGTGGTTTCTATATCTATTTTAATTTATTGTCGAGGAGGTTGATCAGATATGAACCTACAATGTGACCAGGTCAGTGCATGGGGAAATTGTGGAAGCTCTGGCTCAGTACCCAACGCCTGTATGCTCATGGACTGACCTTAGTCATCACGTTATTTGGTTACCACTGATATGGCCTCAATATTTATTAAGTTCATTTGATAACAACAGTTTAAACGGTGTTCCTTCTATAACCACAACTTAAATAACTGCAGATTTAATAAGCTGAGTTGAGGGTATACCTGTTGAAGACTTTCCACAGGCAGAGTCTCGGTACTATTAGACTTGCTAAGTAATAAAATTAAAAGAGCCTAATTAACAAGAGATTAATTTAACAAAATTTTAGTAAAAGTTCGACAAGGATCAAGAAATTACCTATGGAACTCATAAATGATTTTTTTAAAACTTCACTAAAACCTAGCCTTCACATTACTAGAATCGAAGAGCTCGTCGCTACGATTGCGTAGACGAAATCGGATCGTCGATCGGAGCTCTAGAACTCAAGATAAACTCAAAACAAGATTGAAGAAGAGAAAGAAAGGAGGAGAGAGGAGAAAGAAGCTCTCTCTTGGGAAGCGTGCGCTAAGATGGGATGAAGAACCAGCTGAGTGTGCGTCACTATTTATAGGGGAGAGAGAGTGAGTCAACTCGGTTTACTCATCTGAGTTGACCGGGTTGACTCAAGTCAACCGTTATAACTTGGACCAATAAGGAAGTGACACGTGGCATGTGCACTAACACTTGGCTGCACATGCAGCCATCAGATCTTGCTGCTATGCAGCGATGGACGCTCCAGATCGTGCCACATGGCGCGATCTGGTGATTTCCTATTTTATTTTTTTTTTCTTATATTTCTCAACTTCAAAAATTAATTAAAAATAGCTCGGGACTCAGAAAAATACCCCGAAAAATACTACGGACTCGTATCGACTAGTACTAATTAACTATGAGGTCAAATTACCAATTTGCCCTTTATAAAAATTTCAGAAATTTCAAGCTCCACAAACTAAGATAAAATGCTTTAAAAAAAAAAATTTGAGAAATTCATAAAATAATCTCCCGGACTCGGAATAATACGAGACTTGCACCGTTGAGTTTGTGAGTAAAAGTACTACCTTTTAAAAGTCTAACTTGGGTCAAAACCTAAGTCAAAGTTGGTCAAACAATTAATTGAGCGAAAAAATTAGATTTTCCGACAAATAAATTCTATAAAAATTTTGAGAAAATAAGGAAAAATCCCAAAATAAATTTGGAAATTTACGGGTCTCACATAAACCGACTTTGAAGGGGTGCTGCGTTTATGTGTGTTGAAAGTTTGGTGCGGTTCAGTTCTTCTCGGGTGCCTGAGTTTCCAACCCGTTCACCGCACCAGATGTGGTCGGTCGGGTTGGTATATAACCGACTATTGTTTACTCAAAGCTTATACCCGCATCACACCTCTTTTTTCCGGTCGGTTTGTCGAGTTGAACCGACCTCTTGCCCACCCCTAGTTTCAAGCAACTTAGGCTTGTTTTCTAACATAAACCTCAACTTACCAAAAAAATAAAAAAGTGAGCCTCTTATATTTAAGTTGTATAACCCAAAGTTGTGATTGCAAATAGCTACAATAGGCCTCTTATATATACTCTTACCTAGGGCCTCCTAAATCCCAAGACCGGCCCTGATAGAGGGCCTTATATATAATAAGTGAAAGGGTTCTCACCCTTACCATTCCCCAAATGTGGAATATGACCCAACTAAGGCTCAATATGGTCCAAATAGAATCAAGGTCAAATATGGCACAAACAATGACTAATAAGAGTTCCTTTTGAAGGTTGAACTAGGTAGCATAACACTCTTTACAAAGCTTCTTGCAACAAGATGACTTTAAATAGCATGTTATTTGTAGCGGTGGATAGATTAAAGCCCAATTTGGTATTGAGGTGTGGCCAAAATAAACATATTATTTTAAAATTTCAACCCAAAGGTCTTTGTAAAGAGGCTGCTATTATCAAAACTAGAGTCAAAATAAACTGTTTTTAGTGGTTCAAAATAAGCAAGTGGAGGGTATTTTACCCCAAAGCAGCTTTTTCTCACAACTGCTTTCACATCAATATCAAACTAGCCTTAAGACTTAAGAGAAGTACTTTAGACAATTTAGTCTATTTAGCTTATATATTTTTAAAAAATTTAAGATAATAGAATCACTATATGAATCATGAAAACAATAAAAACTTCAAGTTATACAACTATAACGTACCAAAGTTTACTTGAATAATAGAAAAATGAATGAGAAGAAAGAATGAGTGCGAGAATGAGAGATAGAGGGAGAAAGATCGAGATAGGAGAGAAAAATAGAGAAAAAAGTGAGAAAAGGAATAGGGCATTCAATCATTTTATTTCATAATTTTTTATTAAAATATTAGGCTTCGTTTGGTTCATGGGATGTAATTCTTATACATATTCATATGGATGAGAATAAATGATTCTTTGTACCTTTTATATTCTCTTGTCCATTATGTAGTGACGTCTCACTATTGGAATTGTTTATTTTATAGATCACAATTTAAAGATCCTATCTACAAAAAATTAATTTAATCAGAGAGGTCTAAATTTTTTGATTAATCAACAATTGTCATCATTTATAATTTAACACAGGACAAGAGATTGAGTACTACTAGATTAAATGGTCATTGGCACTAATGCAATGCTTGTTAAAGCAATTAAGTCATGATCAATGTCACCAAATAGAAGTTAAGGTTTTTGCTTAATTAGTGAGGATAAATAGATTTGTTTTTTAAAATTATTGCATGTTACAATAACACGTGTTATTAGAAACCAACTCAAATTAATACATGTATCAAGTTTAAAATAAACACTCAACTATTGGGTATATTTCATCCGGATACACGAATTAAAAAATCTTTCAAGAATATCCACAAATTAATATTTAAATTGAAAAATTGACTTCCGTTGGGTAAATTGTTAGTGTTAGGGTTAAATGCTAGTGTGACCAACTATAGCGCAGCACGCTTAATGACATGTAAGTAGGGTGGATCATCTTCTAGGCCTAGTGTTGATTATATTTCTGCTGTGGAAATATCAGTGATTGAGTATGAGGATGATGAAGGGGACAAGTGCTTTGATGAGGATTATTGAAATGTGCATAACTTTGATGATGAAGATAATCTCATTAAACCTGTTGCGTTATGGTTGGCCACACTGTCATTTAACCTCAACACTAGTAGCTCATCAAATGAAAGTCAGTTTTTCAATTTAGATGTTAATTTGTGGATGTTCTTGAAAAAAAATTTATTCGTGGACACATAAGAAATTCACCCATAGTTGGGTGTTTATTTTGAATTTGAGCCTTCATTAAATACAAGTGAATTTGTAATATCATGTCAACATACCATACAATGTTTTTTTTTTTAATTTTGGCCATGAACATACCATACAATGTTAATGTCACATAAATATTTCTCAAATTATTGAGCCATTAGACTTTATTTTTTCTTTATCGTCATTAGTCAATCTGAAGTTTTAAATTCATTATTTTTTCTTGGAGAAACGTAATTAGCTGTTTTTGTTGGCCGGAAAACATAATTAGCTAATTTAGCTGTTCTAAACAAATATAAAAATCCAAAATTTAATCCCTAAATAAAACCAATTTGTCTAAAAAAAAAAAATGGATAAAAGAATAAACCAAATGAAACAGTGAAAGAGAAAGAAAAGGGCAAAGCAAAGAGGGACTGGGGCATCAGTCCTTCTGCTTCCTTTTTTGTTGTTAGGCGATTCGATTGATGGCCATAAGGCCCTTGGAATTCACCGTCTCCCACTACCACCCCCACGCGCTTCTCTCTATTTTCCTCACGCGCTCTCCTCGGCTCTCTTCTTCCTCCTCCCTCCTCCTCTTCCCTCCCTCTTATCCCCATCCCCACGCGCCTCTCGTCCCCATCCTCCGCCGCATCGCGTCGTCGTCGGCGACTCCTCTCACGCGCCCCCAACCCCTCCGCCCTTCGCGGCCGCTTCACCCGCCCTCCGAAACCCTGGCGCAGAAGATCTGCAAATCGATTCGCCGCCCCGGCGCCGCCTCCAGGGCTCGGATTTACGCCGATGTCAACGTCATCCGGCCTAAGGAGTACTGGGACTACGAGTCCCTCACCGTCCAGTGGGGGTAATTACATAACTAACCTTTTCTTTTCTTTTCTTTTTTTCGTGTTTGGATTGTGAGAAATTGAAGGAATTGGTGCGAAAATTGTGAGAGGTTTCGATGAAATGAAATTCGTTAATGTTTTGAATATTGAATTGTGATGATTATTGTACAGGGAGCAGGATGATTACGAGGTGGTGAGGAAGGTTGGCAGAGGGAAATACAGTGAGGTGTTTGAAGGGGTTCACTGCACTGATAATGAGAAGTGTATTATCAAGATTCTCAAACCTGTTAAAAAGAAGAAGGTGAGCTCTCAAATGCATGGCCCTTACATTCTTGTATATGCAGAGGGAGAGAGATTGACAATTTTTATTCATATTAGTTGGTTGTAATTGTTCTTCTTGTTTTCATGCTTTCTTAGCATTCTTCTTTGATTAATACTATTGGGTTCTTTTTGTTATACGTGCCCGGTTTGTATTTCATGCAACTGTCAACTCTTAATGAATTTACAGCAGAGGTCTTCATTTTAATTAGGTTAGCTAGATTGGAATTTTTGCGAAGACAGTTTTTTTTACATTGTTTTTGTGTTGCTAACGTATATTGGAAGACTTTTTTTTTTTTACATTGTTTTTGGGTAACTAACGTATGGAGAGAGTGTATTGGAAGATACAGTGTAGGTTCACTCGCTTACTTATTCCCAGTTGATGAGTTCTGGTTGCTCATGTTACTTAGCTTTTGCCTTGGGTATGTTTTATGTTCCTAAATATCATTTGTGGTTGTGGGGACTGAGCTCAAGGTAGATAAGTTTGTGCTTATGCATAAACAAAAATCTGTATTGTGCTGTGCATCATAGTCATTATTCATGAATATTTCTATAGGCAAATAGGATTATCTTGTGACAGTTAATCTTCACTAGTGACTTTTTATTTTCTTTATATAAAAGTATGAGTCATGAGATATGTTTTCGGCACATATGGTTTTGATCAACATCCTCTACATTAGTTGGTTTCTTAGCTAACAGCAGATTATTTTTTTCAAGTTATTATTTCTATAGATTATATACATGGTAGGGGGACTTTGCAAGTCTGTGTGGAATCTGGATGGAGGTCATGGCTGTGTTATATGTTTCCTTGGCTTTACTTTGACTAAAAGCGATCTTTATGAATTTCGGCTGTGACTGCTCATTCAATAGTTCACCTTATGGCATATAGAAAACAGATTTCGTCATATGTCTGTGCTCTCTCAATGTTGCATGCTCTCTTTTCTTTTCTTTTTATCTTTTTTTCAAGTAGTGGAATAGGGTCATGTTCATGGTACATATGAACAGACACAGAGCTATTACTGCTAATGATTTCATTTTATTTTTACATATTTAAACTTCAACCCAACAGCCCAATTGCCCACCCAAAAACCCTCCAGTCCCTGAAAATCATTTTCACTAAAAAAGAAAACATGTTTTTTTTGGAGGTTTAACCCACGGCCCACCCTAACAATCATCTTGGCTCCACCCTGCATGTGAAGATAAACAATTTTTTCTTGTATAATAGCTTTGTATTGAATCACTGTGGTGAGACTTACATAATTATTTGGTTCTGAATGCAGATTAAGAGGGAGATTAAAATATTGCAGAATCTTTGTGGAGGACCGAATATTGTGAAGTTGTATGATATTGTCAGAGACCAACAATCAAAGACCCCAAGTCTTGTATTTGAATATGTGAATAATACAGATTTTAAAGTGCTTTATCCAACACTCTCAGACTATGACATACGGTACTACATCTATGAACTTCTCAAGGTAAGCTTGCTATTCTAGTCCTGCAATTGATAAAATGATGTGTTGTGATTGTACTTTCATTCACTTAAAGAAGCATCAATTTCCATGTCCATAATGATGTGATATTTAAACCGAGTTAACTATTTACATTTTCAAGGTTTAAAAGATTAATTCTTTTCAAGGCCACAATAAGGTTGATTTCTTTCTCTTTGGGCCTGGAAGTGACAGTGGGGCTGGTAGCTTCACTGCATTTTTGTTCTTTGTAATTTTTTTTGGTCGCTTTACACTGGAGGAAATAAAATTTGTTTCAACTACGTTTGAATTATAAAGAATTTAGTCATAGATGAAGTTTGGATTATAAATAATGTAGTTGTGGGCAAGGTTTGGATTATAAAGAATTTAGTTACATGCAAAGGTTCAACAACGGGCAAGATTTCTGGGTTGTAGTATGGATCAAGTATATCTTAGGCTGGCTGCTACTTAGTTTATGTAGCTTCGGAAATGGCCTAGGTGACACTTCAATCATTTTAATAGCTCCACAAGAAAAAGGTATTTTGATCATATCCATGCATCTTTACCCATAACTTTGGTTGGGAAGAAAATATTGATAGAGGTTGTAGATGCACCCAATAAGCAAGGAGAGAACACTTTTTCTTTTTGGTTGTCTCTAATGTTATATGTTTCAATGAAACTTGGTTGTCAGGGTTGACCTTTCTGCTTGTGATTTTGAAACTATTGTAAGAACTTGGTGATAGGTTATAATTTAACTACTTAGAAGTCAGGATGGGGTTGAGAGGCTTATAGGAGTTAGGTTTAGGTAGCATTTTTTTTAAAACTTGTTTCTTATCTTAAATGTTGTGTATGTTTGAACTTGAAATCTACTGTCCTTAAACCAAAAGAGAAATTTCTTGAGATGCCTATTTTTAATGTTTGATGCATAGTACAATTAAGAGATACCAAAAGATGGCACAACTCAACCACACAGGAAGTATAAAGGATATCCCATGAAAAAAAAAAAAAAAAAGTTAAGGTAATAATCATCTCTTCAGACTTAGAAGCGACTAAGCCTGGATTTTAGACAATTTTAATTTTTAGAATGCAGAGGCCTCCTTATGATCTTTGTCAAATCAATATTTTGATAGTTTCTGTTTGAACCAATTGGTTCCAAGGGCCTGGTGGTCATATACATTAATGCAGGTTCATGTCTTGTTCTCAATGCTCAAAATGTGCACTTTCATTTTTCCAACTCAAAATTTCAGTTCTTCAGCTTCTAAGATTCTTCAATTCAATCTTTTATGGATCTCTTTGTGTAGGCTTTGGATTATTGCCACTCACAAGGTATTATGCATCGAGATGTGAAGCCCCATAATGTTATGATTGATCATGAGCAGCGTAAGCTTCGCCTTATAGATTGGGGTCTTGCAGAGTTCTATCATCCCGAGAAGGAATATAATGTTCGGGTTGCTTCAAGGTTGTTTTTCATTTCATCTTTTACTTCACAAAACAAAATACAATTTGTTTGCATTCCATATATTCTTATCTGAAACTGCCATATCTTTTATTATTTTCTTTTAAAGCAACAGTTGCTCCTGCCAAAACCTTGTATGATTGTATCTTTAGAATTTGATTCAATGTGCAGAATATTTAAGAAATTAAAATTCTATATCTGATATTGCAAAGGTCAAGTTTGGAAATTGTCTGTACTATAGATAAAAGTAGGAATGTGGGAAAATATGTGCTGCGCAAAACTTTCCTTATTAAAACTACAGTGCTTTGTGGAATTAGTTTTACTTGTTAAAACTACATTGTTTAGGAAACAACTTTCCCTCCCTCCCTGTACATATTATCACAATTCTATATCTATTTATTTCTAATGTTTTCAACTCCATCGTAAAAATTTATTTGTTATTCAAGTTTTTATAGTAGTTAAGAATTATATATCTTGATAATCATCCGTCAAAAAAACTCCCATTAGTTATTTAAATATCTTCATATGTTTCAAAAATTTAAAAAATTCTGAGTTTTATTAAATACTTCTAGTAAACAATTTTTTATTTGGTAAATGAAACAATTTAAAAGATGATATAATAATTCACCTTTGTAACAAAATCTCAAGATTAAAACTTTTATAAATAATTATTGGAAAGAAAACCTCTTTCAATATTAATCTGAAAGATTTTTTTCTTTCTTTCTTTGCACATATTTAGTAACTTTAATACACTTATAGCTCATGTGCAATGATCTAATTATATGAAGGCCTTTCCTCCCGTGCTGCATTAAGATTACCAAGTTGTTTGTGCCTAGTACCCTTCTAGGCTGCGCATTACTTTGGACGACAAAGGTTGCTTTATTTTTTGTTGTGACTGTTTATAAAACAGAGTGTTCACATTTTAAATATAGATTCAGTAAATTGTAGATCATGGATCACATGATACAAAATAATCTGTCATTTTTTATTTCTCAAGCACATGGTAAAAAGTTCTCCGAGAAACAGGAGTGGACTAATATTAATAAGAGAGTGTAACTAGTAATTGTCTTTGTTTTACAAAGGAGGGGTTGAATGCTATCTGACCTAAGGGGTTACATTGGGACAGGGTGGATGGGGTAGTGGAGATTATGCTACATTTGTGCAATAGCATATCTGTAAAAATGGGAATCATTAATATCAAGGTTCATGTTTCATGTTTTCATGTTTATGGTTTGACTACAAATAGTAATATAAACTAGCACTATGAATGCTTTTGGCTTTAAATTTTTTGTATACAATTTATTTATTTATTTTTGTGTTCCGATTTGTCTTATTTTTTTCTCTCACCCCACATATGATTTTCAGGTATTTCAAAGGTCCTGAGCTTCTTGTTGATTTACAAGATTATGATTATTCTTTAGACTTATGGAGTCTCGGTTGTATGTTTGCTGGAATGGTGAGCATTTCCCCACCTAGTCTGTTCTGTTTTGGCACCTCATATATTAGATTCTCCTGCACTCATTATGGATTTCGGTATAGCTTGCCTGGAATCTCTAGTGTTGTGTGTTCACTTCATCCCCCTTTGAGCCCAAAATCACCCCCTTGTAACACGACCTTTAAGCATTTGGTTGGGAGGGTGGGGGTTGAATATCAAATTAGTACTTTTAGATGTGTAGGATAAATTTTTCTTGGTACTGCATGGACAGTGTATCTTGATCTGCTTGCCTATTCATCCATGGGTGACAGATGGCAAGGAGGTTCAAAATTTGATTCCATGTCAAGATATGTGATGCTCTCTTGCGATGCTTATTCTTGAGCCTTGTGCTGTACAGATATTTCGTAAGGAGCCATTCTTCTATGGACATGATAACTATGATCAGCTAGTCAAAATCGCAAAGGTATGTATGCTTACAAGAAACCCCTCCGATCTGTCTTTTATATTTGTATTTATCTTTTGCCTCTGTTCTGTCCAGTTGATTTGTGTGCCCATCACATTGCTAGCTATCAAGTAGATTACACGTTTTCAGTGAGTGGAATACTTCATCCTATCTTATGCCTATGTTGTTGCATTTGCCACTTATGCAAATAAGTGTATTTGTGTGTTTTGCGCGTGTGTGTGACCATGAAATTTGTTCTTACATATCAGGTGTTCCTTTTAGAAAGAAGAGAAATCAATCAAAATCTAATTTAAGATCTTGAATCTTCTGTTGAAACAGGTACTTGGGACAGATGAATTAAATGCATATCTGCACAAGTACCGCATAGAGTTAGACCCACATCTTGCTGCCCTTGTTGGGAGGTAGTTGGTTGTGCTCACAGTTCCATTCCTCATTCTTTTGCTACCAGACACCGACACTTATTTTTTCTTGTTGAAAATTGCTGATGCAGGCATAGCAGGAAACCATGGACAAAATTCATTAATGTTGATAATCAACACTTAGCGGTTCCTGATGTAATTCGTTGTCATTGTGTGAAAGTATTTCTTTTTCTTTTTTGAGTTTTTCAGTCTTTAATTACTTTTTGTGTCCTTTATGTAGGCTATTGACTTCGTAGACAAGTTGCTACGTTATGATCACCAGGAAAGGCCAACTGCAAAAGAAGCAATGGTAAAATTCTAGTCCTTGTTTACATAACAAACAGTACCCTCATCTGCACTTGTCATCATCAGATTTGTTAGTATTATATGCTTAGTTTTCCAGTGAACTGAAGTGTACGTCTAACATTTTGATGTAAACTTTATGTGGCTATAAGATTTATATATCATTTCCTCCAAAAAATATCATGTTATTTTTTTTAGTTTAGTAATTGCTTGTCACTGGAAAGTAGCAGTACTCTTTGAGATGATTTTCTTTTCCAGTTACTGGGAAAAAAATTATGGTTTTTCAGTTCTGTCCGTCTAACCATGTGAGGAAGGAGTTATGGTGTGATAATTGTACTGGACAAACAGTTAATTGGGGCTCTAGTACTGTGCAAAGTGCAAAGAGCCAGTCCATATCTATACAGTAAATTGGGTGTGGGGCCCATGCGGAGCTTGCCCCTTTTCCAGGGGCTCATGCTTTGAACAGACTGGATTTAAGAATTCATGAATATGAGCAATGTTCATTTTCTGTTATAATAGTATGCCTTTCATACTCAATTGCAAAATATTAAGTAAACCTTTATTTATATCATGCAGGCCCACCCTTACTTCTACCCAATTAGAAATGCAGAAAGCAGCAGAACTCGCACCCAGTAGACTGAGTTCTAGATGCTGTCGAATCATGGTGTATTGTTCTTGGTCAGATCCTCCCTCTGTAATCTGCCCCCAGTTTTTCTTGTGGTGGTTGGGTTCAAATATAGGATTTGCCAGTGTTTGGCTCGTCATAATACTCAGTTCTTTTTTTCTTTCTTTACCTTTATACTTTACTTTTTTATTTTGTTAGATTTTTTTGGTCTTGCATATTTATTTTTTTATGTGTGCCCCAAACTTGTGGATTGATGATTAATCTGATTTCAGGCTGTATTGTGTGCTTTGGTTTTTCTCCATTACTCCGAAATCAAATGGAAGATTTGTAATCTGATTTCAGGCAGATTTTGTGTTTGGTTTCCTCCATTTCTCATCAATTAAATGGAAGATTTGTAGTTTACTTTTGGTGTGGGGAGATTCAAAACAGATAAGTTTACTTACCACACGGTCTACACCCACTTAAAAGTTTAAAGTAGTCCATTGACTAATGCCGGCTGATGATATTACTTGAAGCAAGCCTAAGTTTCTTTGGCTTTTCCCATATTCGAAATTCATTAGCTAATATCGAAGTGCTTTGAGAGTGCTAGTTTGAACTTGAAGCAATATGTATGTCATTTTGTTGATGAGTTTGATGTCATTGCCTTTATACACGTTCACACTAGTGAGGTTTGTGTAATAACGAGTCATGTATCATTTCTGGACCTATTTCTGGTTAATTTAAAACCCACAAATTGATCCACTACGTATTAGGTAGGGGTGCAACTTGGTCAGGATCAACTCAGGCCTGCCTGAATCCAATTTGGTGTTTGAACCCGTGTGGGAGTGTTTGAAAAAGCCAGAACCTGCCCGAACCCAAATCCAACCTCAACCCGATTTTTTTGGATTGGACTTGAGTAGAGGTCATGTCCGCCCAACCCCGAATCCAAATCTGAGCCCAAATTTCAACACAAATTTCGAACTTATACTATAATTTTATACTATAATTTATAGAGGAGTGCTTTAAAACTAATTAGTTAAGAAATTAATACGAAGCTAATCATGCTTTTGGGACCATCACATAACTAATCTCATAATCCGAACCGTCAATTATTTAGGTCATACTTCAAAGATCATCATTACAAAAAATCAACTAAATCAGAAATCATTTAGTCATCTAATTGAGTTCAAATAAATAGACGATCAGTGTTTTCGATAAAAGCACATAAATAGTTGTTGTTATAATCAAATGACTAAATGATTTCCGAATTTGAAAATTTTTTACAGGGATGATCTTTGAAGTAGGGCCTAAAAAATAGACGGTTCGGATTTTGATATTACATTGTGCGGTGGGCCCAACATGATGGTTAGTTTTGTATTAACTTACTAACTAGTTAGTTTTGTATTAACTTACTAACTAGTTAGTTTTAGAGCATTCTTGATAATTTATATATTACATTATATTTTAGTTTAAATTTGTAATATAATATTTAGTTTATATATTTTTAATTTATATATTGTTATTGCAGAGAAATTAAAAATTTTAAAGGAGGTCGAAATATCCAGACCGCTCGTGCCCGCCCATTCTGTCTATATTCTATCTTATATATTTTTGTATTGAATAAAACTTAAACTATAGTGTTTGGTAGCAATATGGTTGTGATGTTGTTATTATTATTTTCTCTTTATGTTGAAGCCTTGAAGGTATTGTTTTGTTTTAGTTGAACTCGGTTGACATTTGAAGTTTTGAACTATGATGCTTGATTATTTGAGATAATTGTGTTATATTTTTATCAAGATTTTTTTTTTTTTTTTTCACAAGTTGAAACCACCCGTTCCTTGACTGTCTAATACAATATATAGACGGTCAATGAAATTTGAGACTCTAAATATTTGGGGACTTGAGATAATTGCATCACTTGCCACTCCCTAGAACCGACCTCGAAAAAATCATATAGTTACTTCATGGGGAGTCACCTGATCCACTAAAGATATAAAAACTACCGGCCGTTTGCTTTAGCTTTACTCACGTCAGTGTATGATGGTTACCCTTTGAATGAATCCATGGAAAGTAGTCAAAAATAGGTGAGTCTTTGTACCAGAAAGTTGGAAAAGATCCAAATTTCATTACGCAAATGGATGTGTCGATCTCATTCATACAATTACGCAAATATGCATGCATGATAGGTCATCCTTGTCACTCGGCGAAGCATGCATGCAACCGTTTCCTTAAAATCTTTGGATGTATAGCAAAAAAGGGATGGAGGTTTCCTTAAAATATATAGCTTGTTGAATGTTGACCAACACTTTTGATCAAAATTGCACACGCGATATTCCAAACCCTCTGTTATCAGATTGCCTTAATTAATTTCTAGTTCTGGAACTATATATAGTACTTGTATTGTTGAGCCATCTACTTCTCTCGGAATACTTTGCCCTTTACCTCCTTAGAGAAGAAGATGACACGTGACATCATGTAAGCATTTCAGATGCAAAATATAGAGTTGACGAAATGAGACATTTTAAAGCACGAAGAATAGTCCATGAAATTATATAGGTACGTGTCACAAATTTTTTGAGATTAATTAATCATAGTTGAAGGGGTGTATTTGTAATTACTCCTTAATATAATACAAAACAAGTTTCTTTGGTTGAGCATCAAATAATTCTTTATGTTACCAATTATGAGTCTAATGTAATGTAATGGTCATTCTCTTCTCCTTATAATATAATGAAAGGGAGAGAAACTCTTTTGTAACAAGGATATAGCTGATTTGATATCATAACTCAATAACATAATGACATATATGTTCTTATACTTTATCGCATAAAATTTTTTAAAATTTTAAAATAAAACTTATCTCAAATGTTAAGTTATAAGTTTTTAATTTCCTATAAAAGAGAATGCTATTGTTTATTATATATTTAAGTGATGGTGCATGACTGTATGTTGCCAGGTTGCCAAACATCAATCATTTTCTATGGCATTTTTTTTTTTTTTGGTCGAATATTTTCTATGGCATTTTATTGGTGCATAATAAGGCATTGTATAGTTGAATGTGAAAAGTTTCAACAAAATGTTTACCAAAACCCCCTCTTGCCCAATGATAGAAGGGTGAGTAAAGAACCAAAATTAAAAAGCACTCGAAATTATATAATACATGTGATTACATGTATATTCGATTAGATTTTACTCTTAGATTTTCTATATATTTTCTTTGGTTATGTAGCATTCAATGTCATTTTCTCCAATGGCCTGCATCGTGTTTTATATATTGAATCAGTACATTTTTATCATATTATAGATGATCTACGTAGTCAACTTGGTTATACATTGTAGTTCACCAACTAAAAGTGAAGGAAAGGGTATATATATTCCTATCAATTTTGAAGTCAATTTGGTCAGACTTGAAAGAGAAAGGGGACAAAGAAAGAGAAAGAGATTGACCCAATGACCCTGAAAAGACAAAGATTCCCAATCCCCACCAGCTAATAGAAAGTGAAAAGACATCATGATCTCAAACCCAAATTTAGATTTAGGGGCATGGTGACCCTAGTCTCCTGAGTTTGATGGGTCCTTGTGCCCGCTCCTAGAATTTTCCACATACAAAAAAGAAAAAAAGGAAGAGGCTTTATTGGCTATGCTATTCTGTCACTTCCCCCTACTCTCCCTTCCTATAACTGTTTCTAGGGCTTCGGGGTCCTCCAACCCTCCCACAAATCCACCAGCCTAAGGGATATGTCTCAATGTTTTCGGAAGTATATATATGATATATCAATATATCATACCATCCCCATTTGATCTCAATTACTGTTCCACACTTCCAGTGCGTGCTTCCCACTCTCCCCAACATAACAGCATAAGCACATTGAGCCAAGAATGAAGTGCATAACACCCACCTTTAATTTTATGAAGGCGGTCAATGTGGATAGAGTGCAACATAATAATTGGAGACAAAGTTAGGACATAGAGGACTTAAGCTTGCTTAGGTTATGAAACATTTGGCATAGAATCTGATATTGGGAAGTGGTTTAGAGGGGACCATACACCATTACACCTCATGTTACACTATTGTTTATAACTTTATAGTGTTTAGGTGTTGGTGTAATTTTCATTATGCATAACATTATTATATGATAGGGTATAGGCATGATTACACCAAACCATTTTAAAAAACAAAGATTTTTTTTTTTTTTAAATTTCCTTTGAATTAGGTAAAATGTAAAGATCTCACTTTGTCATATTTGTGTTTCAAATTAATTATAAAGACTTTCAAGTTGGAATTACAAGGCAATGTCGCCAATGCCAAGCAGTCTGTTTAATAGTTCTTCTGCATCTAATAATTAATATTAAAAAGGAAAAGATAAGAGTCCAAGTGAGTCAAACAGCATAGTTATTTAAACCCAATTCTAAGAAGAGTGTAGTAATTTCCATTTAAAATTCGATATGTGATTTGTCTTTTAGCTTACCATACTGTGCCAAGGTCAATGACTAGTAGTAGGTGGACACTCCAGTAAATTAACATGCAACCTTACAATTATATTGTAGTAAAGATTCCCATGATTGGGTGGAAAATATGTAAACTTTGTCTATTTTGGAAAAAATATGAACTTTTTGTTGCAAAAATAAAAATAAAAATTTAGAATTGGGTAATTTGAGAAGGTTAAAATTTGCAGGCATTAATTATTCACAATATCAAAACTAAGGGTCGTCTTACATTGCCATTAAAAAAAAGTTGGGCCATATTTTCACTTGATTTAAATATTTGTTGTAATGTAAAACCTAGGCCTAATTCTGTCAGAATTTTTGTCTTGTAAAAAATTGTAAAATAAGGCCTAAATGAAGCAACAAGCTGTCAAATGTGTCTAAAAAGATGAAAATGTTCCTTAGAAAAGGATCGCGTGCAAAACACATGTTATATTTTAGACAAAATTTTTGAAAGAATTAGACCTAAATCTTATATTGCAACAAATTTTAAATTTAAGTGACAATATTATTCAATTTTTTATTTATGACAACGTGAGACCATCCCAAAAATAGTATAAATGTAAGAAATCCTAGAAGTAATTTAAATTTGTTTGTACCTACCCCATCATATTCATGTTAGTTTCATACCCTCCATGGATTCATGCATGCATGGAAGTAAGTTGATGATGATGAGCATATGGCGATGGTGATGGTGATGATGTGCGAAGGCTTGCGTGGCTTGTGAATTTGTTCTTATCCGCATACAATAGAGATAGGCCTCAATGTCTCTCATGTATAGTCCCATGCTTTCCGTTTCAGTACGTTTTGTTTTGTTTTGTTCTGATATATCCCCAAATAAACGCACAAAAGATAAAAGGGATGTATAGTAGGATACACTAGTCATATAGATACGGACATATCAATTTCTTCTTTTAGCAAAAACCTCATGATTCACCCTTTAGAACAAACTTCAAATACGAGCAATTACTAGGTAAACTCCAATATTCAAATACCGACAATCACTCCTAAAGTATTCGTATATGATAAACCCAAATATTGTTGTCATATTCATACTTTTATCACTCAATTAATAGTTAATTTTATATTTTAAATACTACTAGATATATCAAACTTATGTAGGTACGAAATTTGAATCTCAAATTTATAAATTATTTAAATAAGTTGTGTCAGATTAGTTCATTTAAGTTAGGTTCATTCGTGTATTACTATCACATTTAATTATCGCGGCGTGCTTGTGTCGGCTCAGATGGCATAGAACTATGTCCAGCACAACACGTACGTGACCCATTCGTGTTCATGTCATATCTTAACTAGAGGTAGCAATTTGTGTTAGTGAGTCGTACGTGTTGTGTTGTGTTATTTTGCATTCGTGTTAAATGTGAGTCAATTCCAACCTGAGTCGTTTAATTAATATGGTCGAATAGCTCAAGTCTAACCCAGCATGTCTATAATCATGTCGTCGGGTTGACCCATATATTTTGTGATCTAAAAATAGAAACATAATTCTTCTTTATTTTTAAACAAAACAATCACCTATGCATCACTTATAAAACAAAAATCTATTTAATAATGATACTAACAAAATTATAAAAACAATAACTTTATAATTATACAATGTCTCATACAATACATATTAAAAATAATAAAATTACTCTTTTATTATTTATTATTTATTATTACATTGTAATAATACAATGTGTTTATAGTGTCATAATCGTGTTACTCCATCTTTGATACTAACCCGACTAGTTTATTATTTGTGTTTAGCGTGTCGTGTCATATTCGTATTCGTGTCAAAATAGTCAACCCAAACCCACTAACATTGTTTTGTGTCAAAACTTACCATCTCTAGGCCGACCCAAGACTCTTTTTTCTTATTGTTTTATAGGGTTACAAAGCTTAATTATGTTATTTTTAAAATAAATATTTTTTTTTGTTGATAAGTATTTCAAAAATAGAAAGAACTATGTTAAACCAGTCGTGAGTAGTTTAGGCCAATTTCGTGTTCCTACTCATGTTTGTGTCATTCATAGCCCATGTCGTATTGTGCCAAATGATTTAAAAACTTTCACCTACCTTCGCCTATTACTTTTTTGGAAGACTTCCATTCAGGTCCTTTAATTTTACAATTTATTGACTAATTAAAGTTTTATGGCTTTTAAAATTCTAACTAAAGTCCAATAATATTGTAACCATTCTATGTTACATAATATTAGTACATTAATTTCTATTTTTTTTTTACACATACCAGGTGCCGAGCGCTCGGCGGCCATTTTCGAGTGTTCGACAATGCATTTTTACTTCTTCCTCAAACCCTGGTTTGTCGACTTTATATTAGCTCAAAATCTCAGACTTAAAACCTAACATGCAACCTCCACAAACCTCATTTATATCCTAGGAAGGTATGAGATGAATTCGTACCCTATACCCTCAAAAAATAAAAAAATAATGACATTTCTTTGACAAGACAATGGTCAAAGGGCTTTATTTAGAAAAAAAAAAAATAATAAGGACTTTATTTGAAAAAAAAGCCATAAGGTTTTTTTCCAAATAAGAAATGTTAAAAAGACTAAATTCTAATTTTTCCTACTTTTTTTTGATAAATTACTCTCGAGTTCCATTTTTGAAAGATTTTTAAGTTGAAACCCGGCCAAATAAAAAATTAAGTCAAAAATCAATCTATTCGCATATTCGGGCCTGGATGCCGAAAACAAGCAACCGAGCGCTCAACTGAATACCGAGTGCTTGTTACTCTTGTTAAGAGCTCGGCGGATGCAGATGAGGATGCATCTGTATATTTTAGGTTGCAAATGAGGATGCATGTGCTGTAAATGCATCTTTTTTAGGTTGTATATACATTTTTTATATATTGTATATACAATTTTTTAGGTCATAGATGACATTTTAAATTGCAGATATATGAATGACCGACTACTTGACAAGAACCACCCAGAGCTCGGTAAGAATTTCGGAGCACTTTTTAGAATTACCAAGTGCTCAATAGAAAAGATCGAGCTAAATTTTAAGCCGATTGGATTATACTTTACCTTTTTTTTCTCATTTTGGGGTTCTACTTAAAACACCGTACTTATTTCATCGCGTCATGCTCGCACCGTCTTCGTACCGACCTTGAAACGGTTTTACTTTTACACCTCTAATCTGTAGCATTATTCTTACATCTTTGGGGACAACAACAGCTGTCGCTTGGCAGTGCGGAGTAATTGAATTGCCACCCAAGTGTGAAGGTAATTTTTGTTGTGTTACTGTGTTGTAGTCAAAATGAGGGCTTTATCCAGCTGTACTAGCTAGCAAATGCTTTGATTGGACCGACAGGGGGACCAATTCCAATCCCGACGAGGTTTGATTGAATGGTTACCAAAAGCAGCTGAATTCTTGATGAATTGTTCTTTTCTGCTATTATTTTTCTAAGAATATATGCTTCCAGCTTTTGGAATTAAGAAGCTTAAGCTTGTAATGCAATGAACCAAATCGTTACAAGGAAATTTGTAATCATACAGTGAAATGATGATCACGATCATGCTGCCAATGCAAAATGATTTTTCTATTTTATCTTTCGTCTTAAAATGAAGTATGTGAAACAAAATAGCTAGAATTTTCTTAATAGAGAAACCTCTACCTTATCTCACATAGGGTAAATACATGCATATGCTAACTCGTTAATTCTAATTATAATATGAAAAATGCTATAAAATTCTATTAAGAGAACTCGATCTATTTCATCTCACACACTTCATATTCTTTTTTCTAAATATAATTAGTGTCCGTCACATTCTTATTTATGGTAACCTCAACCTTATCTCACACAAATTATGAATACATCACATATATATACATATATATATATATGTGTGTGTATATATATTAGAAGTTAATTATCTTACATTACAATCGGTGAATCCAATTGCTTCCTCAGTACCAAATCTCAATGGTTTGAGATGCATTCAATCAAATCTTTAATTATTTATCTCTTTTGTCATCAAATACATTCACTTTGTTATTTTTCCAAACAAAACAAATATGGAATAAAACTTTTATGTAATAAGAGTATAATTATCTTTTTTATATCTGTTTAGTTGACCTAACACAATTAAGAAAGATAAATATACAAGAATGCTCTAAAACTAATTAGTTAGTAAGTTAATACAAAACTAATCACCCTGTTGGGCCCACTGCAAAATGTAATTTCAAAATCTGAACCATTTATTTTTTAGGTCCTATTTCAAAGATCATTTATATAAAAATTCTTCAGAGTCGAAAGTCATTTAGTAATTTGATTATAATAACAACTATTTCTATGCTTTTATCGAAAATACTGATCGTCGATCTATTTATTTGATCTCAATTAGATGACTACATGATTTTCGATGTAGTTGATTTTTTACAATGATGATCTTTGAAGTGTGACCTAAATAATTGATGGTTCGGATTATGAGATTAATAATGTGGTGGGCCCAAAAGCATGGTTAACTTCATATTAACTTGCTAATTGATTAACTTTAAAGCATTCCTCAATAAATATATACCTATATAGTTGTAGTAAGTACGTACGTTTTTCTTGTAAATATCATATATATATATACACATTAAAGAACTTTTTTTTTGTTTTGACTGGGACAGAATGAAAGGTCTTGTCAAAGGTGAATGTAGAGAGAGAGAGAGAGAGAGAGAGAGAGAGAGAGAGAGAGAGAGAGAGAGAGAGAGAGAGAGAGAGAGAGAGAGAGAGAGAGAGAGAGAGAGAGAGATGGGGTGGATGGGGAAACAGAGGAGGTCTGAATAAGGAGACATGGTACATAATCTTGGGGATTCGGCCGAGGCTGGGCAGCAGCCTAGTGTCGGACACTTGCCATACAAATGCCCTAAACCATACAAAATAAAAGCAAATGCGTCTCCCCCCTCCACATATATATCATATCTCTGCCCATTAATTTACACCACCAAATCCACTCTTATCTCTGCCTTAATTGTCTCCCTCTCCTGCCAAGCCCCAACAAATTCAAAGCTTGCTGTAAATATATGGCACCATGCATGCACATATGGCAGGTCCTTTTGGAATTCGAATAATTAACTTCATGATAAAGACAAAACAATAGGATTAACTGACCCAGTGCCAAACTGTAAATTTGGATACAAAATCCTCACCACTTTATGTGTATATAAAAAAAGACGTTTTCGCTAGGTTTATATTAAAAATATAATTAATTAAAAGTCTGAAACTGTGCATAAGCACAATATTTATAATATCAACACAGAAAACCTAAACAATGGATGTATATTTTGTAAATTTTAGTCTAGTGGATTTCTTTAATTTGTTAGACAACTAGACGTACACCACAAGCTTAAACTGCAAGATAGTGGACCAATAATATATGCATATCAAATTTATGCCTTCTCTACATAGAGAGAGATAGAGAGAGGAACATATATGTGTAACTTCATCATGTACATACAAATTAACAAATAAGTAAAAAATGAGACAAGACTTTGATATCATATATAGTAGATAACTATTAGATCTCAAAAACTTACACTGTGTCATGAGATAAGCCAACATATAATTAATTAATCTATATCAAGTTACATTTTTATCTTTCTTGTTTCCTAGCTTGTTGGTTTCGTCCTATTTACATATCATATTAGCTAGGTCATTATATGGGGGGTACAAGGTGTGGAAGGAAGCTCTAACTTGCATGTCACCGACCCTAAAAGCATGTAACGATCGAGAAGGGAACAAGGGTCTGTTTAAGGTGTCTCATATGGCTTTAAAAAATTTGCACTTTCATATAAATCATATGCATCTTTTAGACCAGGTATACCAGTTTTCCCGGGGTCAATTATTTAAGGTCTCGATGCCAAAGAAACCTAGCTACCTAGCTAGCCAGGTTGAGCAGCACTAGTCCAAGTTGATTTTGGCCACCTTGGCTTTTTTATTCATTCACACAAATGAAGTACATAATAATAATAATAAAACGAAGAGAGTGCGGAGCTGCATGGCATATATAACCCTCAACTATAATAATCTCATACTATTATTCCTCGAGCCACACTATCATCCACCACTCATTTTCTCTCATGCATATATAATTTTCTTCTCCAATTAATTATCTTATCCTAATTAATTAAAGGCTAAAGCAGCAGCTAGGAAACTAGTCAACCTATCAAACTCTACTTTCCAACTGTCTTAGAATTTTTAATGAAACCCAATTGACAGTTTTGCTATTTGGTCGTGTCCATTAAGCAAACAATTAGGACACAATTTGCAAGATCATTATAAACATGTTTGCCTACTTGCACCATTAAATTTTTAATCCCACTTAGGGCTCCAAATTTTTGACGCGCCCTTCGCCTCTCTCGCTCTAAATTTCCCATGTGAAGTCCAACATGAGACATAGCCTATCTCTTGTTTGGCACCGGCCCTACAATCTTGGTTGGTATTGTGCTTCACAACATGATGAATATTAGGTCTATGATCATTTGTATATTATGAATATAATGATTATTAATTTTGCGGTAAAAAGGCACGTACGGAGCCTAAGATTGATCACAATGCAAGGGAACAAGATCCCTAAACACAATCCCTTTCGAGGCATTTGTCTTGGCATTTGTCCCTAACTGTTTTCCTTTCTCCAATTATTTTATCATCTAGGTGAAACATAGCAACATGATACGTGTCGCACACCCATGTTCTTCTTTTTGACCATCCCCAATATTTTATTTATCAAGCACATACATTAACAATTACAAACTAGTGATAATCATTTTGTAGTTTGCGCATGAACCATGAGGACATATCTCTTTCTCTCTAGATCTCTCTCTGTCAAGCAACATTGTGGTCCTCCACTCTTACTATTATTAATATTCTTTTGAACGGCCTTCATAGATGATTGGCCAAATTGGAACAATTTGTATTGAAATGAATACCATTGATTTTCAATTTGATCCATCATCGACCTAATCAAAACTATAATCCTAATTAAAGGCTTAATGAAGCAACAAAATAGGGTTTAATATGCAACAAAAGCCAAAAACTTCGCGCAAATCATGTGTTTATACGAATATATAAATATATTTATCGAGATCGGATCAGAGCCTAATTTGTGTTTATTGACCAATAAAATGAGATTCCGAATAAAATCGTAAGTAAAAGACATTAATCCTCTGAAAAAAGAATTATTCTTAGATTAAGTACTTGGTCAATAATGCAAAGTCTTAACACTTTTTAGTAGGATAATAATCAACCCAAATATTTCCCATGATTCCTATTATTCCAATTCTCCACAATCACATGGACAGAATAATATATATGATGGTATGGTAAATGTGTGTATTGGATTCTTAGGATCAAGTTAACGCAAAACCATAATTTAATGAAGAGCAAAGAGAATCCCATCATGGGTTATTTACATCATTGTCACTTTATTCTAATCCCATATATATTAATTTTTATTTTCTAAGTATATACATGTAATATGCTTCTTCTATTTTGACCAGCAACTATTTGAAAGAAGAAATTAAAAAGCATTTTAAAATTTTGTAGCTATAAATCATAAGTAGTTCACCATATATATGTGTGTGTGCATGTGTAGTGTATCTAATTACTAAACACTATATATATACAAAACTGTTATCATCATAATCATTATCGATGTTGCCATATCCCATATGTATTAATTATGACAGTATTCTATCGTTGATCTCATCATATCATCAAACTTATTATATATCATTGTCTTCGTGATAAATTTATTATATTAATTTCTATAAAACTTGGTCATTTTTTGTCATTGTTATTATTAAAACTTAGATAATAGAATACAAAATTGTAATGTTTGACAAGATAATAGAAGAAATTAAGAATGGGAGACCCCATCAAACACAATATATACTCTAGTCAATTTGAGCACGTACTTAATTATATGCATTGAATTAAATATCGAGCTTGATTGTAGTATGTGCAGCTATGGAAGCTTACAAGAAAATTTGCTAGATCTTTCAACGTACTTTAAGATGGAAGAATCAATGACGTCAAGTACAAAATTGAAACGACTATTATAAAGTACAACTTTTGTTTCTGTAATTGGAAGTATACATTAGAGATTCTTTTTATTTAAATTAAATTTATAGCGAGCTTATAAAATTTCCAATTCGAAGTTTTGCATCAAAATGATACGATAATACAAATTTTTGAGCTTCCATTCATTTTCAGTTGTTTTTGTGTAGGATGCTCTAATTTTGGGATGGTATCAAAGTAATCGATTCATCTATGTGTTAAGCCATATAATGTTTCTTGGCAAAAAAAAAAAGAGACTTCCATTTAGGTCCTTAATTTAGTTTTATAATATACTAAATAAAACCTTATGGCTTTTAAAATTTTAACTAAAGTTCAATAATATTGTAATCATTCTATATTACACAATATTGGTCCATCATTTTTTATTTTTTTCACACATACCAGGCGCCGAGCGGTCGGTGGCCATTTTCGATTGTTTGGCAGTGCATTTTTACTTCTTTGTCAAACTATGATTTGTCGGCTTTATATTAGGTTTTAACTATGAGATTTTAAGCCTAAAATCTCAGAGTTAAAACCTAATATGCAGCCTCCACAAACCTCATTCTATACCCTAGGAAGGTATGAGGTTAACCCGTACTCTATACCCTCAAAAAATAAAAAAATAATGACATATTTTTTTAACAAAGTAATGATCAAAATGACTTTATTTAGAAAAAATAAGGGCTTTATTTGAAAAAAAAAAAAAAAAAAGTCATAAGTTTTTTTTCCCAAATAAGAAATGTTAGAAAGACTAAACTGTAATTTTTCCAAAAAAAAAAGACCATATAATGTTTGCTTCATGTCATCTAATATAAATGATCCACGTGTTTGTCTCAATTCGGCCACATGTAATTAAGGATGTTTCTTGATCCATAACCAATTAGTATTGAGTACGTTGGTAGTTGATGGACTGTAAATAAAGATGTAGGGCCAGTTTGGTATTGCTGTGAGAAAAAACAGCTGTGAAGTAAAACAGCTGTGAAGTAAAGTCAGCTGTAAAGTAAAGCAGTTGAGTGTTTGGTAAATTATGTTTTCAAAAGTGCTTGTGAGTGCAAAAAACAGTATCAAAGTGTTTGGTAAATGTTAATATAAAAATACTATGACTGTGTATAATTACTAAAATGGACATGATGCTGAAAGTGCATTTCACTTATTTGTTTGGTAAAAATAAAATGTTTTTTTACTTGTTTTTGAAATTTTTGACTACAAATTTTTATTAGCATTAATTTTTCTAAGAACAACATTATTAAATAAGTATGCCTATTATTTTTTTAGGTATATTATAATTTTAATCGTATAAATAAAATATCATAATTAATTATCACAATATAAAATATAACTAACAATGGACATATTTTTTAATTTAAAATAAACAAATAAAAATTATAGAAATCAATGAGGGTATTATGGATAAAATAAAATATTCATTATTGCTGTGAGTCACTGCAGCTTTCAAAAGCACCTAAAAACCTGCTTTCTGTTTTTGCAGTGGAGAGTTGAGAATTGTGGAGAAAACAGTTTTTTATTTTTTTACCAAACACCAAAACTGCTGTAGGTGATTGAAAATTGTCATCCACAGCAGCTTTTGGGTCCTCCACCGCAATCCCAAACGAGACCGTAGTGGACTCAAAAGTCATATAAGTTTATGCTATATATATATGGACCAAATATGAATCCTTAAATTTGTAATACACTACTAATATTGAATTAAGCAAGTAAAAAAAAATATATAATCATAACTGAGAATCCATTTCCTTAATTTTGGACGAACCTTGTTTTTGCTTTTGTTAAAAATATAAGTTTTTATCATATTCAGAAATGATCACCTAAGGAACTTAACATGAGGGACCAGTGAAAGACAACCTTTTTTTTTGGCCATAAAGACAACTTATTCAAATATTGGATTTACTTCAACGAATTCTTAATTTCACAATTGTATTAAATCGAACCATTAAATTTGATGTCCCTCACTTGACCTTCATGTTAAGTCCCTTAGGTGAGCCGGACTAACTATATAGTATATTCTAGACATTTCCTTGCCTTATAATATTTATATTCCACATTAAAATATCAATTATACTTGTAGTGTATCTCAGCAAAAAAAAAAAAAAATACTTGTAGTGTAAATAACACCAGCTCATCCTGACCCTTTCACCCCAACCCAAGGTCAGTAATAAAGAAATAAGGGTTAAATATAAAAATAGTTCACGAATTTTATACTGATTCTCAATTTGGTCCACTAATTATAAAAAATATCAATTTGGTCTACGAATTTTCTAAGTTGTACCAAAGCAGTACAAAAGTTAACTTCTATCTGAAAATTAATGGAATTTGTCACATGAAAATGTGATGAACGGATTGAAATACCCCCGAAAATGTGGTCGAAGGTTATCCACATAACCAGTTTTCGTTAAATTTTTCGATGGAAGTTAACGTTTGTATTGTTTTGGTACAACTTGAAAAATTTGTGAACAAAATTAATACTTTTTATAATTAGTGGACCAAATTGAGATTCACTGTAAAATTCATGAACTATTTTTGTATTTAACCCAAGAAATAATTAACATGCATGCACAATTGAAGCCAATGAACTTTTGGTCTAGTATAACACCTAGTCTACATTTGTTGGAGGAGGTCCTGCAGGAGTACTTCAAATATCATGCATGGATATCAGTTGATTATTACAATAAAAACTTGCACAATTCAAAATAGATGATGTTCTTTCGAGATTAATTATAATTGATAGGTGGCAAATACTTTTTTTTTTTTTAAGTATTTGAGGAAGGGGAAATCAAACTGGAACCTCTTCCAAATTTGGGAAAATAATTACCACTACACAATATTAGTTACTTATAGCTAATCATTAATCTTAAAAGGTAAACTTTCATATATTGTAGAGCATTAATTTATTTTAGGAACACCAAGTGTTCTTCTAAATTAGTCAACAAATAAACATGTCAAGTAAAATAATAGTGTTTTATTTGTTAGAAATAATAAGGTTCACAATAATGACATACATGATGAAGTGTAATTGTATCCTTGTTTTGGCAATTAAAGATGCATTTTTCATGAGATAGATTAAGAAGACTATGAACCAAATCAATTTTTTTCAGTTCTTTTTGCATCAAATTAACAAAAAGGGATGGATAATTATAAGATCGAGTAAAACCTCTGCAATGCTAGCGACTATCAAATATCAATAAGGAGAATGTGGTAAATATAAACTAACCCACTTTTTACTGTTTTTACTCTCATTCTAATTTTTTTTCACCCACATCGCGTGTGATATTTTTATCTAGATATTAAAAAATGCTAATAATCAATTATTGAGTTTCAATGGGAGACAAATCCAAAATAAATCATCCAAATAATCTCAAACCAACCCTCCACAGGCCACAACCACGACCACAAACCTCGACTAGACCACACAGATCTTTCAACCAGACCCACAAAAAGTAGGACCCCGGCCACTACCTGTTAATCTAATGATTAATTTGTCTCTTTATATTTAATTACATTAGTTTCACATAACAATCATATACATATAACATATATTAGTTATATGCACGCTCCCCCAACTTACAAAAAATGTCTTTATATGTCTAACATATAAATAAGTGTAGTGTACAAAATAATGTCTATAAAAAATGCCACTATGCCAAACTTCGCGTGCCTATTATTTGCTTTTCTCACATATTAATTTCCCTCTTTCCCATGTCTTCAATTTTAATATGCCCAATAATTTTAGCCCATTATCAGAAAGTAGCAATATTATAGCAAGCAAATTTAGACTATTCTTTTGTGCCCCACTTAAACTTTCTGTGCATTTACTTCCTGAGAAAAACTTCTTTTGTGGGCAGAAAAAGAACTAACAAAGAAAGACACTTTTAAAAACAATCATTTTTCATCACATCTCGCTTACATTGTTTAATCATTATAGAGAAGAAAATGTTTCTAGAAGAACATTTAAACCACAATTTTAGCAAGTAATTAAATCTGTTGTTGAATTATCATTTCGGTAGATATGTTTAAAAGACAATTTCTGAAATCCACTAATAAGGTAAAATATGTTTACCAACGAGAAAAGAGTAATGTGGAGTAATGTCCCTTATCGAAAAATTAGAGTTTAACATATGTGCTTATAAGGTTTTGGATATTTCTATCCATTTTTAATTAGTTTTGGGTTGAATGCTCAAATTATATCATGGTATCAGAGCTTGGTTGTCTACGTGTAAAGCCCAACACCACATGTGCTCACATGTCACCCAATACAATTTGTCTACGTGTTAGGCTCAAAATCTCCCCACACGTGCGGGAGCGCAGCGTGTTGAGAGTAATGTGGAGCAATATCCCACATCGGAAAACTATAGTTTAGCATATAATTTTATAAAATTTTGGACATCTTCACCTATTATTAATTGGTTTTGAGTTTGATGCTCAAATTCTATCAAAATACACGTAGATCAATAATTTTATAATTGCCAAAAAGGAGTATTCATAGTCTCTCAATAACTAAAAAGTGTATTATTATTAGATCTAACTGAATTTTGCGTTGGCAGAGGAACAATATCAATGACTACATATATTTTTTGAGAAAAATTTACTTGTTCCTATGTTAAGGATAGGTGATGTCACAATTCAATGAGAGAGAGAAAATGAGAGGAAAAGAGGAAAAAAGAGAGACAACTAATAAGAGAAGGGAGAAAATGTCATGTCAATGTAACATAGTTATAAAGAAGTTATTTCTTATATTTCTTTATCGAATATCAATGACTATCTTAAAAATTTGTTTGCATTTACTTATATAATTAGGCTTATTCATACCATTGCCCCCTGTAAGATACACTTTTTTCACTTTGCCTCCTGAAACTTAAATCCTCTCAGTTTGCCACTTGAACTTCAAACAGTTGTTGCAAAAAACCCTATGCCATCAACTCTGTCAATTTTTCCGTTAAAAAAGATGACGTGACACCTATATGGCATAGGTGGGACCCTTTTCTAGTTATGTAACATCCATACAGACACTAAAAATTATAAAAAATTGACATTAAGCTCGAAATTTGCAACGTCCCCTACTCATATAATCATATTTTTTATAATTTTTAGTGTCTGCATGGATGTTACATAACTAGAAAATGGTTCCACCCATGTCATATAGGTGCCACATTAGCTTTTTTAACAGAAAAATTGACAGAATTGACGGTATAGGGTTTTTTGCAACAATTGTTTGAAGTTCAGGTGGTAAACTAAGAGAATTTAAGTTTCAGGGGACAAAGTGAAAAAAAGTGTATCTTACAGGGGCAATGGTATGAATAAGCCATATAATTATACCAAGCTTTAAGAGAAAAATGATTGAATAATAAATTGTTAATTCGAAAGCCCAATGCATGTATTAAATTGTAGACCCAATTTATGGCGACGTGTCCACTTCTTTTGAATTACCCAATCATTGTCGAAACCGTTTTTTGCATGCAATCAAACGCTTGCCAACCCAAAGCGGCAACATTTGGGTACTGCGGCAGTCCATCCTCCGCACTGTGCATCCTACCAAAAATCCGAATCCAACGGCCAAGATTTGATTCCAATCAAGACGTCTATTTCGTTAGGCTGTAAAATTTGACATGATCAGCAGCCTAGGCTGGGCCATCGAGTATGTAGCACTGCGCTGTCCGTGATTGATGCGATCCTAGCCGTCAATCCTAGCCGTCAGTCCACATTGATGATGATGATGAGGAAAACCGCTTTTGCAGGGGCAGCACTCACTGATCACTACTCACTCAGAGTCCTATCAGTAGTAGGCAGTCAGCAATAAAAATCCGACGGCTGAAAATCCAGGGAGTTGCCTCACCTAACAGACGGTGCCCATTGCGCCACGTCACCGATTTTCGCTTCCGTTAGAAAATTGGAATCTCACTGTTTTTTTTTTTTTGGAAAAAAAAACATTAGTCTGATGGACTCATACGCATGGCATGATACATCAAGCATTGTATTTCACGCGTCGAGTGTGTCAACTGTCAAGGACTCAAGGCACGTCCATGATGATGATGGATGGTCATGTATGGTCATGGATGGTGCGGATGATAGAGAAAAAGGGATTAAATTGTAAAGATAATGATTACAAATGGGGTCATGATGGCAACGCCTACTTCCGTAGAAATAAATGATTAAAACCAAAGTGAATAACACCCACAAGACTGCGCGCAGCCATAGCCGCCATTTTCTTTTTTTCTTCTTTTTCGTTATGATTTATTTCCATCTTTATTTTATTTTATTTTTGAATTTATAGTTTTTTCTTCCCCATTATTATTACTGCTAGTATTAGTGTACTATATACTGTTAGTGCTAGTTCTGGATAAAGAAAGAGAGAGAACTTAAAAAGCTAAATGGAGACAGGGACAGAAGAGAAAAGAGATAAAAAGACAATTAATCAAGGGTGGGCTTGTGAGAGAGTGAGTGAAGATATATATAACAAATAAAAAAATAAAAAAAGGTGAGGATTCTAGAGAGAGGAAAAGCCCAAAAATCAGGTATTTAAAGGGGCAGCATAAGAGCACTTGTAACTCTGCAACGATGATCTACTCACCACCTAAGTAAGAGAAAAAAAAAAAAAGGAGACGAAGAAGCTTAACGGCCCCTTCCTTTTCTCCCTGCCAATTAGTCCCATCCCAATCCGAACCTTTGGTCTTTTGTTTTTTTGTTTAATTTAATTTAATTTAATTTTGTTTGGGAGTTTTTGAGGGACCCTCAGCAGCCTCTACCCTATATATGATTTGAGATGCTATATGAGAGGGCATATGATGAGGCCGCTAGCTCTACCTAGCTGTTAAACTGTGCCCTCTCCTCTCTTCTCCGTTTTAATTTCTCCAATTTCGAAGCTCTAGCTCAGTTTTTTCTTGCTTACACCTCACGTTATATATGCAGCCTTGAAAAAGCTGCGACCGCTTGATTCAAGCCTCTTCTATTCCTATATATACACATACCCTCTTCATAGCTCAAACACAAGCACAGTGATATTGTACAAGCCTAGCTAGCTCCTTGTGTTCTTGCTGGGTTTCTGGGTTCGGAGTGTATTGTCAGTATGGTAGAGGATAAGAGGGTTATAGTGGTGAGAGAGTTCGACCCAAACAAAGACTGTTCAGGGGTCGAAGAGGTAGAGAGGAGGTGCGAGGTGGGTCCCAGCGGCGAGCTTTCCCTCTTCACCGACCTCTTGGGTGACCCAATTTGCAGAGTCCGCAACTCTCCTGCCTTCCTCATGCTGGTAACAACAATAATAATATTATTCTTAATCACAACAATTAGAATTAAAATTTCATCAACCTTTTCACTAAACAGAAAAGCAAAGCTGATATGTATTTGAATATGTATGTGTAGGTGGCTGAGATGGGAGAAGAGAAAGAGATAGTGGGTATGATTAGGGGTTGCATCAAAACCGTTACATGCGGCAAGAAGCTCTCAAAAAATGGAAAAAACGACGACCCTGTCAAACCTGTTTATACCAAACTCGCTTACATCTTAGGCCTCCGTGTCTCTCCTTCTCACAGGTATTTTCCATATTTTAATCCCCAACTTTGAACTTTTCATTTTCCACCTTTTCAAACAAAAAAAAAATATTTAATTGAATTAATCTTTTTTATTTTTCGGAAGAAAAAACATAGCTATTACCCCTACTGAATTTGGGTTATGACTTTTGATTGGGTGTGGTGGTGTGCACAGGAGGATGGGAATAGGGTTGCAGCTGGTGCGTAGAGTGGAGGAGTGGTTCGGAGAAAATGGCGCTGAATATTCTTACATAGCAACCGACAACGACAACCAGGCCTCCGTCAAGCTCTTCACCGACAAATGCGGCTACTCCAAGTTCCGTACGCCCTCCATCCTCGTCAACCCCGTGTTCGCTCACCGAGTCAGGGTCTCGTCCCGAGTCACCGTCCTCAAACTCGCCCCCAACGACGCCGAGTCGCTCTACCGCCGCCGCTTCGCCACTACCGAGTTCTTCCCCCGCGACATTGACGCCGTCCTCAACAACCACCTCAGCCTCGGCACTTTTCTGGCTGTGCCACGTGGCACTTTTGATGTCAATACCTGGCCCGGGTCGGAGCGGTTTTTAGCCGACCCGCCCGAGTCATGGGCTGTTCTGAGCGTCTGGAACTGTAAGGATGTTTTCACGCTCGAGGTACGCGGCGCGTCGCGAGTGAAACGCACGCTCGCCAAAACGACTCGGATCGTGGACCGGGCGTTTCCGTTTCTCCGGCTGCCTTCGGTGCCCGAGCTGTTCAGGCCTTTCGGGGCGCACTTTCTGTATGGGCTGGGAGGGTCCGGCCCACGCGCGGAGAAGTTTGTCAAATCGCTTTGCGGCCACGCGCACAACCTGGCGAAGGAGCGCGGGTGCGGGGTGGTGGCCACGGAGGTGTCGAGTTGCGAACCGCTCAAGTTTGGAATCCCGCACTGGAAGAGGCTATCGTGCGCCGAGGACCTGTGGTGCATCAAGCGGCTCGGGGAGGACTACAGTGACGGCTCGGTCGGTGACTGGACTAAGTCGCCACCTGGCGCGTCCATTTTCGTTGACCCCAGAGAGGTCTAATTACGTGAAGAATCCAAATTAGTTGCGAGTCCCTGTGACTCTTTTTTCTTTTTTGGGTAGATTAAGCAATGTTGGGGGTGTGAAAGAAGGAGAGGAAGATATGGATATTAATTAGATGTAAAAGGGAATATGCAATTTACCCCCCAACCTTTTTTTGGCCATGTAACTTTTGTAAATGAATGTGGCTTTTTAGATCCTCTTGTAGCCAAACGCGGCCTTAGTTTATCTCTGGGCTTTGCTTTTCTACTTTCCAAACGGTTCTCTGTGATCTCTATGAGATTGAGAAGATCATGTGTCATTCCGAATATCCCCTTTGAATTTGTGCATGCAAAAGAAAGAGCTTAGCTTAAGGCTTTATTTTTCTCTTTTCCCCAAATCTTCTCTTAGGTCCATACCATATCATTTGTCCTTGATTATATGCTAGGAGGGGGAGCTTTTGCTTATTCACTTTTTGGTTAATTAGGTTCTTATTAGTATCTTTCATTCTTTCCAATTAAGGGTAGTGGGAATATTAAATGCTTGGAATGGACTCGTACTAGTGTCCAAATGAGGAGGGTAAAGTTGTCTTTTTGTATAGCCTTTTATGGGATGTGTACTACTAATGTCACATTTATATTCATATGACAGGATACATACATATATATATATATATATATATACAAATGGGGGGGGAGGTACTAGTCCAGTAGTCCTTTAGCTTTGTGGATTCTTATTTCTTTTGGGGTTGGGTTGGTTGTTTTGCTTTTTCATCTGATGATGATCTGAAACCGATGGACGATTTTGGCTTTTAGCTGCTCTGTGGGTTTTGCATATTGCCCTAGAAAGATGACAATGAGAGGTAGCGATATATGATGAACTATATATACATATATATATATATGGAGGAGAGTGGTACATGCATAATATGCATGTCATGAGCTTTTTTATTTTTACTTAAGCTTCTTCCTCGTCTTTTCCTCCATTATAAGCATTAAGCTGCCTTCGCTTTCTGCTCGTTATGGTGGTGGTTCTGATTTGGACTTTTGGGACATCTTGGTGGGCACAGATGCTTGGATTGCGACATTATGGAAATTATATATGTAAAAATAATAAATGTAATAAGAAAATAGATGTTGTGAATTTGTGATTGATCGAGATTACGTGCCTTCTCTAGCTTACAAGGAAAAAAAGTTTTGCATGAAAAGTGATCGTATATATTATCCTTGAATAATATAGTATGGCACGCGTGCCCCAAGTGTTCTTAGCAAGTGCTTCAAGATAGTTTGGGGGTAACATATTTAATTTACTCTCTTTGGGTATGACGATATATTATTGTTGTTGGTCCACTATCAACATCATGTTTTTTCTTTTAAGAAAAAATTGTATCGAAGATTTAATGATATCACACTATTTAATGAAATAAGGATTCTTTGCTAATTTTTTGGTATTGATCTTGTATTTATATTCTAAGTCATAGACGAACCCGGCCTCATGAGTTGGGGGTGGGCTAGGCCTTAGACATGGGAAGGTTTCGGCTAGGAGATTATAATTTTTACCTTTTAATTTTTTTGAGTTGGGGTGGATTATGTATAGCTTAGGTGAGTTCCTAACGTAGGTTCCTATTTCATATAATAATTAAGAATAATGCTATACTTACCACATTCTTATACCACATTCTTATACCATCTAACGTGTTATAATTTTATTGGACAAAGTTTTTCTTTTCTTTTTTTTGTTTTTATTTTTATTTTTTAGTATCCAATGTATGAATGCCATGTAAGTTGCCACATAAAGTGGTATGAAATTATGGTATAAAAATGTAATATATGTAGCACTACTGAATAATTAAATAGAAATTTAAAACACTGTAGTTGTAGATATAAGTACAAGATTAACACAATAAAATTAGCAGGACTCTTACTAGCATGACTCTTATTTAATAGTGTTTTTTTTTTTTTTCTGGATGGTGCATTAGCTAGAGGAAGATAGATTATAATAAAGCAAAAAAACTCATTGGGTAAAATGGGTAGTGAAGAATCCACGAAATAGGTGATGGGTGATTGAGAAATAGGTTGGTTGGTTTGTGCATGCAATGAACGCCCTGCAGAAAGCAAAAGGCTATCTATAGCTTAGGCCTTTGAGAGAGTTGAATGATATCTTGTGGGCTTCACGGGGTTTGCGCTATAAAGCTCATATGTTTCATGAGGTGGGGAGGGTGCAATATTAATGCTTCAATAACAAATTATATGTGACTACTGAGTGTGTAATATATGTGTTAATTACTGCTGCACCTGTTCAGTGACTTCCAGCTGGAACAGCTTCAAGAGGTATATCGGTATAAAACCAAGCATCTTAGTTACCATGTAATTGGGGGCAGGACTCACTCACTTAACTAATTGACTGGATCACCAAATTAACATTAATGTCAATCAGACTAGCTACATTGTAAAAGCAACCTTTTGATTAATCTAATAGCCATATATAATAGGCATATATAGCTCCTCCTTTTGTTTGGTCAGATTTTGTGTCTAGAATCGAAAAATGAAACACATCATAGTCTATTAAGAAAGAAAAAAGATGGAAAAAGAAAGACACCATTTTGATCAATTTTAGAATGGTTTGTAACTTTATAACCAGAGGGCAATTATATATGGTCTATTACTAATTTACTATTGCACGTTATTAATAAGGGTTTACTATTTCAAATTTATATTAAAAAGATAATTATATAAAAGTTTATAAAAGTTTCAAAACAATATAATTTTAGATATAAACACAAAATCAACACACAAAAATAAGTTGAAGATTCGGATCCCTTTTAAATACTATTTTTATTTTACTATGGATATTAAGATTAATTTCAAGTTGATTATATATAATATAAATAATTTCAAGCTAATTTTTCACCCACAAGCTAGGTAATAATCTTGTCATTAACTAACTTATAAATGAGCATACTTAGATCTTGTTCAACCTACCTTTTTTTTTTTTTTTCCATCTCACTCTTACAAATGTCCACTTATTATTAGAACATTCTTACCTATTTATAATAATTGGAATGATCAGAAAATATAACAGATAAAGGAGACTTTGTTAATAACTTAAAAGTTTTGCTTTTGTCGATTACTCACGCCACGTGTGAGTAATTCTTATTTATTTATTGATGCGTGGTTTATTTAAACACTCATATTATCAACCGTACGTTAACGTACATTTATTACCTATGTGCACATGAACGACATGATTGATGTTAACATTAATCGTTACTCAATCATTGCAATCGAAGACTTTGTATTAAAGTCAACCATCTTGATGTTAATTACTTAAAAGTTTGCTTTTGTCGATCACTCACGCCACGTGTGAGTAATTCTTATTTATTTATTGATGCGTGGTTAATTTATTTAGACACTCATATTATCAACTGTTATTAATTACCTATGTGCACATGAGCGACATGATTGATGTTAACATTAATTGTTACTCAATCACAATCATTGCGATCGAAGACCTTGTATTAAAGTCAACCATCATGAGCATACTTAGATCTTGTTAAACCTACCTTTTTTTCCATCTCACTCTTACAAATGTCCACTTATTATTAGAACATTCTTACCTATTTATAATAATTGGAATGATCGGAAAATATAATAGATAATGGAGACTTTGTTAATTACCTAAATGGACTTTGTTAATTACTTAAAAGTTATGCTTTTGTCGATCACTCACGCCACGTGTGAGTAATTCTTATTTATTTATTGATGCGTTGTTTACTTAGACGCTCATATTATCAACCATTAACGTACATTTATTACCTATGTGCACATGAACTGATTAATGTTAACATTAATCGTTACTCAATCATTGCGATCGAAGACCTTGTATTAAAGTCAACCATCTTGATGTTAATTTCTTTCATGCCATGATATGCCCATGCATCTTATTTAAACTTAGTGAACAAAACCCTGATATGGGTTGAGTTCTGAACATGAATTTACTTTTGCATTAATTTCTTCTTACTGGCTTATGCAAACAACGATTGTAAAGACGAAGTAGTGAGTCATTGAAGAGTAAGTGCTAGCTATAAGACCAAAGTGAAGTCACTGTTACATAATCTTGTTGATACATTGAACTTAGACTTCAAAAAGTCGCCAAGTATCCTTTAAATCTTGAGAATGTTTCCATCTAGTTGAACAAGACATTAAATTATTAAATGTGAAAACAGACCAAATATCCAACCAAAATGTTAAATCATTCGGTAGTAATTATAATGGATTATATCTATCTATAAAGAATTCCATTTTAACACTCGCACTCACGTTCCAAGATGATCTGTGAAGTTGTTGTCCACGTCCATAGATAAACAAAAAGGTCGATCAAAAATATACCGAGGATGCAAATATAATAAATAGCTAACCCTCTTGCTATAAATGTAAGACCAAAAGTTAATGAACTTGTTTGAATGATTAGTGGGTCTCAAATGTGTAAAGACACAACAAAGATTGAGTTTAAGGTAAGGCTCAGAGACTAATCAAAACCAAGTTCCGAAATAATGTGAAATAAACAGTAAACAAATAATTAACCTAAAAGTTTAAGTACGGCTATTTCATAGCTAACCACCGTAATAAGTATATTTGTTATATCAGGTTTTTTGTGTGTATCGTTTTAGTGATAAAACACAAATTTTTAAAGTGTAATTATGTGACGATGAGATTGATTATTTTAGAATTAACATGGGAACTCACTAAAGTTTGAATTAAGTAAGTTTGGAGTGAAAATGTTAGGTAAGTACTAATCAACCGGGGGTTGTTTTCATTGATACATTTTAAACCAAACCTAATTGTAACAATATCTAGCTAGGTGTGGAAGCTCACTGTCCAAGTCCAGCCTTTTTAGTTCCATAGAGAAAAAGATGTTCATGTTCTCGAAAGCAAAAGGCATCTAGCTAGTAAGCTGCCTATAGAAAAGGCTAGGAAAGAGATTGAATTAATGGGTGATGAGTTGCTTTTGTCAATGTCATTCTTGGGTTGACCCCAAAATTTTGTTTATTTTGGTGGGGGTTTTTTTATGGGTGTGAAGAGTTGAAGACGGTGCCAAAGAAATTAACAGTGGGGATTAAAGTTTATGGTCAAATTCGGTCGGCATATCGTATTTGTATCCTTATCTTGGTGGTGGTCTTCTTTGGCAAGTCAATGGCCAAACGGCTAAAGTGATTGATTATTAGCACTTCCTTTTTAAGACTTACAAGTTTTTGTTGTTTATGTTGTTAGGTGGTGTGTGATGGTGAGTGTAATAAATATATACAAAATGATATATCAAAGAAGGGCCTGTTAGAGAGCATCTTTCTTTTGAGGTGTTCCACTTTGTTCAATGGATTGTTGCCTTTTCTCTTTGGAATCCCACAAAAAACTATAGGGGAGATGATGATCAAATTGATGGAAATGGGAATGGGGCTTTAGAAATGGCACTTAATCTTCGCACTTGGGCCACACACACTACACACCATGCACAAGGGGATGCATTGTCAAAATAGGCTTTTACAGCACACATAGTTTGGCATGAGTATGACCCATTTAGGTAGAAATTGCCAAATCTATTGGTGTGTTTCTCGTTTTTGTAAAGGGTGCTTCAAAATGAACTCTAACATAATGATTGCTTCTAAATGCACTTTAAGATTTGATCAGTACTTTTGTTGCATCTAAAGAAATAAAAATTGTCAAAGTTTCCCTTTTTGCCTGAGGTGGTATTTGGGCCGAAACCAACATCCCAGCCATGACCCACGTTCCAAGTTCGGAGGATCAGCCTGCTTCACATGAGAAGCCTAGCCCAAAGGGGGAGGTCCTTTACACTAAGCATGTTTTTTTAGCAAATTTTTTAGCTATACATTTTACGTTGTCTATGACTCTATGTTGTTGTTTCTGTTTCCAGCTAGCTTTCTATTCCAAGAACATGCTTTTCTTTGTCTATTTCAATATTGAAGTAATTCTTCGGATAAGAGAAGATATATTGAAAGTTGGGCAATTTTCTAGCAAGCTGGTGTTTATCAACAAAAAATAAGTCAACTATGTGACTATGTCCAAGTCGTATCGATGCCATTTGATGAGAGTTCTGGGGTTCATGTCCGAGTATCATCATTGCCATTTGAGGGGCAGGAATACAATGCGTTCTTTGTTATATATTGACAATGGGATGCAAAATTAAAATTCGGCTCGTTCTAGTGTACATTTATGTAGATTGATACAGAAAGCGTGCAACCAGAAGAATTGCATATTCATAAACACCTTTGTGTGTGTGCTGTGTTAAACTTGAGTAGAAATAAAGATCACGTATCAATAAAGACCTTGTATTGTACAACAATCCGGCCTAAAATTCAACTTTTACAATATGTATTATTGTAAACTTGTCTGACCCAGTGTTTGTAATTGATCTAAAGCTGTAGCTAAGGTACATTATATGGGTTGCAGGCGTGAATGTGTGTAACAGAACATGTAAGAGTAATGCTAGGTGTACCAAAAATGTGGTACAAATTGTTTTATCCATCATACACAACATGCAAATTTGTCTCAAAGGCATCTGGTATTGAAATAAGCAGTTTCTCAGCTCAAATTAGATGAGTGGTGACATTTGCTAATTCTCACTACAGCAAACAAATCCCCAAGGATGGTGAGCAACTACAAGAAGAAACTTTTATACTCTTTTAAGATCAAGGTACAGCAAAACTGTGTGAAGTATCAGATCCATATAGAACTGAAATGCCAGCAACTACATATTCTAGGAACAAAATGTGATAATGAACACTTCTTATAAGAACTGAAATTTCTGGGCTCTTTTGTTCTCTAACAATAGGACCTCTTTTGCTCCAAATCCCAGTGGAAAATCAGCTAAAAGATGTCAGTTGATTCTAATCTCCTGATGTCAAATAAGCGAGAGGATTTTACAAGTCGACAATGTATGCTTTGAATCTACTGAACATGCCTGTAACTAAGATACTGAATTCCCCCTACTCCTTGAATGGCTGGATTTGGTTTCTTCTGCATTGATAGTAGAACCAGGGCTCTCTGATGTATTAGAACTACTAATTTCACCATTCCTTTCTTTGCTTGACCAGAGCTTAGAAAATATCTTTTTTGACATGAGCAAACCTTTCATTTTACTGGCAGCAATTTTTTCAGTATTATTTTTAGCACCAAGATTCCCGTTTCTGTCATCGCCAACTCCACCATTCCCATCACCTAACCGTAGAGTAGAAAGCTCCCCCTTTAAAGCCTTGATTTCCTCTGCTGTTGGTACAGCATCCCAGTCCTCTTCTGTGTTGGTTGTAGTGGACCTTGAGCTCCCGTGAGATCCACCAGGGAGTAAGGCCCTGATGGACCTATGTACATCAGGTGTACTGTTTCCACCTGATGATGTTGTAGCCCTAACCTGTTCAAAGAAAAGGACCTGCACAACAACTCTTAAGGGCAGCCGCTCATTTTGGACAGCATGCATGCCTGCATCTGCAGACAACTTCCTGCAGTCCATTAATTTGCATATTCTCTTCCTCTCGCTCTTGCTGATCCCCGGGTGTTCCTGCACCAACATACAATGTATCAGTTAACACAAATTTGTTCAAAACTAAAAAAAGTTCCCCGCTATTTGCTTGTATGTAAGTCACACAGTTGGGACTAAAACTTGCAATTGCACAAATTTAAGTCCAGAAAAATGAAGATAATTTTTAGTGCCTTTCATGGTGAACAATGATTCCAAAAGTGAGGTATGGTTCCAAGAGTGAGAGCTTAACCAAAAGTGTCACAAACAAACCTTTAGATACATGTCAATGGCACGGTAAATTCCATCATGAGATGGTCTTGAGGAGCTTGATACCATTTCAGCAACACTGACAAACTTTGACATGGGTAAGTTGGGATCACGTGCAATTTCAGCAAGGTAGCCATCAACCAGCTTTGCAACCTTCAACTTGGAAGTATCTGATAGAATCATGGGGCTTCTAATTTCCTGGAATTCAGTTTCCATTGAAGGATCAGTCTGAGCACTCCGATCACGTGCCACAAACTCTTCAATTAGCCTTTGCACTATATCAACTTCATATATCATTGCTTCCTCAGCTGGGGCTCGAATTAAAAGATCAGCAACTGTAGCCTCCTCAAGCCGCTGGCCAATTCTGCTCATCAATTCACATATTTCCATTTCTCCACATTCTAACAAAATTGCTGCTTTTAACAATTTAAGTAAGAAACTGCAAGGGACACAGCCTGCGGGAAGTAGGTGGATAACAGTCTCCACCAATGATCTATTCTTTATGACATCACTGCCCTGAATCATACCCTTGCTAAAACCTGATAACCTTCTGACAGTATATGCATTCAAGGCTTCCCCTATTACATCACCAGAGATTTTTCCTTTTGTCTTAATTAATGTAATCACCCTCTTGTATAAATCAAGTTGAAGCCCGCAGAGGTCCTCTACCCACCAGTCTTTTGGAACCATCTGTTGTTTTCCCACACCATTCCAGTGTTGATCATTCCCATTCTCAGATGGTAGCTTCTTGTGGTTGTACGTATATGACCATTCCACCTTGGAAGTATCAATGGAAGCCTTGGATGCTATGGAGTCAAGGCAATGGCTGACCACCTTAAGTTCCTCAGACCATGGAAGAAGAGACCTTGTAGTCTGAAGAACAATAATCGAGTCTTTCCAGCTCCGGAAGATGCTTGAGTTTAGGAAGACTTCAACCTTATAGATAAGGTTTCCTTTCTCAACAGTTTCATACATCTCAAGGTACTCTGCTGCGCATCGAGTTGCAACCACATTGTATGCGTTGAGAGTGACTGTCATACCGTAACAGAACTTGGCACATATTTCAAAAGCAGCAGGTCCACCAGGAATGTCATGAATGTGGATTTCATCACTGTTTTCATCATTTGGAGTTGCAACCAGTTTCTGCAGGCGTGCACTCTTGGACAAAAGAGGAAACTACAGAAACATCACAGAATATTAGAATGGACAAATAAGTATTGTATTAAAGAGCTCATCAATCCAACTAAGATATTGTTGGTATCCCAAAATCCCATCATTGAGTGTCTAAATCCAATGCAAATTTGGGTTGTTAAGTAGTTTTGATTGCAATGGGTTTGACCCCAGCCTTAACTAGGGTGAAGCAAAGGACCCATAGCAATAATGACAATTTGGTAAAATAGGATCAAAATCATGGTTGGATTGGAATACTATTTGAGGGAAAACAATGTGTAGTGGATCCCTAATCAACCAATTCTGAAATTGGAACAATTTGACCCACTAGCCTGGCTGGGTTATGAACTTTTGAGTTCAGAGAAGTACATCATTGTGTACCTGTAAATTCATAATGTCTGAAAATAACAAGGTACTAACCAAAATATAGGATCTTGTTTAATCAAACAGGTTTCATACCTTGTGCAAATAAAACTTCACATCTCCAACGTTAACAACCACGTCAGTTGCCAATTCAGTTGCCACGTACCTGGATGCACAAATTTTCACATGTCAACCATAAATTTGACAAAAAAATATGTACTTAATAATGGGAGAAATCTGAGCAGACACATAACATGAGAAATTACATTAGTTATGGTAAGCAGAAAGTTCATACAGAAATCATGTAAATATTCTTTTAATTTTAACAGACTGCCCACTCATAACCTTTTAGATTAATCATAATTTAGCAAATTTACTTTAGAAGGCATAAGATTGCTGAACCATTAACAGTGAAAAGTCAAACTTTCATGGACAATACGATTTTATCTTATGAGTTATGACTGTGGGATGGCACCCAATAAGGAAAAGCCAGTGCAGATGGAGCATACATAATGTATACATACAGACATACAGACATAAATACTTACGCATACATACATACAAGCTACATAAGTATTTTTGTTTCATAATTGACTTGATGTTTAAAATTCATTCACAGACAGTTGTACAGAATTAGTAAAATTGATAGCAAACTCAAATGTATTCCATCCTCAAAACCATTAAGCTCAACAAAACGGAACGGTTGAACTTAAGATAACACTAAAGTGCTATGGCCATGTGGAAGTCAAATCATAATTCCTCAACAAATCTATGTTTGAAAAGGTGAATGAGTCTAAAATATGCAGAGGATTATTAAGAAATTTGGAACTGTATAGATCAATGTTCTACCATTAACCTTGTGCCTCCACTAAAGCATATATAATTTACATCCGACTTTTCAGAAAAGTACCTAGGTACCTATCTCCTAGACAATGGCACATAAAACATCTCAAGGGAAAAAAATGAAGAGGGATAAATATACTAACAACTGGGTTAATAATAGCACACCCACAAATTATTTTGCAGCAAAAACTAAAACAAAGTAAATCATCTGCCTACAATAAGATCTCACACTCACCTAATATTGTCCCCATCAGTCTGAAAGAAATCAGGTTTGGATCCAAGTTTCATGAACTTCATCTTTGGCAAAGAAGAGATCTATCTCCTTGTTTTCCTCCTTGCAATTCCTGAAATCCACTAAGCCTGCAAATGCTTGACCACTATTGCCGAGTCGAAATCAAAACTCCCCGGAAAAAATTTAAAGGAAAACACAAAAACTGGGGATTGAACAGCTGAATACCTTGGATGCTTAAGGTAAAGGAAGAATAGATCTTAGGAAACTTTGGTGTTTTTTTTTTAGTTAGACCGAATCTTTCCCACAAACCAAGGCTAAAGAAAGTGAGAGTAAATGGATTATAGTGACTTTTTAACAAATTGTTCACTTGAATGAAAAGAGACCAAAAGGGAGGGTTGCTTCCTGAACTGGTTACACAACCCAAGGACCCCGGAGAAACAGGGCCAGCTCAGGAGACATAAGACATCACCAACAAACCACCCCAAACATATATAATTCTCATAGCCAGAGAAACCCCCACTTGCTTAAAACTGACACCACCGCCCTTCCCCTATTTGTTTATCCTTGTAATTCTAGATATTTGCCTTCTCATCAGTTCTTTGTCTTGTTTTTCCCACAGTCAAACACCACCAAGACCCTTTTTGGCCCACAGAGTTCAGAACCCGAAACCCACAAATTCCCTTACAAAATGTTCCTTTCTATTTTCCTTTCTTCTCTTTGAAACCAGAACAACTGCATACAAAACAAAACAAAACATTTCTTGGTATTAATTGAATTAACCACAAAGAAAGTAGACAAAAAGCATCAATGTTTGGGGTGTACAAGCGAGCATCATTATCGAATACCAACAAGTTTGTCTCAAACATAAAGTGGAAGTGAAAGATTATAAGAATTGAACTCAAAATGTGAGGCTGAAATCAACCCGAGAATATCCCATGTCATTTACTAAATAAAGCATTGAAATTCCACCCAAAGCAACTCAAGAAGATGTTGAATACGCAAACCAAATACAAACCCTTGAGCCATATTTTACAATAAAAGCGAGAAATCCAGCATAACCCAAGATGAACATTAGCTGGGTGAAATCCAAAACAAGAAAGAACAGAAAACCCACCTCAAATGAAGCTAAGCATAGCAGCCCAAACCAAATTGAGCAAAAAGCTAAGAAACTAAATGATTGTGTGAAGGTGATGAAGCAATAAGCAAAAACAGAGAGAAGTAATTGAATCCAAGCTAACAAGAGGGAGTGTGCAGAACCCACCTTAAAAATTGAATGGTGGCAGTGGAAGTCGTTCTCTCCTCTTTGAAATCACTTTGTTAAGTACCAGGATTCAGGAATCAAAATCAGTGGCACAAACAAACAAACACAATGTTCACTGACACTGCATGAAGATGAGAGAGCACGATATATCTTTAGAGAAACCCCACAAAGCACAAAGACCACCACCCAACAAAACCCAGAAAAAGACCACCCATGAAAAGATGAGCTGGTTGCTTATCTTTGACAGCCACCAGAGCTACACAAAACACAAAGAGCCAAGCTCAGTCTGTTCCCACTTCCCACTCTCTCTCTCTCTCTCTCTCTCATAACTCGCTTTTGAATCAGCACCACAGTCCCCACCACCACATCATTTTCCGTTCCTTCACACCTCAACATCCAACGGTTTTTTTTTTTTTTTTGGTGGTATGAGAGGTACCTACAAGGCTACAACTTACAATGAGCATTCCTAAGTAAAAACCTATGAAATATAGGTTTTGCTCGTGAGAATAACTTGGTTGTTCCGTGGCATCACATGTAAGAGAGAAATAGAGCGAAAGAGGAGAGAGAGAGAGGCAAGTTATTCTCTTACATGTGATGTTACGTTCCTTATAACGGAGACATACAAGTTTTTTTTTTTACTTAAAAATGAGAGGTAGGTTTGCTATTCTCTCATTTTAATTTTATGAAAAGGTCTTTTAATACATTTAATTACTTTATAGTTTATACGGTACCTACCTTAAACAAAAAAATTACACATTTAATTACTTTATACCCTAAAGTCTGCAATTTGGTTTAGTTTGTAATCAAACAAAAATTCAACTTTTTCTAATTCATGAAATGCTATATTGCAGCATTTGAATCATGAGAACGTGACAATTGTACCATGTGCTTCCAAGTCTGCACCTATTAAAAAATTAGACAAAGTTGGGCGGGTTTCGTCATAAATTGCAAATTAAACCAAACTATATATATAGATATAACTACAAAAATTTCAACTTGAAGGACTTAAATGATAATCGGGGCAAAATACATGAATAAAAAATTATAAGAAAGTGTTTTTTCTTTGAAATTTGCAACTTGAATAATTTCACATGAGCGAAACTTATCTAATAGACTAATTCTAGTGAGCCCAAAGAAACATGTGATTTGCGCTTGAAAATTGGTAGAAGACTCTTAGTGTCTTGAGCAAGTAACAATGAGTTAAGAGTTCTAAATCTTTAGTGGCAAGGTTATCTTAGGTTTTCTTCATACCATATTAATGTAACCATGCATAATCTTATATGTTATAAATAAGAATGTTTTGGCTATGAAGATAGAGTGATTGTAACTTGTATTCATTTTTCTATGAAAAGGTCGTAGTAACTTCGGAAGCATAACATTAGAAAAGAGTGAATTCACGTAAATCCTTATGTTGGTGTGCATTTAACTATTTATTTTCTCTATATTTGCATCTCCCTTAATTTTTTTTTGTGGCCAATTGCATCTCCCTTAGTTTAATCCCTAATGTTATGCCATTATGCATGTGTGACTAAATTATTAAATTTCACAATAACTGAATGCTCTTGGAAATCACAAGACTGGTATTGAATATTGTTGCGGTATTGCTGGTTCAATGAATCAAGAGCAGGTCACAACTTAACTCAGTCTTGCATTCTGCAAAATTTGATATCATTATCCCAATTGTTTATTGTCTGGTCCAATCAAAATGATGGACATTTCTCTTCTTCTCTTCCAGTGCCCAGAACGTTTTCTCTTATCCAATCTTTTTATTCCCTCCACCTCACTCACATGCATTGCTCTTCCACTTCCCCCAATGTCACTAAAATGAACCCAAAAATTTATTCAATCACTTGGGTTTTTATCATATTCTCCTCAGTACACATCCCCATAATAATGCTCACATAGTTTATTGGTATTACTCAGCATCAAGAATCTAATATCCCTGCACATAAAATTTTCTAAAACTCTTTGGCTCACCTGATCATCATAGACATATTTAAGATCTATATATCAAGATCTATGCAAGATGAGATTGATTCCTGAGCAAATGTCTGGACTACTCTTAACCACTAGTGAAACAAATTTCAGTCACAATCTTTGGGAAAATCTTCTCCATGAGAATTGGTCGGGTTGGGACAAGCAATATATATGGTTTGGTCAAAAGGGTTCATTATCCCACATTGCAAATTTGCAGTACTCCATGTCCTGGTCATTGAAAGCTTGAGAGAGGTCCTACAATAATCTCACATTGCTAAGTTGGACTTTTAGAATCTCAATGGAACACCACAGAATTACTTATAGGGATGTGCCCTCTAGGAGAAGATAGCAAAGGAAACATTGTGGATGCCAATTGTACTTAATTGGCCTATGTGAAATATATGTGACCCATACCATGTGGTCTTGCTCGTTGAGCTTCTTTGCCCAACATTATCTAATAGTTTCTTTCTGATAAAATTATTTTCTTCCAGCATATAATGGAAAGTTCCCTATAGTTTGAGGAAGGGACCACTCTTAAGACCATTTATGGATCTTGTTGTGTGCGTGTGTGCGAGAGAGAGAGAGAGAGAGAGATGATATGTGACTTTTCATTCTAAAACAACCAGATAATTCACACTTGGGTTCAACTAGAAGGAAAAATATCTTCAAGTAGCTAGCTACTTATGTGATTTCATGCCAAATTAAAGCAACCAAATAAAAGCTTTGGGTTGATGCAGAGTTGAACAGAACTGCATTTACAACTCATCAGAGGACTTAATTATTGCAGACAACAAAATAAAGGAGAAGCCTTTGTGTGAATTCAGGTCATTATGCAGGGCACATGGCCACAGATTCTCATATTTGTGTTAATGGCATTGGAAACTTAATAATAAATAATAACAATATATATATGCTTAATATAATTTGGGAGGATCATGGACAAATTATGATAGTGAATGTTTCATGACAATAACTTAATTGGAAAATATTATTGGCATTCTTTAACAAAATTATCAACATGATAGTCAGTGATCTGTAGTCCTTAGTTAGTTAGTTTGATGCTGAAATATTTTCCATTTTTTTTTTGGACTGAATCTTTTCCAAAGTTCATATATTCATTGTAATGGGGTTCAGTGAGGCCTTAATTCTTGTACTTTATCCCTAGCTTGGTGATAAATCATACCTGTCAAGATTAGACAACATACAAAAATTGCACTTAGAAAATGAAAAGTTCAATTTCATGCCAACTAGCTAGTTTGATGATAGTGACCCCAGAAAGAGGACCAACTTATAATCATTTTGCACTGCATTTTATGCCTTTGTTAATGTTAGGTTAGGATGTGTTTGTTGAGCACAGAATTTAGGATCTAGTACTTCAATTTCACTAGCTGGCTAGCTAATTAAACAGGATTTGGTTACTTCCATTTGCCACAAACTGAATAGTAAAAGGATTTTAATTTCTTTTATAGTTTTATCCATCATCTACTATAACTCACTATGCATCTCAAACATCTATATCTGATCTAATAATTGATATGTAAATTAAGCCTCAAGTTAGTTCTCAATTAAGTCCTCATTAGAGTGCTACTCATAAAAAGATAGTGACAAGATGGTTGGTTAATTTAGAACTGAAAAGATTTTACTCACAAAAAAAGAAAAAAAAAAAAAAAGATTAATAAGCTTAAGTTGGTGCATGTTTTTGTTGCAGTCTTGCAGAGAAAGGGAGAGGACCTAGGCTTTTGTGCTCAAAGCATATGTAGAAACAAGAGAAGTAGAATGTAAAGGAAAAGTGAGACACTGGCTCAATAACACAGAGGAATTCTGCAGTGATTCTCATAATATATATGTGAACTTAGACAGTAAAATAAATTACACATATAGAATCTATATATGGGTAATGTGCTATTACCATATAATATCACAACATGATTACTTATTCAATCAAGAAAAACTCAGGGTAATCAATTATCTAAATTCACAATGTAACAACATAAGTATCTGTCTTATAAGAGAATAATTCCGACCATATATCAAAATTTCAAAGAATTTTGCCCCAAAAAAATCTGTATTCCCAGCTCCAGCTCCCTTTGAACTAATTATCCCATGAGCTGAAAACTTTTTTTTTTTTTTTTTTTTTCTAATCTGAAAACTAAGAGAAACTGGTCAAACATTGGGAATTTTTATTGTTAATTACTAGGTTTGTTGACAATTGACATGACCTAATCCTTGTTTAAGACTCTTTAATTTTGTGCAGTTGTGGTCCCAAATCCTGAAAGTTAGGCTTTGTTTCTCAGCTTTACAGCTTTTGTGTCGAGTGCCTGCAAAGTAGTTACCACAATCATGACCATGGTTTTATTCTCTGCTTAAAGCAAAGCAGCACAACTTGCTCGCTCGCACGCAGTACAACACCCTATCGTTCATCTCTGTAATCTCACAATAACAAAGCATTTGAGTATTCATTTAAAAAAGTTGACCTATCCTGCCCTATATTAGAGACTAGCTTCAAATTTAAGTAATAGGTTACTAACCACGGGTTAATACGTAATGGAAAATACTATTTATCTCCATTGTTTCTTTCAATTTTTTGCCCAACTTCTGTAGCACGAGGCATGCATATCATGCATTAGAAAATTATAATGTCGTGAAACACAGTGTGAGAATGTTACGTAAGTTGAAAAAAAAAATTGAGAATGCCACCTACTACTTAATATTTTTCCCTACTTAAATAGAAAAAATCTTTTATTTACCAAATACAATACAACATACATTATTATTTTAATAGACATTGGCTTCTTTAAACTTAAAGGTGGTGTTAGAGACTAATTAGTTATTGTTTTAGTGGTATCTTTCTATTTTGCTGTAATGATTCTCATTCTCCCAAAAAAAAATATATATATGTGTTACTAGAATATGGGCCACCCAAGTTGGGCTTTGGACCTGTAAAATCCTTTCGACAAAATTTTATGTGTCAGGAATAAGGAGAGTGTAAAGTTCTTGGGCTAGCCCAAATGGAGCAAAAGGGTAAAAAAAAAATGAATTAAGATGAAGATAAATCAATGGTTGGATCTCTTCCAATTTAGCAACCAAAAAAATAAAAAGCAATGACTGAAAGATAAAATTTAGAATTTGTGAGTAAGTGGGGTATACTGATGAAATTCATAGGTGAATTTAGAAGGCCCAAGAAATAAAAAGAGTTCAGGGCTCTGTTTTGCACTTTGCTGTGCAGATTTGGATTTTGGTCTTGAATTGGGCTTTGAGTTTGTGAGCCCAATACCTTCTCAACCGTCATAGGGCATCTCTCTTGTTATTGGACTGTCTCTCTTCCAAAACCGCCACAAATACTCAACTGTTTTTTCAATTGGCGCAGTGGTTGAGTTCTCTGCGTTGGCGTCGTCGACACTCTTGAGCCGCCGTTGAGTTGCATTCTAGCCATCTGCAGGTGAGTTTCAGATTTCATGAAAATTTCCCATGTCCCAAGTTTTTTTATTTTTTATATGTGATATTTTCGGACCTGGCTTGGAAATATTATGAAGTTAGTTAATTTACTGACTGTGAGGAATGTTGAAATTATTATGTGAAATTGCTCGTGATTTGGTATCTGAGATTCAAAGAATGACAGATGTTCTTATGTAATTATGAGCATTTTTGTCTTAATTTTGTGAGCATTTCTAATTAGTGATGAACCCTTGTGTTATTGCTTAAAATCATGTTTTATTTGTGATTTTTAATTTAGGGTATGAATCTGTTCTGTTATGACTTATGACTTATAATCTATCTTTTTCTCTTAGGCTTTGAATTTGTGATAAGCTCTTAGATTATCTTAGATTCTGGGTGTAAATTCATTATAGTTCTTTAAGAAGAGGCTGTTCAACTGTGAGATTGTCTTATTGTTTAGACTTTCTGTTAGTGTTGGGTTTGATACTTGGATTTTCGTTTGAATATGTTTGATTTATTCTTTTGCTTGATTGGTGTTTCAGTTTGAATTAATCTGGGCACCAAACTTTGTCCTAAGATCGCATTACCAACTTGGGTTTCCTATTTTTAACTATAATGGACCCTAGATTCACTGGAGAGATATTGAAGTAAGTTTTTTTTTTTTTTTTCAATCAATTTTCTTTATATGAAATTCAGTCTTCATACATGTAGCTTTAATTTTACAAATTATATTATTTTTACTTCTGTGTGTATAGGCATTTGGAGAAGCAGAATGAGGTTCTTATGGACACCTACAGATCAATGTCACATGAATTGCATAAGCTGCAGGTTGTTCCTCAAATCCCCTAGTTAGATTTATAATTATGTAGCTGAGTCTACAACCGAATTGAATTAAAATGTGCATGTCTGTTGTTATAGGAAAGTATGATGTGCAATCTGCAGATTCTAGATAGTATTGATTTAGTGTGGTACTGAAGATTCTTGATGTACAATTTGCAGGTAGAAGAAGAAATGCTGATGCGTAAATTTTATGAGATTATGTCGGCTCATGGTAAAGTTAAAAAGGTATACTTCTTTCTTGATTCTGCTGTAGTATTACATGGATTCTCAAATTTTGGACCATCTATTTTAAATTTTCTGAACTGTTGGTGTATATTATTTTATTTTTATATGAGAACCTGGGGAACAAATAAGGGTTTAAAAACCAGGGTTTTCATGAGCATATTGACATATTCCATTAATAAATTTTTTAAATTCGCAATCTTCAACTATCATTGTGATGGCCTTTAGTTACAGATATTACAGCGTGGAGAGTGATCACATTTATTCTAAGTGGAAATATACTAGATGCTACAGTTTCTTATGTATCTGAGAGGGACCTAACAAATTTAAACTTTTTTTTTTTTTTTGGATTAATTGGGGGATATATTGAAATAAAGTACAAATAGATGAAGCACTTAATTTGGACTGAGAAATAACTGATATAGGAAGCAAATGGTTTGATGAATACTAGCAGGCTAGCAGCAACCTTTGATGTATATAATTAACCTTTGACAAATTCGTGGTCATGATTGTGGCCGAGAAAAATCCATAGTTTGTTATTCAGTCAGCATAGAATGTTCAAGCTGATTTTTGCACTGTTATACCTTTCCTGTAGTTGGTGGATACTGTTATTTTGATCCTTGTCAGGCCGTTTGATTTTTATTTATTTTTTACTTTTTACTTCTTGGTTTGTCTAATCTGTGTACTTTTCTGTAGAATGAAGATTGTAGTAAAGGTGAAGATGAACGTGAAACTGGAAACTCCCGTGCAATAGTCACTACAACTAGCAATGAACACTGATGATTTCAAGATTTGTTTTCATATTGTTGAACAAGTGTATATATAATTTTGGAATATTGTACCTCCTTTTACTACTTCAGCAAAGTTTTGAGTGAAAGTTGTGTTATCAAGCTGATAAAATTGTTGGGGAGAGTGAATGCAACAAGTCAGATGCTGCATTGACGGTTCAAGATCCAAATAAAATTTGCATAGTATACAAATTATGACCGATTCCGTATTGTACATTGTACACTTGTATAGATCAAAGATCTTACAGATTAATGATTGATAAGATTTACAGTGATAATATACTCTCTTTTTTTTTTTCTTTTTCTTTTTTTCTGCAGCACCAATTTTGTTCAATTTGTTGCCAGGCCACTTGCAGCATCAATGACCATGAAGATTGATAATATTTTTGTTGTGCCATAGTTAGAGAGATTGGCAGGTCATGTTTCCATTGCGCTCTTTCCCTTTATCTCCCTTGTTTTCACCCACACAAGATTCCAGCATCTGAGTGCTTGGAATATTTATGTTGTGGTTCATTTGGAAGTCCATATAACATATCTTTTTGGTGACCGAAAATTTGATGTTTGGACATCAACATGGTGCGCTAAATATTAAGCCAAACCTGATTCAAACTTATTTAAAAATTTAAAGGTCATTAGTCATTAGAGGGGGGATGATGGCAGCTATGGAGATAATGGAGCCAACTAGCCTTACATATGAATGGACAATTGAGATCTGGACAATTAATTCTAAGCATTATGTCAAATAAATGTCACCAACTCTCTTTGAGTGAAAAAGTTAGACCCGGTTGGTATCTTACTCAATTTTTTTTTAAAAAAGTGAGTTTTCAAAATTAATTTTTAAAATTTGAAAATAATTTTTAAATTTAAAAAATAATAACAGCTAAGAAAGAATGAAAATAAAAAAAAATGAAAAAAATGATATTTTATCATTTTTTTAAAAAGACATGTTTTTGAATTTTTTTTTCTAAAAATTGTTTTTGAAAATGGTATACCAAACACGTTTTTTTAACTAAAACTTGTTTTTTTTATTTTGAAAAAAAAAAGTTTTTAAATAAAATACCAAAACAGGAGCTTAGGAATTTAGAAATAACACATTTGAATTAGTTCAGAGTTTTTTTCGATTTAACAGAAGTTTTAGTCCACCAGTAGACTTTAGTTTCTCTTTGATTAATCACCTCAATAATTTCATAAGTGGTCAAACTATAACAGTGATTAGGCTTTGTCAGGGGTGTACAATAGGGTCAACGGGGTCAATTGACCCATGAACTCTGAAAACTTAGCCTATGCGAACAATCTTTACCCTATGAAACCATGGTTGATGCTTGAAGATGGAGGGGCAAAGACGAGTTGAAGGTGCTTGTGAAAATGCCACAAAGAGAAAAACTAAACTGAAGAAGAAGAAAGGCTGAATCACGTGACAAAGATGTTGGATTTAGGATTTCACTTGTAAAATGGCCAAAACGGTGGTCTGTTCCCAACTTCCCACCACTCTCATAGCCACTCTCCACCTCCCCCCCAAACCTCTTCCCCTACATTTCTTCCCGCAGAACTTGGGCTTTACTTTTGGGTAAGTTTATGCAGTTTTTTGTTTTCTATTTCCTTGATATTGATATTTGATCAATAATGTTGCATGTATTATGTATTTTCTATTTTTATTGTATTTGAGAGTTTACTTTAAAAAATCCATTCAGGGGATGTAGAGAACAACTTAATGCAAATATGTGTTCACATTTCTATGGCATGCCCCCTACAAACATTTCTCTTTCTCTATTTTTGAATATAGGTGTAGGTTTTCTTCATGCAAATATTTAGGTGCCTTTTATTTTTCGATGTTATTCAAATGAATTTGTTAACTTCATCATTATGATCTTGCTCGGTAAAAAACTTACAGAGCACAACACCTGTAATAATTTTTTTTTTTTTTTTTTTTTGATGGCTGCTTGGTTATAATAAATTTTATTTCTTAGTTCATGTAAGGAATATACTACAATTTATTATATTTTCTTGGTTGATGTATTTGTTTAAAACAAAGCGAGCTAAATGCACTTTCGGAGGCTCTTCCAACAGACTATGGGCTTCAACCTTTATCTTGACCCCATACCAAATCATTACAGATCCGCCACTGGGGCTTTGTTACTAATTCTAACAATGAACACGTGTCCTACTTAAAATTTCCAAATGGCAGGTGGTCTATTTTCTACATAATGAAGCTCCCCAATAAGCTGCATGCATCTCTCTGATTATAGCAGAATATATATCAAGGATACAAGTCAAACGAGTTTTTCTATTGTGCATAGATACCAGATAACTACTTAGAACTAAATAATTTTCTCCGAATGCAGACCACTAAATTAGTAACAAAAATTAAGGTTTACAAAATTACTAGGTCGCCATAGAATCAGACTTCCCATAATTCAGTCCTATCAAAGAAAAACAGCCGACAGTCTCAGTTGTCACTCCTAGTGCATTCAGGTGAGAACAAAACGACAGAGATTGAAACCTGCAAGAGCAACTCCATATAAGCAAGATTGCAAAAGACCAACATTACTGATTCTTATTGAAAAAATTCAAGTGTGACAAACTAATCAACAAGGAAAAAGGCTTACTTGGGTCATTATTGATCAACATAGCAGTGCCACCAAAGCTGCAAGTCCCTCCATTCCTCTTGGTCTTCTGCCAGTAGCTATTGAAGGCATAAGAAGCATGGGCTACAATGGAATCAGGATTGTAACAGTTCCCACTTGGCATAATCTCCTGACAATCAGCACCCCCATCTCCACAGGCATAGTCCATGGCCTCCTGCAGTGTGTCTGCAGGAACAGTAGGCTTAGCAACACACCACAGCTTATGCACTACCCCTATTTCAGGAGCTGGGGCTCGTGCCGCCCATGTTGGATTGCATGGGGGCAATGTGAAGGCAAAAGGTGGAGTGGCTTGATCAGCAACAGGAGCAATATCTGGGGGTGAAGCCATTAGGGGTGGTGAGGTTATTTGGGGTTGTGGGGAAGGCATTTGGGGTGGGGGTGGTGAGGTTATTTGGGCTTTTGGGGAATGCATTTGGGGTGGTGGTGGTGAGGCTATTTTGGGTAGTGGGGAAGACATTTGGAGTGGTGGAGATGCTATTTGGGGTTGTGGAGGATGAGGGTTATTGGCTACATTGGCAGGAACAGAGAAACCAATAGAGGAGTGAAGTGGGGCTTCTGAGATTTTTGGGAGTGGGGTTGGTCTTTCTGGAAATGGGTCTATGAGACTGGAATCCATGGAAGAGAGCTTTCTGCTCCAGGGTTTTCTCTCTTTTGGGTGAGTGACTATCACATTGATCTTGTTGAGCTCCAAACATCCAAGCTTTTTTAGAGATTCTGAGTGAGCAGTCACCAACCTCATAGTCTCATCAGGTAAAGGTGAGAAATTTGGAGGTGGGTTCACAGAGTAGGTTGAGTTTGTAGCCTGGAGAAACTCTAGCAAAGGCCTCAGAAATTTCTCAGTCACATCCTCTCTATACAAGTCAGATTTGGGGTTTAAGCAGCCAGAAGAGAAAGCAGCTGAGACTTTGATATCTTTCTCAAGACCCCACCTTGTAAGAGAGTGATACATGTTCTTGAGTGCGGGTAGGACCAAACTCAGATTGTGCTCTTGCCTTTTGTTGCAGAGAACAGAGTTACCCACAACAATGGTGGTGATGGGAGTGGCAGGGTAGTGAGCTAGAACATGGGTTCTGAGCCAAGTTTCAGCCATTAAAACACTGCTTGATACCTCACTGAGGCCTCCAGCACTCACAGAAACAGCTATAGGATGGCCAGAGTGAGACCATTGTTGAAGTAGCTCTGGGACTGTGTCATAGAGGTTTAAGAGTTGAATAGATTTTTGCCCTGCACCGGCATAGAAACAAATACTAAGAATAAGGTATTCATTGTAGAAAAGCTAAAGAAAAATGACAAGAAACCCCCAATGACCAATGGCACTAGCTAGAAGAAGAGAAGAAAACAACAATGACATTAACAAAATGGGACAAAATGGGACATTATTTGAAGTGGTTGGAAGCTTGCTTACCAGTAGTGAGATCCAAAGAGAAGAGAATTAGAAGGTGGAAGATGAGCCACACCATCTTCACCATTGGTGTTGCAAGCAGTGCCTGAAACTCCCTCTCTTTTCTCTCTTGTTTTGGTGGTTGTAGACTTGTACAGACTACAGAGGTAAAAAAAAAATGATGCTTTAAAAAGCATAAAAAGCAAATGAAATTTGAAAGAAGCAATGGAGCAGAGTATCCAATACATTCATTGCCTAGGGAAGTAGAACCAACTATGGAACCAAATTACCAAAAGGGTATTGTCCTTGCTCTACCCTCTGGCCATATTGGGACGCGTGGAAGAACAAAAGGTGGTGTGGGAAGTGTGAAAATTGACAAAGCCCAACACCCAACAAACCCAGATTGTGTATCTCTCCTGCCCTCCACATACAACAGTCACAGAGAGAGAGAGAGAGAGAGAGAGAGAGAGAGAGAGAGAGAGAGAGAGAGAGAGAGAGAGAGAGAGTTGTCCTTGTCGTACTCTACTGTGCAGTTACTGTTTGGTTGAACCCACAAGACAGCTGAGAGAATAAACCTTATTCAGCAAAACTACTAGAAATGCCTTCAAAACGTCGTCGTGGAAATGCATCGTATTCCTTATACAGTCAACAGTAGCCGTTTTCTTCATAAGACCAGTGGGCACTATTGACCAAGGCATAAAGAAAGGCACTGGGTAAGTGGGGCCCAGATATAAGAAAGGACAAAAAATTGACTGGATTTCTGGGACCCGCTTGAAAAGTGAACTGGCAACTTGTGGGCCAAGTTAATCAGACGATACAGACCCTTTTGTTTCCTTTTTCTTTTTTTCCTTGCAAAGCCCAGAGAAAAAGAAAGAGACTTGATTGTCAATCAAGTAAGAAAACATTGGTAATCATCTATTCATGTCACATTGGGATTTACCTTTTTTTTTGCTCAACATTGGGATTTACTTATGGCCAAAGTAAAAAAGCTTCATTGTTTTTTTATTTTTTTATTTTAAGGATTGAGCCTTGAACAGTTGAACCTATTCTATAATAAAATTCTATTTTTCATTTATGTACCCTTTTCTCAAAATGTTATTTGCAAATTGCATAAAGTTTCCCAAGTGATAAGGAGGAAGCAAGTTCATTGTATCAAGCAGTCCAGCATTAAAAGAATAGACCAATGAGATAATTGTCTCGAATCCCAAATATTTAGGGCCCTAAATTATATAGATCTCATATTATATAGTGATTATTGCGAGAAATTATTGAAATAAAATAAAATTAGGTGAATGTATATAGGGGTGGCAATGGGTTGTGTGGGTCGTGTTGAGGTCAATCATTATAAAAAATCACTCAACACACACCACCCATTTAATAAACGGGTCCTAAAACTTAAACTCGAACACAACCTGTTTATTAAACGAATAACACAATACAACTCATGTAACCCGTTTAATAAACAGGTCGGGTTGATCTGATAACCCGCTTAACACGTTTAAATGTATATGAAGGTAATGTTACAGAAGTGATGACATGTTTACTAATCCGTAATCGGAATCAAAATAAGGAATTGGATTCCGATTACGAGCTACTCATGTGTTTACTAACTATATGGGAATAAAAATACAAGTGGGGCCCACATGATATCAGGAACTCAACTCCTTATATTGGAGGAATTGGATTCTTGTGTGGGGGGAGGTATTCTGATTCCTGGAGAAACAACCCATCATGAGTCCAACTTTTTTTCCTATGATACCCTCACATTATTTCTATAATTTATTTAAAACAAGGGCATTTTAGTAATCAAATTGGTTTCAATTCCGATTCCGGTGAATTAGTAAACAACTTATATAGAATTGATACCATTCCTATTTTGATTCCAGATAATTTAGTAAATAGCTTCAATGGGAATCCGGATTTTGACTCTTCCTCAATCCAATTCCTTATCAATCCAATTCTTTCTAATCCGATTACGGATTAGTAAACATGTGAGTGTCGCCTTGTTAACTAGAAACTTCTTACACATGGGCCTTGGAGAGCTAATTATTGCAAGAGCCAACAGTTCGATGCAAATAGAAACTGAAATCCCAAATCAAAATGCCCCTAAACAAGGAGTCATATTTTGGTCGTGATCCAATTATTCAATTTTATCAGGTCATGGGCCGCCCTAGCCCAATGCTTTGTTCGATTGGGTCTGCCCGCTTGTATTGTTTATTTGGGCTCACTCTGGCTCAAAATATAATCTATTTTATAAGTCGTTTATTTATTTATTTATACAGGTATGTTCAAGCACACACTAGTATATAACTTGATATGGTCTGATTTTTGGATTTTGGACCTCAGGGATGATTCTTACAAAAATAGAGATTATAATTTTAGTGCAAGAGATGAGCCTATTTGCTCTTTAAGTTGTAATCTCATCTTCTACTTTGTTGATTTGATGGATTGTTGGGGTTATTTTGTTTGTGCCTTACTTTATTTTTGTTCTTTTTGTTATTCTTTTCATGCGCGCGTTTGGTCTACAATCTTAGACTAGGGACTAGGGACTAGGGACTAGGGAGTCCGGTGTAATAAGTGCCTAAGAACATCACTTCCTTGCATGGCCTCCACTCCACCACTATCATGCAGGATAAATCTTCAATGGGGGCATGCCCCAGTGGGGCACCTCTCACATGAGGTGGGACCCACATAGACCCCACTGGGACATGCCCCATGGAAGACCCTCTCCTATCATGCATATTTATTTGGCATCACTTGGGCATCATATGTCATATTATTATTTATGGTCTCATTTTTGTCCTTTCACTTTCATGTCTATCGATAATTTAGTTTTAGGTGTGCCCAAAAGGGTTTTATGTAATTTTCTTTTCTTAGAAATGACAAATATTTAAGAAGAAGGAATAAAAAAAAATAACTAAACAAGTGAACTTTCTGCTCATTTTGTACATGTAATATTGTGCAAACGCATTTAAGAAGTGTGTTTGTAGGAACTAGGAAGGTACCAGGCATATTGCAATCAATTATTGCATTCTTGTGAATGAATCTATCGTCCTAATTATATATGTAGGTACCCAATAAAAAGAAAGATGATATCCGGACATACTTGGCGTGTGTTTTCAGATTTTTCATGAATGATTAATGTTGATATTGTTTGTGGTATTATTATTAGCGGGAAATTAGTTTAATGCCTCCCTCCATCTGCCATTTACTTTTCTCATTGCATGGCCATGAAGCAAAGCCAGATGCTTGACGTGGCCCATGAGATTAGAACCTCCGGTAGCCTCTATTTGCCACATTACCTTGAATGGTTGAGTTTCACCAACTTGTATACATTGTCAGTTGTTCATACGAGGAAGAAATTTTGAGTAATTATGAAAGATAATGTGTAATTATTGCTAGATTTGTAATTTTTCAAATTAATAACTCAATGACCAATTGTATTATGTCTAATAATTGAATACAATTAATACTCACTGGTGTTCAAAATTTGTCCATCATCTAAACGGGGATTGTATGCATGCATTCTTTACTTACTTCCTAACTGTTTCAATTTTTGAGAATTTAGTGGTTTTTTCAAATATGATATAAGAGTTATAGTTTGAGGAGATCCTCCACTGTTTATTATGTATACCAATAGGATGAGACTAATCAAGCTACTCATAAAGCAAAATACTGGTTCATTTAAAATATATTATTAACTCATTCTTTACAATTTAACTTTTCTCGTTAAATCTTGCGAAAAAAATAAAAAAACTATTCCTGTTATATATTCAACCGGCTCCTGAATAGGGTTTATGTACCACATGCCTTGTAGTTGTGATGAACTTAATTTGTCTTCCTAGAAAATTGGACCCAAATTGCCAAAAATAACCACTGCTTTTTTCTATTTTGTAAATTTTAAAAGAACATTCTGATTCCTTTTTGAAAACTCTGTTGCTAAATTATGATACCCCCAGTGGTTTATTGGTAGAGTCCATAAGCTTAATATTGCTTCCAAGACAGTAGGACCCCAAGTTGGCAAATAAATCACACAGCACATTCCGCCACTAATAACGGATCTTGATCGATTATTTGTTGTTTTGTTTGATAATGCTGTCACAACCACAATAAATAATATTATGCATAATACTACAATAAGCTAGGTTGTATGAGGACCCTTTTCAATGATTTAAAAGGGTATCATGAATCATGATTAGAGCTTATATGAATAATTGTAACAATAAAATATCGCCAAAAGTACATTTTTAAGATGGATCAAGTCAAACACCAAGTTTTTCCCAAAAAAAACCTCAAACACCTAGTACAACTGTCGGTCAATAGGATCTAAAATATAGCAACTAATTAAAACAGCCAATTAATTGGTAATCAGCTTAAATATGTAATTAAGGACTGGCCCTTTGGTCTTATTCTTGATATATTAATATATACCTGTTTACACTCTGTCAGAAGCAAAATATATTAGCCAAAAGGCCCAAAACATGTATACGCTGCTGAGACGGTAATATCTTGTGTGTTTTCAGTAGTTGAGAGGATCATGTTTTTTAATCGGTAAGTTATCATATGTTCTCTTTCAATACTTATTAAGTTAAACTACAAATTTAGATAATTAATTATCGTGATTCTTATGTGAATTTGTTATTCAAATTCAACATAAGTTATATTATGTTACTGGACTTATTTGACAAGTGAAGTACATTACTCACTTTCTGGAACATAAAAATATATATTTGTATTCGATGACATGGTGTATAAAGTGACTTACTATGCTTGATATGTCATATATATGGTATAAAATGGTAACATATTTGTAGTTAACATTAAAAAAACTCATAGAGACTAATTTATATTGATAAAAAAAAAAAAATCATTTGCGCTTTAAATTTATTTGAATATGGTTCATGTTATTGACTAATAATTACAAGAGTGTTCAATGTTTAAAAGGTCAACTAGAAACTGTTAGATATAATTCTCAGATGTTATTTATTGACAATTACAATTATAGTTTCAGATTTTGAACTTGTATGTATTAATTTCTTGTAGTGGTATATTCACATTTTACAAGTAACATATAAATAAAAATTATGTAAATAACTTCTTTTGACATAATTGTCAGATGTAACTAATCACTAATTATACTAAATCTTCAAAGCACATAATCACAGATGTGTAATAATCATTAAATCATTATTCCTCACATTATCTCTTTTGTTTATCTTTCTCGATCTAAATTTGCACTCCATAATTTTTGGGTTTATTGTCATTGTCTTCGTTTTTGTTTTTGTATAAAATATGCATTTGTTGGTTAACATGGAAAAACATATCATGTACACATCAATGACATGATCCCTTGGTATATGGAATAATTTCCTGTGTCCAAGGAGGCAAGGGTCATGCCCAAGAAACAATAAAATAGAAAATTAAATGAAGGGACTTTAGAAATTCAAAAGCACAATTTGGACAGCCTTTGGCCAATTGGAGATCTGGACAAGTGGACATATGAGCATTGACAAAAACTTGCAAGAAATTTTTTATTCAACAGCCACTCCTTCCTCACTTGTCTCATAGAACTAGTCTACTAGAAACCACATACAGGAGGATAACATTGTCCTTACAAATACAATTAATTACAAAAGAAAAAGGAACAAACAAAAGTGATAAAGCATATATGCTCTTGGGCGTGTGCAGGTCCCTCACAAAAAAGAGAGAGGGAGATATACAGAGGGTCGGTGGATCAATCTATCAGAGAAAGAAACTAAGAAAGCACAAAGAACAAAACGTTAACTTAGAGCCCATCCAACTTTTCTCCAAATTTAGTGCAAGACATCTCAAAATTACCTAAAAGTGCCCAAGGCATTTTAGGTAAAATTACTTCGAAGTGTAAATTGCTTACCATTGAAGTTATAAGACCCATATGTTTTCTTACGTGGCATTTGATGAAGGCCCACATGTTTTCTTATGTGGTGCGACAAGGTGCTTACTTTGAATTATGTTAAGGACATTTTTGTAAAATGAAATACTCATTTATTGTTTAAATTATTCAGGTGCGTGCGCCATCTCACATAGTACATACCCTAACTTAAATAAGGATGGACGCGACATTACTTGGCACATAAGAAAACTTGAATATCATAATTTCTATGTAAGCAAATAACATCTCACAAGAGCATCAAACTAATTGGAGGGTAAAAATTGAAAGATGGAGCTAACGTTAAGGTGTACATTATAGAGTTTTGAAGGTCAAGATGCAAAGTGAAAAACAACTCAAACTTAGAAGGTGTAAAGTGTAATTAACCTTTGAATGTTTACATACCACTACAAGAAAATAATATCTTTGGACTCATATAAGGGACTTATCATGAAGGACATGTGAGAGACAATACATCTGAGTTACTTTAATGAATTATTGATTTCATAATCATGTTAAATTTAATCATTAAATATGTTGTCTCTCATGTTAAATGAGCCAGATTTTAATGTGATAATCTCGTATCTAATAAAAGAGTGGATCATATGAGTTTCATTGGTATAAAAGAAAAACACAGTTAAACTAACCTTGCCCCAAAATTACATGTGGACATCCCTAATCCAAAACTAAATTTACATCAATGTAAATTAATGCAGTTGTAATATATTACCAACAGTTATGCCCGAATGAAGTTAATAGCTTAATATTATATGCTTACTCTAAATGGACCCAAATAGAAAATACACAAACCTCAAACTCATCGTAGCTGACCCAATTCCAATTGTGTCGTAACCGTCCAATATCCAAAGATAGAAGCCAATCCAATAAGAAAGACACGTGGGGGTTGCCTTGTGGACCGCACTGTATGGCTGTGTGGTCGCGTTTGCAGGGGATTAGGGCACGAGGCTGGGGACTTTAAAGGCAGTAAAGTAGGGAGACACAGGATCCAACGGCAGGAAGTGGAGACATGAATGGAATATGTGCCTTGCTCTTGGACCTTGTCCTCGGCCTCAACGAAAGGTGAAAACAATTAAAAATGGACAACAAGAGACATCAACGTGGCACCTTTTTAAAATCACTACCACAGACTCACAGTACCACTACATGGTCATCATCGTCCATTTATTATTTGCAAAACAACCAAAGTAGATTCTCACTGTCATTCCTTGCCATTTCTAAAAGCTACCCCGCTGTAAAAATATATACTAAATAAAACATCAAAATAACTTATTTTAGTAAATCAATAGTAAGAAAATGTATTAGTACTATTTTTTTTAAGCTCACTTTTGAGGGTAGATAAATGAAGTAATTGTTCCGGATTTTCAAAATATTTTAGCTTTAGGGCTTACAAATTTTATGGAACCCTTATATATTATGTTGAATTTTTCGAGTAATTAGTCAATAAACAAAAATAGAATCACATGAATGTACATGACATGCATAGAGTCCCATTTTTATTCTTCACTTCGGACCTCATAATTTCAGAGCTGGTCCTAACTAAGGGGTGACATATATGCAATTGAAAGGAATTTGTTAAATTTTTACTAGATTTATGTGTATAATTATTTCATAAAGTAACATATGGGTAATTAAATTTGTGGTTCGTCACGCATATTTTCTAATAATTTTAGAGTAATTTTCGAAGAAATCTAACTAATAAAATATTTATAGATATTTTTGCACGTTAAGTTTTGCAAAGAGCAATTAATAATCCATAAGAAAACACAAGAGGCAAAAAAGAAAAGAGAAATAGAAAAAAAGAAGAAATGCGGCTTGTGCTGAGGTCAGCAGCTACTTGGGAGCAAGCATCCGCATCCCAGATCTTGCAGCCAAAAGAAGCTTCCCCTCCCATTGACTGACTCACACTTTCTCTTTTCTCTCTCTTCCAATTTCTGTCTTTCCAAACAGAGAAGAATCAGAAAGAGAGAGAAGAAGGAAGAAGGAAGAAGGAAGAAGAAGCAAAACCAAAACCAGAGACATGAATTGGGTGAAACAAAAGAAGAAAACAACACCAACCCATTAAAATTCCCACTATGAAATTGAGACCTTATCATCTTTTCTCCTGCTTCATTCTATCACTGTCTCTAATTCCTGCTGCTTCGTCTGCTCATCACCATCAAAGTCGCAGAAGAATTCTACACCAACCTCTGTTCCCAGACAGCTCTGCCCCTCCGCCGGACACAGAATCCCCGCCACTACCACCGCCACCGCCGCCGGACATCCCCGACCAGCCATTCTTCCACGAATTGCCGACGGGACCCACTCCGGATCAGAGTCAAGCCCCCGCAGTAGCAGTCAATGGCACCACCGTACCGTTCCCACAAGCACCGCAGCCAACCAAACCCACCAAGAAAGTCGCCATTGCCATCTCCGTCGGCATCGTCACGCTCGGCATGCTCTCCGCCCTCGCATTCTTCCTCTACCGCCACCGCGTCAAACACCCCTCCGACTCCCAGAAGCTCGTCAATGGCGCCGGCGACCTCAATTCCCAGAGGTTCCACGACGATTCTTCTTCGCGTGCGCCGCCCTCCAGCTTCCTCTACATCGGGACCGTCGAGCCCAGCCGGACTTCCACCAGTAGCGAAGCCGTCAGCGGAGCCACGCCCGAATTGTTGGCCAACCGCTCCCCGTACCGAAAGCTCAACTCACTCAAAAGATCGGATCGGTACCGCCCGAGTCCCGAGTTGCAGCCGCTGCCGCCTCTGTCGAAGCCTCCTCCTCCTCAGAACCACCTCAATTCGCCGTCTCCCTTGTCGTCGTCCGACGACGAAGAGAGCCACGAGACCGTCTTTCACTCGCCGCAGTGCTCGTCTGTCAGCTACGAGGACAGCTTTTACACGCCCAAGCAGAGCAGTAACAACATTCATGCGGTTAACAATGGCGCTCAGATTGCTGCTATAAATTCAGTCCCTCATTCCAAAAGAACTTCTCCCAAATCCCGTTTTTCGGTTACTTCCACTACAAACGGGGCTGCTCCGCCACCGCCTCCGCCGCCACTGCCGCCACCAATGCCAAAACAACATGCCCAAGAAACAGCGTCTCATAAAAGGCCAAAATTCTCGGCCCCACCACCACCGCCAAACATGGCGCGTCCCCAGGCAATAAACAACCCGACCCAGCAAATATTCAGAGCCCCGGTTCCACCGCCGCCGCCACCGCCGCCGTCACGGCCACCGCGGGAAGTTGGGGATTCGGAGACCATTGTTTCTGTAAAGCCACATTCCTCATTTACATCAACCCCAAAAGCCTCTTTTGAAAATGGGCCAAGACAACCTGCTCAAAGAGTTGATCAAAGTTCAGTCTCTTTAGAGCCAAGTTTTGATGCTGATGATTCGGGAGGGACAAAGCCCAAGTTAAAGCCTCTGCACTGGGACAAGGTTCGGGCAACCTCGGACCGAGCTACAGTGTGGGACCAGCTGAAATCAAGCTCATTTCAGTAAGTAGATTCAGTTCAGCAGACATTAGTATTGCATAAGGTGGTTTGTTTTTTACTCTGATATGCAAATTTCTGATTTTGGAGAGTCTAATTTTGTTTGCAGATTAAACGAGGACATGATGGAGACTCTTTTCGGCTGCAATTCCACCACGAATTCGGTCCCGAAGGAGCAGACTACTAGAAGATCAGTTCTTCCTCCTGTTGAGCAGGAAAACAGGGTTTTGGACCCAAAGAAGTCACAAAACATAGCTATATTACTTAGAGCACTGAATGTAGCAAGAGATGAGGTCGTTGAAGCGCTTTTAGATGGTAAGTGATTTCTTCTTTCCCATTTCTGATGAGTGATTAGCTCCTATATTCTGCTTAAAGTGACAAAGAAATTTTTCAACAAATTCAATTTATATTTTGCACAATTTACTGAAAAAGTAGCAATGTTATTAGGACTCCCTAGAACAGCTTTTAAGCCAAGAAGATTAAGAAGATGATAATGGAGGATGTCAAAACAGAAATCATTGTTACTTGGAAAATAACAGTAAACAGTTTAAGAGTATGATTCCACTTACATCATTATGTCAGTTTTGAATTATAAGGAAAAGAGAGAGAAAGCAAAAGACTCTAAAACAGTGAAAAGACCTATAAGATCAGACAAAACTAATCCTTGAAAAGGAGAAAAAGGGTAGTTAGACTGCAAAGCATTCATAAGATAAATTACCGTTGATGGTTTTGAAATCCTACCATTAACAATGCATAATCATATGTCTTCTGCCCTTAATTATTATTTTCTATTCAAAGTTGACCTTCGAATAAGCCTGCAATTTGTCCAACATAATTTCCAAAATCCCCTAAAATTCCCTTTTGACCATTATCTAGTGTCTTCAAAGTTTTCCATTAGAAGCAAAATGTAGGTTCATGACTTCATGCATCCATGTCAAATCTTTGTCAACAGGAATACACTACCCTGCTTAGATGAATACTTTCAACTTATTGTACTATAGTTTCTATATTTCACCGTGAATTTTTACCTTTTCCTTTTCTATGCCAATTCTTTTATTTCTTTCATTTATGAAACTGAAGATTGTCCTCCAATCAAAGAGATGATATGCAAAATCGGTTTCAAAGAGTTATCCCTATCTTTTAACTGCAAAAACAATAATTACTGCAACTGATGTTTACACTAGACTGTACTCCAACCAATGAAATTCTTAAGGGTGTGTGTGTAGTCTTGGCTTGTTTATAATTTTAGCCATATAGGAATTCATTGACGTGTTAAATCTAGATCAAAGGCACATGATTTGCCAAGACAGTTTTTGCCATCTTATACTCCACTTTAACCCCTTTAACTCATTAAGTATCACATTCAGAAGATTCTCCACTTGAAAATTCTCTCACATGATGTCAACATATCACCGTCACTAGAGCATTAAGGAAGAAACTAGTTACCTGTTTTTTCCATGGCATTTACTTTTCTAAATCATGTGCTTGTGTGCTTGGACACAACAGGTAACCCAGAAGGCTTGGGTGCCGAGCTTTTGGAAACTCTGGTAAAGATGGCTCCAACTAAGGAAGAAGAAATTAAACTTCGAGATTACCCGGGCGACGTCTCAAAATTAGGGTCTGCTGAACGTTTTCTGAAGGCAGTGCTCGATATCCCATTTGCCTTTAAGAGAGTTGAGGCAATGCTATACAGAGCTAACTTTGATACAGAAGTAAAGTACCTGAGGAAGTCTTTTCAAACGCTAGAGGTATTTTGACTGAAATTTACAACTATTGTTTTCTTGAGCTCTTAATTCCATGAGTATTTGGCATATAAAGTCACACCTAAGGTCTTATCATTCTTCAGGAAGCAAGTGAAGAATTAAAGAACAGCCGGTTATTCCTCAAACTCCTTGAAGCTGTTCTCAGGACAGGGAACCGAATGAATGTTGGGACCAATCGTGGTGATGCTAAAGCTTTTAAACTTGATACACTCTTAAAACTAGTTGACATAAAGGGAACTGATGGAAAGACCACATTGCTCCATTTTGTGGTCCAAGAGATTATAAGATCTGAAGGTACAGGTGCTGAATCTACGAATGAGAATGCTCAAAAAATGCCCATCAAGACAAAGGAAGATGATTTCAAAAAGCAAGGATTGCAAATGGTGGCAGGGCTGGGCAGAGACCTTAGCAACGTCAAAAAAGCTGCAGGAATGGACTCAGATGTCCTAAGTAGCTACGTATCAAAGCTTGAAATGGGGCTCGAGAAGGTTAGACTGGTTTTGCAATATGAGAAACCAGACATGCAAGGGAAATTCTTCAACTCAATGAAGCTATTTCTAAAAGAGGCCGAAGAGGAAATTCTTAGGATCAAGGCTGATGAAAGAAAGGCTTTATTTCTGGTGAAAGAGGTCACAGAATATTTTCATGGGGATACAGCAAAGGAGGAAGCCCATCCTTTCCGAATCTTCATGATTGTAAGAGATTTTCTAAACATTTTGGACCAAGTGTGCAAGGAAGTGGGGAGGATGCAGGATAGAACAATGGTGGGCTCTGCTAGATCATTCCGGATAGCTGCAACTGCTTCTCTACCAGTTCTCAACAGGTATAATGTGAGACAAGATAGCAGTTCAGATGATGAAAGCTTGTCACCATGAATTTATGTGTATATGAAGCTCATGAACCTTTTAGGAGGACAACTAAATTAGATGATACTACCTTGGTCATCGACACATCCAATTGAAGCAGCAGCACCAGTATATTTGTTTCGTTCGTTACAAGCATGTCAAAGGAGTAGAAGGATGCAGAAAGGAAAGCACTTTTGCTAGTCTTCCAATACAAAGAAAATCCCAGGTAAGGCTCTCAGAGAAGCAAAAGATTTTGTAAGAGAATCGCAGATGCATAGTCCAAAAGGATAAACATTGAATAATACTTAGAAGAGGGTGGTATGGGAAGGATCAACCAACTAAAGAAAAAAGGGCATCAAAGCAGAAGAACACTTACACCCACCAAGTGCATAGCTTAAAGAGAAGGAAATAAAATAAAAAGAAGAACATTTAGAATTGTTTTTTTTTTTTTTTCTTTTTGTTTTATTCTGCTCCAACACACATGCCATAGTTAGGATGATAGGCTTCTTCATTTAGATCCAGAGTTCCACACATTTTCAAGGAAGCAGAATGTTTTGATGTTAGTCATGAATGATGTTGTGGTCTGCATTTATTTGATAGATTATAAAATTAATAAAAAGTAGCTATTCTTCAGCATTGTCTTCTTTAATTTCCCCCCTACCCCACGTGTATAAATGTATAATGGTTGAATCTAAATTTATTCCAAGAAATAAATAAGGACAGACATATTGTCAAAGTTAAGATATTCAAGCTTTGAAGGACAACCCACCACCAACACAAACAACTTTAGGAAAAGTAAACAAAAACAAAGGCTACCATCACTGTAATCACCATTATGGAAAGCAAATCTAGTCTGAAACTTTCCATTCTGAAACCTCAGTGCGATCCTAACCTGCCTAATGTTTCACTAACTTGGTCAAGCTTTAGCTGGGTGATGGGCCCAATGGACAGTTAGTGACTGTAAATATGCTACTCCTAAATTACCCCTTTGATCTCCCACGAGAATGGAGAAACTGTATAAATATAATCTTACATTTGAAGAAACGTAATAAGAAATGAAAACAATTCAAAATTCGAAACTTACCGAAGTAGGATGAAAGCTCTCTTTGTCACATCTGCAATCTACTGTAACTCTGTAACTTCTTTTTATACTTGGCGCATCCGAATTGGGTTTCTGGCAAACCCAATGAACCGTAGGGTAGGTAAGAGGGAGATTTGAACTTAAATTCACAAATTTCCAAGATCAAAGTGGGTCTGTTAGCTCATTGTTGAAAAAAATGGGTCTGTTAGCTCATGTTGATATTTTTTAGTTTTCCAAGTCTAGTACTTGTCATATGGTTTTAAGTTCAAAATCTCTAATCTTCGGTCTCCAATTAATTAATTAATTAATTTTTGTTAATTTGCAGAATAAAACTACACCAATATGTTTCTTCGGAGCTTAAACTTACCTAATAACTCAACTTGATACTAAAATCTGAAGGTCAAATTACATTTGTGGTCTTTGTAGATTGCTCAGGGGCCACTAAGGTTCATTTAGTTTTGTTATAATTTCTTAATAGTTGAAATTGGAGAAGGCCTCTTAATTTTGTCAATTTGTTTGGTGAAAATAGCACATACAATACACGAATGAGGTTATTTTACACTTTTTAGTTAATTTAGTTTCATTTTCACTATCTAAAGTACTCATACTCATGCGCATCCTACTTTCTTCGACCAAATAAATGGAAATAAATATGTGTACTTAAATGGCAATGGTTATGAAAGTATATAGACAAAATTTACTTTAATAATAAAACTTCAACTTATAACACAACCCATGATGTTATGATATAATATATATTTTATAGAAGAGAGTTGATCATATAAGCAACCTTTTTTTAGCTTCTTTAAGCGTAGTTCATTCCATCCAATGATCGAAATACATTTATCATAAGAGTATTACTAAACACTAATCTTATGAGTTATACTATTAACGGTCATTCAATCTTGGGGGAAGAACATCATAAGATAAAGCCCTTTTTATGCAGGCCTCAATTCAATACGAAGATAAGTGTTTTTATAATCTTATTTCATTTGACGATTTAATCTAGCTTTAAATTTCTTTTATTATTGGCAAGTTAACAACAATTTCGGAATTTCTTCAATACGAAGTGATACTCTGCTTCTTATAAATTACATATTCAGATACAATGGAATATACTGGTTTGATCACAACAAATTTACAATTACATAAGGTTCCATGAGAACAAGACGTCATTGCCACAAAGAGTTGACAGTAGCTGATGAAAAACATGGTGCTCCTGCGAATCTCTTTGTTCTCAAAATATTTTTCACTAACATTTTCCACCTAGTCTCGTCTTTCTTACTCTGTTTCCTAATTCTCTCCTTAAAATTCCTGAAATGAAAAAGAATTTCCCAAAGTTAGTTCAAAGTTCACATGCTTGTATAAAACATAGCAGACAGTCTAAGAACAAAGCAAAACGAAAACCATTTAGGGAAAAGGTTCTCTTGCTACATAATAACATGTTATGTTGTTATCAATTTGAATAATTGATCAGGTAGATTGTTATTCTAATATGTGGTGTTAGATTGAAAGTCTAGAAATATAACATGTCAAATATATGCCAAGAGAACATTGCCCAACCACCCAGAAATAATGTGAAATATGAGCCTAGATAGACAAAAGAGAAGGAAGAAGAAGACAGTGCATTCCATACAAACTAAATGGAAAAAAAAAAAAAAAAAAAAAAAAAAAAAAGAAGATTGAGCACACCTGCACAGAGGAACCCTACAGATTTTTGAATCAGCACAAATGCGGGAGTGTAATTCCAGCAGCTGCCACATTCTCTTGCAATGGATGCAACCACCAGGGACTCTCAACTTACAACCAGCAAAATGACGAACCAGCTGTTCCAGTCCCTTACAGGCTGCATATTTACAAGGATCCTGGTTATCTTTGAGGTCCTTATCACATGGGCCAATTGTTCTACAACCATCTCTGTATACATGCACAAGAGCCTCCATTGCCTCGTATAATAGCAAATATACTTTTCTCTCATTTATCTTTTTGATCCTCTCCTTTTGCCTCTGAAAATGAATTCAAACATGGGGATGGGTTTTGGCATGAATTTCCAAGGTGCTTGCTACAACTGGAAATAAAAGAAAAAGAAGAAGAAACCAAACAGATTCCTTAATCCTTACATTATCTTCTTCAACCACAGACTCCAAGAGTTCCTTTTCAAGTGCTGGGTGACTCTTCCTCATCACTTTCCATGCTTTAGTTGCAGAAACAGCTTTAAAGTTCTTCAGGATCATACGGTGACAAATGAGGCTAAGCCGAGGGGCATCACACAGTAATGCAAGTTGAAAGATGTCAACCACATTCTTTGTGGTAAGCAACCCATGCTCCAGCTTCTGCTCACACTCCCGCTTCAACTGAGGAACCACATAGACATGTGAAAGCACCAACAAGTGCACCAAAAATTCCTTCATTTCGTTTTGCTCATAACTAAACAGGAAACACCAGCAACAATCAGTACACATGCAATACCATGGTGCCAACTTATAATTACAACAAATTTCAAAAGTTGTGTCCATAACATCCTTTTAGAGGATTAAGCTTCTTGTTTCCTCCACGAACAGGTCAACAGTAGCTTGGCAAATGGCCAGAAGTTTTAATTTTGCAGTAGTATTTTTTAGGTAAATAAAACATTCAACCAAAAACTATATCAAATTTGGTCTTTCAGCATACATCATATGTTAAAAGGATGAATTTTCACCATTCTGTATGGGCTCTACATGTAAATCTCCTAGGCTCAGTTATGAAGTCTGACCCGAAGGCCAATTCCTAGGCATCAAATTCACTGCAGGAACTTCAGTAAACGAGAAGCACCCATGGGAGAAGAAATTGTTACCAGGAAGAGTACAAGAATCGAATAAATACTAGAACTGCATCATGTGGAACTCCCTGAATTCTGATTGATTGTTGACGATGAAACCCTTTTGATTGCTTCAACAAGGCTTTCATTACAGGAGAAGCCATGCCCTGCCAGAATAGCATCCGCATACAATGTTACCATGCCAAACATTCACTTCATTGTCACATTTTAAAGACAGGCAACACGTGCATCTGGGAAGGAATGTTTACTTCTTCAATTGGGATGGCTATGTTTTATAAGTTTCAATATGATTATATCATTTTATGGTGAAGAAAATTACATTTAAGTAACTAACAAAATTAGAAACATTGTGGGTCAAATACAATTGTCCCACATCGGATAATCGACTATTTAACGTTGGATATATTAAATAAGACATCTCCTTAAGTTAAACAAAAGATTTTTCAGATAAAACCCTACACCTATCCACCAGGTGGATGATAACTCAAGTGAAATTCCTCACCTGATAGGTGGAGGTTCTTAGAGAAGATTCCTAGAGGTGGTTTAAATTTCTGATTAAGTGGAGCGAGCTTAGGGAAAACAGGTGACTCAAGTGAAATTCCTGACCCGATAGGTGGAGCTTCTTGATGAAAACTCCTACAGATCACTTCTCAAGGTGTTGTTGAATGTTGGTATGGCTCGAAATGGGTGTACCTCAAGAGCTGCCAATAAATTGAATGATTATGCTTGTAGATGATGATTAGGATTCAATCTAAGGTGGCATGGGTCCCAATGGAGAAAACTAATAAACTACTGTTGAGGTAATTAAAATCCCACATCAGTTATTTCAAGCCTTACACAACAATATATATAACATCTTGGGCTTCTCCATTTGTTACCAATTAGTTTTGAGTTTGATGCTTCAACTTTAAATTGGTATCATAGCGGAGAACTTATCCACATGTTATGCACAATCTTTTGAACATGTGCTCTATGTCACTTATACATGTTGAGATTATAAAGACCATACATCAGGCACTTCGAGCCTTGTACCACAATATAATATCATTTGCCTCTCACCCATCACCAATTGTTTTTGGGTTGGATGCTCTTACTTTAACAAGTACAAATGGCTTCCTTGTATAGACCATCATGTGCATATAACAAACAACCCCTCATGTTCGTTTTTTTTTCCCATCAATCCTCTTATCTAATCTTATCTAAACTTGAAACTAGAGATGACCTAACAGTTTTTTTAATGAAACATCCAGATTTCATGTCTCTATGATTAATGACTGGAAAAAGCAGTACCAAACAATGTTTTCCCTAAATGTTGGTCTTTCTCACCAGAAATTCATGTATTATCAAATTTGCAGCTCAAGGAGGACTGCGACAGACAATAGAGAGGAACACTTAACATATCTTAATCAATGATTGAATAAATAAACTTACAAGAATGTTAGCATGCGCATAGATAATGCCACCACCATCAGTTTTAATAGAAACATCTGCTCTATAACCTTCGTCAAAGAGGCGCTCCCATAAATCTTTCGTTTCTGTAGAGACACAGCTGTACCCCCTTAGCTGTGATCTGTTCATTGGTAACCCCTTATGACCACTGTTCGTCACTGGACCAGGCCACGGAGGAGGAACCTTTGGAGAAACTTTCTTGGAGACCAGGGCTGATCCCAAAACAATGCCGTCCACCTTACACATCGATGTCTAAGCTACAGTTTTGCAGAAGTATGATGACACTCAAAATCAGTTAAGAGTGGATCATGGAGCAAAGATATGATATAAAAAACTCTTGAAAAACATTACCTATTATTTATGGATGCAAAGTTGAATAAAACAGATAATATTGTATCTAGTGCGGATGAGTGTGCAGGATACATTTCAGATCAAAAGAATTCAGTATGCATAAAAAAAGGCATTCAGGTGGTTATAAGATATTTAGACATTTGTATTTTTTTTTTTCTTCTCCTATTGGTGAGCTTATTTATTTTATTTTGTAACAGAGAATTGATTCATCAGAAATGGCCTGTTTCTGAGGTTTGGCCAGTGAAGGGATTTTGTCAAAGGACAAGAGCCATGAGAAACCATGGATCCTACTCCCAAGAACCCACAATTGTCTTATGTATTAAAACCCAATAACCATAAAAACAAAAAGGGAAAAAAAATAAAAAAAGAGCCATCCAAGTTCATTTATATTAGGAATGGAAAAATCGTAGATAACAAGGAAAGCAAAACTACCAGTGGATCAAAGGATTTCAGAACCCCAAACTAAGCATATTAAAACAAACTCAAACCATCTTTTGCTACAAAGCAACAAAATGTAATAGATCAAACAACAGAATAAGATCTCAATGGCAATGCAGAGTTGATGACCTTTAGATATATAAGTCTCCTAGAAAAGACATGCCGGCCCCAATGAACCAATCTATCAATCAACAGAAGTCAAATGCCTAAGAAAGTGACAATTTGCCTACTAATGCTTGTCAATTTGAAGATCTGATTGGAGCTCAAATAGATAATTATGCAATTTAACCAAATAAAACAATGAAGCCGCCATGCATATAGAATTATAGAGTTCAAACACACCCTCCATTAGTCACTTTCATAATTCCATTGCTGCCCACAACTTGCAATATAATAGTGAAAATTTCCCCTATATTCAATTTTGATTCCAAAAATTTCAAACAACCACCTATTACTATTACCATTTTATTATATGATTCATGACCCATTTCTCTCTAGTCATTGAATTCTCAGAAAACAGAAAAGATCACATACCCTTTTCAAAGATCACTGCAGGCAAAGAAGAACATTGGAAATATCAGAAGCAAGCAATGCAATGCAAGAATCACTTCCCGGGACGATGTCGTTTTGCACCCGAGAAAGCCTCACCCAAAGAAATCCCCTTTAATTTTCCGATGATTGGGTCTCTCTGGGCTGAGGGCTTGAAAAGTGAAAACGACAACGTGAGGATTCTCTAATATTGAACTCCTATATATACATAAATGAGAACGAACCCACCGGGCCATATCCAACTGTCAGCGTGAGAGAGATGAAACGTGGTCGTTTTGGGGGTTTGCTGAATCACTCACACCTCGGACACACCTGTCGTTTCGTTTGAAGATTGAAGATGATGATGGATGGGTGCTTTTTTTGGGTCAAATGTGATGTGGGTTTTCTATTATTGTCTTGGATTCTTAGAACATGTTATGGAGATTCCAGCTTAGTTTGGTTTGGCCGTTATTAGTTTAATAAGTTTACCAGCGGGTAACAGTGAACGTGCTTTTGTGAATTGTGGGTAACAATTAACAATCAAATCAAATGCTACAAATGATACAATTTGGTTGTATGCAAGGCAGGAGAAAGTTGGTTGAGATTAAATATGCAAATTACTTAATTGGTTGGTGAACATCTGTCATCTACTCGTCTTTGCATGCATATTGCATGGCATGCCAAATTGACAATATAATAAGAGTCCATGAGGGATACTGGGATACATGCTTTTAGTTTTAGTAGCGGAGGACATTAATATTATGGAGAAAATTTGATTCACCTTATATTATAAAATGTATATATTTATTAATATCATAAATAATGAAGCTACTAATCTCCACTTGGTTTATACGATCATAACATTAATAATTAAATTTGATATGTTTGTATGATTTTAGTGGATAGAATTGGATATTTCGCAAGAAAACCAGTTAACTATGTCAATTTTTGAATTTAGAGATTTAATTTATTTCGATTTGATTGCATTTTTTGGTGAAAGGGGGTCAAAGACCTAACAGAAAAGACATTACAACAACTAGCACGAGGTTGAGCCATTCCAATTAGACATCAAATAGAAGCTGCACATTTAATTGCATTTTGATAATGAATACAAAATGTCAATGTGTGTCTTTTTTACCAATATCAGATTAACTATTTTGTCACGTCGGTCATTGAAATTAAAATAAAACAAATAATTAGTAAATTTGTTCAAAAAAGTATCACTAACAAGTGCATAGCTCTAAATCTTCAAAAAATTTACAAGGCAGGATTACAACTAACAAATCATCTTAACCAAAAGACAACCCATTTCAAGAAATCGATCAAAACCCTAGAAATCTGTTTGGATCCCAGTATCCTGGAAAATAGGACATCTTGGAATATTGGGATGGGGAAAGTTGGTACACAGAGGCCTGCGCGGGAAACTGTTAGTAATGGGCTAGGCTTGCTAAGATATGGACCCATTTTTTGGCCCAATAGTTTAGGATATGTAGAGGTGTGGACCTAATTCTTCTGTTTCTAGGCCCGAGTTTAATGGAAATACCCAACAAATAAATAGATTGGTGACTAGTGCAAGAAATAGAAAGACTAACGCAAACACAATTACAACATTGCTCAAATTCTCATACTTTTGAGAAAATTTTCTTGAATAGTTGTATTAGATGGTCAATATTCAGTAAGTCACTTCCATTAAAAAAGAAGATACAAGAAGTTAACCACATAATAGCAGTAAAACAATCAAAATTATTCTATGATATATGTTAAAGCTAATGGGGTGAAGAGGGTTGGAGATGGGTGGAGAATAATGTATAACAATCAAGACTTAGCAAACAAAACGAGACATAATAAAAAGCTTGTTTTATAGGAAATCTTTATATAATTTATGAATGATGATTACTCTCTTCAACCAAAGGCCACCTATGTATACTGAAATAAGATGCATTGGTAAAGAGTAAAGACCCAACATTACTAATAAGCATGTTCTACCTATGAAAGTTCAAAAGATTATAATTAATGGCATGAACCTATAAAAGTTAAAAGGTTGGCAATTATATGAACTATATGTGTAGATAAACTAACCTTTGAAATACCAAAAGTATCAATGAATTTGCCCCTTGTGCACTGCATCAGACCTCCCGAGTGAAAAAGAACACGTATCCACGAGTTTATTGAATTGAAATCAAATTCATTCTAAATTGTATAGTGTCACATATATGGATAGATAGATACAAATAACATTTATGCATAGAATGAGCATGAATGGGCAACGTGGATATGAATTTGTCTTTCTCATTAATATCTAAAAACCTAGGAAGGGAAGATTTTACATTCTTAAATAAATATGTGGATTTCCATCTTAGATTTGAGCTTTATAATAAATTATAGAGTTAATTACAATTATATATCTTAACTATACATTATTTTTTCAACTTGGTACCAAGTACAAAAAGTTGCATTAAGGTACCCTAATTATGAAACCGTGTCAGTTAGGTACCTCCGTTAGTCTGGCCGTTAAAAAGACCGTTATTTGATGACGTGACCCACTACTAAAAGGTTTCATGTCAATTGAGTACCTAACTTTACCATGTTTGTCAAGTTCATATCTCAAGTTTAAAAACTTGCAAATAAATAAATGTTTTCCAGTTTTTATCTCAACTTCACCCCAGTTTTTGACCTATCAAATCTCCACCAAAATTATCAATCTTTTACTCATTTTGAAGCTATAAATATCCTTTTTACAACCATATAAAAATCATGCAAAAATGAGTTATGAAACCCGAAATAATTGGTCACAAAATAGGCTATCCAAAATTGCAAAATTTTTCAAACAAATTGATAATTTCGGGTAGCCTAATTTGTGACTACTTATCTCGTGTTTTATATCTTCTTTTTGAATTATTTCTATATGATTATAAAGAGGAGATTTGTAGCTTGAAAATGAGTATAAGATTGTTGATTTTGATGAAGTTTTGATGGGTTAAAAGTTAAGGTAAAGTTGAGATAAAAACTGAAAAACATTTATTTATTTGCAAGTTTTTTAATATGAGGTATGAACTTAAAAAACATGGTAAAGTTAATGTACTAAATTAAAATGAAGTGTTTTAGTAGTGGGTCACGTCATCAGATAACAGTCTGACTAACGGAGGTGCCTAATTGACACGGTTTCGTAGTTGGTGTACTTTAATACAACTTTTTGAATTTAAGGTACCAAGTTGAAAAGTGGTGTATAGTTGATGTATATAATTGTAATTTACTCTAAATTATATAAGTTTCAAAAGCAATAAAATTTTGTTGACGTCTTTATTTTTTTTTTTCTTTTTAGATGAGGGTATAATTTTGAACAATACTTATTAACATAGGTGTGTAAATTTGTTATATTTATTTTTCTCATCACGTGTTAAGTCACATATTGAGATTTTAGAGACATACATAGTACACATAACATATACACTTGTTGCATAGATACTTTAATTTCTCCTAAGACCCCAAAAACAAATGGAAACACTAATGGTACAAACACACATAATGTACATGTGAACACATTTTTTCCATCTTAGGGTATAGATTTTGGGTCATCCAATCTGTCGGTGCAGATGCTCTCAAAACAAATAACTAATCAAAGTCAGAATTGAGAAAAATTAAGAATAATGCTATATTTACCACATTCTTATACCATATTTTTATACCATCTTACGTGTCATTATTTTACTGGACAAAGTTTTTCTTTTTCTTTTTGGATTTTTGTTTCTATTTTTTAGTGTCCAATGCATGAATGCCATGTAAGTTGCCACATAAGGTGGTATGAAATTATGGTATAAAAATGTGGGATGTCTAGCACTACTGAAAAATTAAAGTCTCAAGTAGCCATCTTGTGCAACCACTGTAATAGAAGTGAAAAAAAGTTATGAAATGGTCCAATTATAAAAAATAAAATAAAAAAGGAACAAGGAATTCCATATATTTCAAAGAAATGTGTATAAGATTCCAAGAATCTGATTCGACAAAAGCAATAAAAAGATATGAGTAGGGAATTACTGGAAGTGAGAGAGGTTTTTTACAGTATTTGCAAAAATAAACGAAAAACAATAAAAAAAAAAGACAAAGAACTCGCAATTTGATGGTGTAAAACCCTGGTGTTGGAAGTTTGGAACCATGATTTTCCCCACCTAGTCTGCATCTGTAAGCAATATTGGAACAACAACAACAACAACATGATGATTGTAAAACGGTCAAAGCTAGTTGCTGACCATCTTGGGCTTCCAAACATTGCAGAGTCAAAGGTTCCAGTCCTACTGTCCTAGCACGAAGACCCAAGTTCTCTGCTAGCCACCTTGCAAAATGCAATATTTATATTAATATCATTTTATACATATTTAATTAAGAAAATTGCTACCATACGGACATTCTTAACATATGGATGCATTTTTCACCATTTGATCGACAAATTTACCCCTTTTATGTCATACAAACGTTTGCATCGTACCCATTTAACAGTCCAATAATTGGAATTAGGGGTGTATATTGTTCGAAAAACCAAACCACAAAGGAATAACAATAACCAAACTAACATTTTTGAAATTGCCAATGAGAATTAAAATCAAACCAAGTCTAGCCGTATCCTACTGGTTTGGTTAATCGTGAATATTGGTTCGGATGGTTTGATTATTCGGAAACCAGATAACAACTTGACCAAAATATTAAACCCAACTTTATGAGTTTTTTGGATAATGGCCATTTTTCAAGCCTAATTTGATTAGCTAAAGGCTCATTTTGCACACTTCATATGGTTATATAAATGCTTATTCTGACAATCTAAGCACTTTTCAGAAATCCAAACACAAGTTCTAATGAATTCCAACACAAACAAACAAGTGACAAGTTCTAACTAGTTACACAACATAAAAAACAGAATGAACAACCATCAGAATGAACAAGTGACAAATTCTTACACTTCTATGGTTTAAAAGACATATATAAACTATAATAGGAAATTTAGTTTACACTATAATTAATAGGTATTAAAATCATATATAAAACAATTAATACATATAATCAATGGTGGTTCGTTTCGGTTAAAACTAAAAATTTTCATATTAAAAACCAAAACCAAACCACAAAGTTCGGATTGGTTTGGTTTAATATAAAAAAAACAAAGACTAGATCAAACCAATCCGGTCGGTTTGGTTTGGTTCGAAACTTGATTTTTCTGTATTTTTACACACCCCTAATTGGAACCATCTATTTTTAATAGATAATCATTCTTCTATTCCCGTAAAAATTTAATTTAGTTAAAAATTGTTTTTTAAATAATCTAACAATCATTCATTTGATTAATAAAATAAACGGTTTTGATTATTAGACTACATTATCATATATATGGTTTCAAAGAAAACGATATTTGTAGTTTTTCTTAAAGCTCCTTTATTTAATTAAGAATATTTTATATATCGATGATATTCTATTATGAGTGGGTGGCAACTTTGGGTAGATGAGGTCCTGGAGGAGCGTCTTCTTGTTGCAGCTGATATATATTGATTCATATATGCCACCACCACTGACTGGAGTGGTCCAGCCTTTCACACGTGAAGACGCTCCTCCTCCCTCCCCTGCAATTATAATTTATGGTCACGTGTGTTATCATACCATTCATCAATTTTATTTTCTTTTAACTCTCTTTCTATTCTAATTGTGGGGCCCTACCTGCCAAACCAAAATGTCTGCTATATATATGTGCTAGTTTTGTGTTATGGTATGGAAAAAACTATTCACAAGTAACAGGTAACAAAAAACCTATTTACTTGATTATTATTTTGACGTAATTGTCAAATATAATTTGACATATATTATATCATTAGATTCTGAATCAGAATCGTTGATCCAAATATCTAGTTTCTCATTTCTAATGTGGTTAATCATAAATTTTTCCTAGGTCAATAACATTTTAACTTTTTCAACCCCCCCAACAACTCAGCAGGACGACATGTGTGTTGTAATGGATATACTCATATGGTTGCTAATTAAAATCATATCCCACATCTCAGATCAATTCCCTGAATACTAAATGAAAGTTAAAAGAAATAAAAGGCAAGACAAAAATCATATGAATATGTGTAATTAATTAGCCAGCCAGTAAGAATAGCAACATTAATAGGCATCTATTTAATTGGTGAGACTGGAGTAATATTCTCATCTAACTTTGGGTTGTATAAGCTGGCATCTAACCTTGACAGACCAGATTTTGGATCTTGCGTCATTTGCCATTTTCATTTTAGATCTTACTATGTTTTCCCTCTAAAGAATGCATGGAGACAGCATAAACTCTTAATTACTCTAGTAAAAGAATTCACTTTAGATCTATATGTCATGTTCATTGTTGCTTACCTAATAAATTCACTTATAAAATAGGTGCAAACAAAATACATGCATGAATTATTTATTTATGTTTGTTTCGTTTGCTAACTTGATATATATGGTTGAATCATTATTTGATAGTTTAAACTTTTGAGAATTAGTGAATATGAGTCTTGGTTAGATCATAGATTTGAAATCTTCAACCCAACCTTCATTCTTCACTTATCATTTATTACGTTAGCAGGTCGAATGCAATTGTTCGTATATTGTTTACATTTGACAACAAAAAGAAATCTTGTATAACGAGACGTGTCAGATGATTTAAATGCCCTCGGAGGCATCCTATTGGGCGAGATCCTGTCTAAAAAGCTTTTTTTATATTAACCATTCAATGCATTTTCTAATAGTTTACGTTTTTAAGGTTTAATAGTTATTTACTTGACGGTTCAAATATCAAATTGAAAAGTTACAGTCTAATTTATTTAGTTTCATTTTTGTTAGTTGGTGATACAATTAAGAAAAAAGACATAGAAAGACAACTTAAAGAGTTACCATCTAACTTAATGTTCGAACAAAACCCAATTGTTTAATTAAGAAGTCAGAGACGTTTGTAAATAAAGATGCACTCATTCTTAAAATCCTAGGTGTCCAGAGTGAATCAAAGTGATTAATTAAAGGTATCCTTAACAAAAAAGAACAAAAAGTTGTGAAAAGAAGCTTTATCATATGTTTGGACCATCAATCCATAAACAAGTATAGAACAGTTATACGAATACAAGTATAGAAGTTTATAGAATTGAGTATGCAGTGCGAGCTTAAGTATTAATACATATAACAGTTGTGTAGAGTCAAGGAGCAAGCACATATGAAGTAGTTTCTTCACTAAATTGTCTTTTGGGAAAAAAACAAACACAATTGGACGGCCCAATGCCTTTGTGTTGGTGCCAAGATTGAATTATGATCCAACATTGCATAAAAAAAATAAAAGAATTATGATGAACCCAAAAAATGAAAATGCATTCTTGGGACGTGTTGAAAGAATATTTCACATTAAAAATATAAGGCTTTGTATTATGATATATAATTTATTAAGCTTGTCCAACTATTATCAATTAATTTTAAAATAAATACTTTAAAATTCTATTTAGGAGTATTTCTATAAGAAGTTAGAACTTAGAAGTGTCAAACCCTTTTAGTTGTTTTATTTTTTTTTTACTCAAACGCTACCAAAAACTTTGCATGATATACAAGCCACACATAAATATATCGATAAATACCTAAAAATGTTTTCAAGAATTGGAAATGTGCGTTGTACCATGAGAATTATTTGGCATGACATTACACATCAAAGGCAGACAACTATCCCAGCTGGTACAAACAAGCAAGGTACAGGGGTCAAACAATCTTGCAAAGTATCAACAAAGTATAAATCGAGAACTGGGACTCAACATGTACAAAAATCTCATCTTCGCCAAAGAAATTTGGGTAAGGCGATTATTGTCACATGGATGTGTTACCTATCATAATCCACTTAAAAAATGACATGTCTCCAATTTTGATTATATTTTATTTTATAATTTGGTGGACATAGGCCTCACCAAAAAGCCCAAGGCCCGAAGCCCACCCGAAGCCCGCCCGGCCCATTAGGCCCGAAGCCCGATTTGGCCCGAAAATTGGGCCGGCCCGGCCCGGCCCGAAAGTCTCTTGGGTTGGGCTTGGGCCATCCCCTTGAAGCCCATGGGCCGCCCGAAGCCCGGCCCGTTTAGGCCCGCCCAAAGTCCGACCCAAAGCCCAATTTGGAAATTATAACATATTTAATAGGTTTTTTGTTTGTTTATTATAATAAATTATTAATATGCTTATTAAGTTATTATATAATACTATAATGTTAGTAAATAGTAATAGTGTAAACTATATAATACCATAAATAATAAAGTAATAAACTTTTAAAATTATATACAACATTACAAGTATAATAAAATATAAATGTATATGTGTATATACAACTTTTATAATACAAGTATAATTAAAGTTATTAAACCACAATCGTCATTTCATTAATTCAACGATCTGAACCGTTCATTTTCTATTTTCATAGTCAAAGATCATCCTTACAAAAAATCGGTTAAATCGGAATTTATCTACCCATTCGATTATCATTAGAAAAACCACGATCGTTCATTAATTCGACCACCGTTACATTTAGAAAAATCACTTTTACATCTTCGATTAAGCTAATTTTTTGCAAGAATTCTCTTTGAGTGGAGAACTAAAACTTGAACGGTTCGGATCGTTGAAAACAAGATCGATATGTGAGCTTCTACATATAAATACACTTGAAGAGTATAATTCTAATAACTTTCCCGTTGAAACCTTATTGTTTCCATAATTATGAAGACCACAACGTGATTTCAACAATCTGACCTGTTCATTTTCTATGTTCATAGTCAAAGATCATCCGTACAAAAAATCGGCTAAATCGAAATTCATCTACCCATTCGATGATCATTAGAAAAACCACGATCGTTCATTAATTTGACCACCATTATGTCACTTTTACATCTCCGATTGAGCTAATTTTTTGCACAAATTATCTTTGAGTGAGGAACTAAAATTTGAACGGTTTGGATCGTTGACAACACAATTGCATCGTTTGTTTATAAAATTATGTAATAAAATATATAATAATACATATGTACATTTATGTTTTATTATAGTTGTAATGTTGTATATAATTTTAAAAGTTTATTATTTATGGTATTACACTATTACTAACATAATAGTATTATATAATAACTTAATAAGCATATTAATAATTTATTGAAGTAAATAAACGAAAGAGCTATTAAATATGTTATGATTCACAAACTTGACAAATAAACTAGTCAGCTCAGTTGGTTGAGAGTTGAAGCTTGTTATGTGAGGTCTCATGTTCAAATCACAATATAGCCAAAATCCTTTTTTTTTTTTTATGATATATATGTGTCTAAATAGGCTTTGGGCCCAAAATGGGCCGCCCGTTCGGGCCTAGCCCGGCCCGGCCCTCCAAGCCCGCAAGCCAAAGCCCGATGGGCGGGCCTTAGGCTTGTGTATTAAAGCCCAAGCCCGACCCGGCCCGGCCCGAAAGCCCTATTAGGCTTCTATAATTCAAGCCCAGACCCGGCCCGAACCCAAAAAATTTGGGCCGGGCTAGCCCGGCCCGGCCCATTGCCGACCCCTAGGTGGACACATGGTATCTTTTAATTAGTCTATTATACTAACACTAGGGATGGCAACGGGGCGGGTTCGGGGCGGGTTTGCGAATACCATACCCGCCCCGCCGGGTAATCGGGTCCCCATCGGGGGTATTCGGGGCCCCTATTATTTTCAAAAAAATAATTTTTTTATTAATAACATATCAAATTAATATAAATATATAATATAATAGATGAAATACACTAAAATTCATCATATTATATTACAATAACACTAAATCATAAAGAGAACACTATTAAATTTTAAAGATATGCAACAAAAATTAAGAAAATAAATTAAAATATAATTATGTAATATAATATTTTTATTAAACGGGTATACGGGGCGGGGCGGGGATGGGGATGGTATTACCATACCCGCTTAATCGGGGCGGGTCCCCACGGGGATTTTCGGGGGCGGGGAATTTTGCCATCACTAACTAACACGATGATATAATATGAAAATAGTGCTGCTATTTGTACACTTTTTTTTTTTCTTTTTGCACACTTCCACCAACTTATTTTATAAAATTACTTAATTGACACAAATAGAAATTACCTTAAAGAACCAGCCACATCATTTGAAAAAAAAAAAAAAAAACTCTCCTTACACACCCCAAACCCAACACTCCTAAACCACAACTACACACCTCAACCTCAACCTCACCTCCAACCACAACCAAAACACACCCTACCCGTGACCCCACCTCCATCCCAAAATTGCCGACACCCATCTCCTGCCATCAACCTACCTTCATCACCGCCCATGCATCCTCTCCCCACCATAGCCATTGGAAGTTAGAGGCATGCCCTAACCTAAAATTTTTGAATTTGAATGTATCTAATGCTTTCTTATTTAATTTCAATTGGTTAATCAATCCTAATACTTTTTTCGTTTGTTTGCGATGATTTGGAGTGAGGTTTTTTAGAGTGTAAGAGTGAATTTTCTGTTTATTCATTTTCAAATTCGCAGATCGTTCGACACTGGTTTGCTGAATATTTCGGTTTCGTTCGGTAGTAAGCTGCTGAACGAAACTGAAAAGTTCAACAGCTTACTACCGAACGAAACCGAAATGTTCGGTAGATTAGTGCCGAACGACCTGCGAAACCCTATAACTTAAACCCGAAATTTCAATCTTGAAACCTAAAAAATCTGCACTCCAAATTATCTCATACAAAAAAAAAAGTCTTGAGATTGATTAACCAATTTAAATTTGATAAAAAAACCTAGATTTACATATGAATTAAAATAATTTAGCTTAAGGCATAACTATGAGTTGACAACAATGGCTATAGTGTTGTACTAAGGTGGTGAGACTACCAACGGCAGATTGACAATAGTGAGTTGACGGCGACTTCGACGGTTGAGTTGACGGCGGTGGTGACGGCTCTGATGATGATGTTGGTATACAGGGGTGTGTTTTTGGCTAGGATTGGGTGGGCGTGAGGTTGGGGATGGGGGTGTGTATTGTCTGAAAAGAGTTGAGTGAGTGTGTATTGTTTAAATAGATTAGGTGGGGTGTGTAAGAGAAATTTGGTAAGATTAATGAGATTGATAGTATTTTGGTAATCAAAGGGGTGTGTTAGACAAATTTTACATTTAAAAGAATGATAGGAGGTGTATAAGAGAAAGTGTGCAAAAAGAAAAAAAAAAAGTGTGCAAATAACAGCTCTTTATGAAAAAAAAATTTATGTGTCTGTAATCCCATGTAACATACTGATACAGTGTTACCAATCTACTTAACAATGATTGCTCTAAATTTTAAATAATATTCTTAAAAATTATACACAGGTTATAATGTTATATGGTACTACAAAAATTTTACTTAATTTCCACCCATATTATGATATGAGAGTAACATTTGGAAAAAAGGAGGGATCACAGGACTATAGGAGGACTACAAGTATATATAAAGGGTATACTGTACTCTATACTGTCTAACTGCTAATTTAACCCCCCCCCCCCCCCCTGTATCTCATCCCCTCATTTTGGCGGCACTAAAACCGCCACTTTTCCTTCCTCACCTTCACACTCCCCACATTCCACTCTCTCTCTCTCTCTCTCTCTCTCTCCCCAAAGATTTTGCACAATCTCAGCAGCGTGGATTTAGCAGTTCAATACTGTGAATATCTATTGACGTCCTGTTTTGACACTTCTGTTGATTTTCTATGTACAGAGAGACTTAGCACAATGGGGGTCTCTGACACTAACTCATTCTCTCTCTCCAGCCTCCTCTGCCAAGAAGATGAAGCTTGTTTGAATCTTCAAGTGGAAGATGAAGAAGAAGCAAACTCTTGCATAGACTCCAACCCATGTTTTCTTTCAGAGGATGAAGATGAGTATGTTGAAAACTTGGTCCAGAGAGAGCCTCATTGCTTTGGATCCAAAGCCCTCGTACCCTATAATCATTGCTCTGCTACAAGCTGGTTGAAAACTGCTCGCTTGGATGCTATCGAATGGATTTTCAATGCATGTGACTCCTCTAAAGCTCTTATTAGTTTTTTCAGATTGTGGGTTTTTTTTTTGTATGAATTTTTTATTCAGTTCCTGATCAAAGTTTGTGCATTCACTGTTTTGATTCAGGCTCGGGCAGTCTTTGGGTTCCAGTTGCATACAGCTTATTTATCTATCACATACTTTGATCGGTTTCTGTCAAAGCGATCCATTGATGTAAGCCAGTGTTTTTTATGTTTTGAGAAATGGGGTTTTTAGTTTTGGCTGTTTTATGGTAATATTTGGGTGTTATTGGGTTTATATAGGTTGGGAAACTGTGGGCTATTCGACTTTTAACAGTAGCATGTTTATCCTTGGCGGCTAAGATGGAAGAATGCAAAGTACCAGCTTTATCAGAGTTTCAGTTGCAGGATTATGACTTTGAAAGCAAGGTGATTCAGAGAATGGAACTATTGGTCTTGAATACCTTGGAATGGAAATTGGGTTCAATCACTACTCCTTTTGCTTATCTACATTACTTCATCAATAAGTTCTGCTGTGAATCTAGACCAAAAGGATTAGTCTCTGGTGCTATAAGACTCATTGTGGCAATGACAACAGGTAATTTTAATCTATCACATTAATTAAAGATTGATAATCCCAATTCTAATTAACTTTGCATTTGTTATGTTTCCTTAATAAATCTACTTTCTCTAATGCAGAGATTGATTTGATGGATACTAGGCCATCCATTATTGCAGCAGCCGCGGTATTTGCGGCATCTGATTGCCAACTAACTACAAAGATTGTGGAGCTTAAGATGAACTTAATCTCATTCTGGCAGTCCCAAGATTATGTGAGTCTGCTACTTTCTATTGTTCATTGATTTTATAGCATAAGGACTTAAAATGGAGAATGAAAATTGATAATTTTTCTCCACTGATTTTAATCCTATATTGGCTATGCAACAGGAACATATATATTCCTGTTATAATCTTATGCAGGAAATAGTGGAAAGAAAAGATAAGACACCACCACCCAAGTTTTCAATTTCCCCTAGTGTGTTATCAAACCATTCAAGCTCAATGGATGTGCTTGAAAACTCATCCTTCATCACCTTCCCGGTGGGCACTAAGAGAAGGCTTACATTCAGTGACTCTGATCATCACACTAGTCCCACAAAGAAAAGTCACAGGCCATAGTTAAGGGAATTTGTTTTTCTGCAGCAAAGATTTTTATGTGTTTATTGGTTAGATTATAAAGATTTACAACTGAAAAATGATTCTTGATATAGATGGGTTTATAGGTCTAATGAGTGTTATATCTATACCAATATATGGTATATATGATTTGCATTTTGATGATTGGGGTTCCAATTTCCAATACCAAACAAAAAAGTTTCAGCTGGTGACAACCCAGAGGATAGAGAAAAGGGATAGTAAATAAATAAAAGAGGATGAGTACTTTAGCCTACAGTAAGAACTAAGAAGTAAGAAGCTGACTGAAGTCCAAAGCCACATTAAGAAGGGAATGAGTTTGAAGGCCAAGAGAGTGAGTGCTGCCAGAAGGCCATTGATGACCCTTTTGTCTATAGTAATCTTTTGTAATATTTGCTTTCATTATGCTTACAACTGCACACCCACTCTTTCAAATTGTTGTATTTCTCTTTGTTATTATTTTATTACTTCTATGTTTCAAGAAAGAGAACATTTATTATGTACTATACATCACTTGCAACCCTGCTTTTATGGGGGGGCTTGGGATGCCTCCTATCTGTCTTTCAAAAGGCTGAAAGCCATGAGGAATGAAGAATTGTTTTTGTTTGATTTGATATATCTGTGTTGCATTTGGGCCATTGAAAAGTATATAAAGGTGAGTGTGATTATATTTGCTAGGAATGTTGTGTTTCCCTTTTGATGAGTGGGAAACTTCTTTGATGAATAGGAAACACTTATCTTTTACTGTTAAGGTAGCACTTTGGGGGGGAGGGGTCAGAATTGTCTTAAAATCAATATTGATAAATCAAACAGGTATAATACCCTTTGCTGATCATAGTTTAGTCTGAGTGCAATTTTCGTGATCATAATGCTCCATTGATACTTTTCTTGCCAACTTGACTTGCTGTGAATGTGGAGATAAGTGCTCTACCACTGGAACTAGAAGCCTCACGATGATCAGCTTAATATTTCACAACAAATAATTTGCAACATAACAAAAGAATCTGAATAAAGGGTAGGCTTGTTTTAGGCTATAAGTTGCTCCAGATGAATGGCTTATGATTGCCTTTGCAGATTAGCTAAATGCACCATAACCCACAGGCCATTGCTTTCACCAGCAAATTATGCAAATGCAGATATTTGAGGTACCCTTTCACTGGTGTTGTAGGACCCAATTGAGCCATTATCATGAACCTAGTGACCCTTAATGTTTTGGGATGGGGTGGTGGGTTGGGGCATGAGATTCATGGAAAAATGGTGTCAGAGGCTCCACCCATCCACATGCCTTCTTAGGGTTCATAGCCAGTCTGGCATAGTACAACATTGTATTTTAGCCTGAAGGAGTAACCATGCTAGCTGGTCCAAAAACAATAAGATTATTGTACATGAAATGGCTGAGAAGTCAGACATTGGGACAGACTCATCTTCTAGTCAAGAAATCTCAGGGAGGAGAGGACCAACTTGATTAATGAAAGTAGATCCATTGGTAGCTTTTAATGTATGTGCTGCAAACATGGGTACTGTTTTTGGCTATTTTGTTTGTGTTTTCATATTTAGTACTTGTATTTAATCCTTGGTTGGTTACAGTTCAGCTTCACCCAGAAAAGCTTTCTATTTAATCTTCTGCAGAATTGGGGTACACAGTACACACTACTCAACTGTATTTCCTCTGTATAGGGATACAGACCTCAAAATCTAAAGACTGCCTTGGATTTGAACTGGCCTTGCAGACCCCTAAATTACTGACCGAAAGGAAAAAGGAATTTTTTTTCTTTTGCTACATTGGGATGAGATCATTGAGCTCATAACCTATCATAATCTTAATTATTTTACTTATCTCCCCTGTAACGGATTCAAAATAGGCTCTCAAAAGCACAAAATGTAGGCCAAAATGAACTTCCTTTATGTGCTGTAATTTTACCAATGTGCCTTGTTGTTTCTGCTGTTCTCACATTGAGATGGCTTCTGATAATTATTGTAATTATGTAATTATTATGCATCCCATCTTTGCAGAATTGCATTATAGGATGCTCAGAGAGATGTAGAAGGACCATGCCTTACATCCACATCATACAGGTAGATGTTGGTTTATGCAACAAAACAACATTTCACTTCTTTTCAGAGAGAAAATGACCTGGGGAACCAAAGGGCCAAAAAATGAAAATTGTTGTACATTACCATATTGAGAATTTGAGAGCATGGAACCCAAAAGTTACTTTCACGGTTTCACCTAGATAGGAGATGGCATAACATTATGTTGCATGAAAAGATATATAACTATTTTTGACTCATCTTGAATAGTCACGGGGGTTATATTAAAATCCTAAAAAAAAAAAAAAAATGTGTTTGAAGTACACATTATTTTGACTAGTTTTTTAAATTTTCCGGACAAGCAATCCATTGCAAACCAATTGAACCTAATTGGTAGCTCCTTAACCCCAAGAATTGGAGTGACAGTGTGCCTCATAAAGCATTGTATTGGTGTATCCTGAGTTGGAATTCTACAACCCTTTTTGATGGCCACCTTTTGTTTGTTACCAAGCCCTGCTGCTGTACAACACTTTATTAGCAAAGCAGCCCAGTGGCTTTGGCTGTATGAAGCAAAGAAATAACCAAAAGTTTTATCAATTAGCAGCAGAATGATTAGGAGTACCTACACCTACAAATTTGGTAACTACGTGGGGTGTATTGTATATGGATTTTAAAAGACTTTTGTAGAATTTAAAAGTTTGGTATTCAATTAAGACTAAGGGCATGTTTGGTACATCACTACATCGTATAAAACTCTGAATAGAAGTAAATAGTCTATGTCAGCTGTTTGATGTCAATTTGTATTATTTAATTACCTGACTATGTAAACCGGACTGGACTTTTAATACTCTTCTTACTTGACTAACTAATACAACCCACACACCTAGAATTAGATAATACACGCTTAATTATAAAAAATTGGAAAAACAAAAACAAGCTGAAAACCAACAGACGCTCTTTTCATCTTCTTCTCTCTAGGGTTCTTCTCTTCTATCTTCTCTACAGGTTATTCTCTTCACTCTCCTCCAGGTATCCATCTCTCACTCTCTCTCATACTCTCTCTAATATGCTTCTTCTTGCTTCTTCTCTGTTCTTCTCTTTTCATCTTCACTTTCTTTATATATTTCCTCTTTTATACATGGTGTCTGATTATTTATTCTTATCCTTTATTTTAGATTTATTCAATAGATCTTTTTATTACATTTTTTTGGGAATTAGGTTATGATTTTTTCTTCAAGTTTTGCTTGGACAGTGTTTTTCTTCAATTTCCACTAAGTTATCAAAAAATTAAAAAAAATGGTCTGATCTGTTATCCGACAGAGCACCAAACACAATATAACTTAGTCAGACTGTTTATTCAGAACAGTACCAAATGCCTGATAATATTCTAAATAAACAGTCAGTACTCTCCGGAACAGATTAATACTATCCAATAAAAATTAGTCAGTACAGTCCGACGTACCAAATGAGTCCTTAAAGGCTTAAAAAAAGTCTGTAAAAGTGTCTATATGTATTTAATTAAGAATTTTAAGGAGTCTATAAAAGTCATGTGATATTCAATTATGACTTTTAATGACTTTGAAAAAGTCTGTAAAAAGTCTAGGTGTATTTAAAAAGTCATTGACTTGTATAGAATTCATTTAATGATGGATTTTAATAGACTTTGAAAGACTTTTATGTGTATTTCAAAGTTATTATAAATTAGACCTTTCCCCTGCGGATTTCTAAGGATTTCTATAGACTCTATAGAACTCTGTGAAAATCTATAAATTCTGCAAAAGTCTATCACTTAAAAAAAGTCTACAAAAGTTTATATAAATCTATATACACTACACCCCTAGTACCCAAAGAATTTATAGCATTCTCAAGTTTACCTTTGGAATGTAATGGTAAAAACAAAAAAGAAACGAGTCTCCAATTGACTCTTGGAGCCAGACAGCAAATGAGGTAAAATCTTTTGTAAATCTCCTAAGTCCGGCGTGGATTGCTTGCCTTTAACTGACCTAAGGGATTAGTATGATGCGCGAAAACTGGCACATGTCACTTTCGATTACAAAAAAAAAAAAACGACCAGCCTTTAAGATGGGACCATCACTTACATCTCATGAGAGATGGGATGTTGTCCCATTTCATTTAAGTTGGGGGCATTATTCTTGTCTTGAGACCAACCATTGTTAATTGGTTAGCGTTATACTTGAGTTTATATAACCAAGAAAATTTCTATGGAACAGTTTTATATTTTATTATATCTATCATAATGTCTCACATTATGATAGAAATAGACACATCTATATAATAAAATAGAACAATTTTTAAATTCTAAAATTTATCTCAGGTCCGAATGACTGAGATTGTTTCGGCTTAAATCCAATGGTTAGTTATCTATTTTTCAAATTTGCTTTCCCACCCATGAGAATTGGTCTGCTGCTTCTCTCTCCTTAATTCTTTTTCTTTAGTTAATTTCCTCTTAATTTCATATATTCAATTTTTTTTAGATCTTTTATTTGGGTTGAACAACTAGGTTTGATTGTATTTGTAATTTAGAATAGAAATAAAAGAAGCCTATTAAATGAATTACGTTTGCCAAAATATCAATATTTCCGCAATAGAAAGAACTACTTCGGGAGCGAGTGTGGAGAGGCTAGTAAACATATAATATGACATTATAGAAGTTTTTCTTGTATATTACCAAAAAACTATTAATCCTAGTCCAACTGAAAGCCCAATGGGCAGAGTCTCGGCCCTTAACCCCCTGTACTTTAGAAGCCCATTGAGTCCGATTCGTCTTCCCCCCTGTCAGCGCCAAAAACCCATTTGAAATTTAAAGCATTTTAAAGCCACACCTGACTTGTTTTACATAAAAATAACAGACAAATCATGACTCTCGCTCACAATACACACTGTGTCTTGATTTGTCTGTGAAATTGTCTTTAATGACAGTTAGTGACCTCTCTTCCTCAGTTGATCCCAAAACTAAAGGCAACGGCCTCATTTCTGAAAACAAAGAAAACAGTTTCCGTCATGGAGAAGCGGCTCCGCTCCTCTCTCCAATCCTCCGCCGAAGACTTTCTTCGCTCCGCCGCCAAACACAGCCTCAAATCCTCGAAGCCCGCGCTCAAAACCCTCATCCACACCATCAGCCCCTCGTCGGACCTCTCCTCCTCTCTCCCTCTCTCTCTCTCCCACTCCATTTCAAATACCATCCAATCCTTCCAGAAGCTTCTAGACCCTAATCCCGACCCCAACCCTAACCCCACCACTCCTCCACAATCTCCCCCCACCAAGCGCCTCCGAAGGTCTTCTCGGCGATCCAAGACACAGCCCGAACCCGACTCAGACATTCCAGACCCGGATATTTCAGATGGAGAAAAACAGCGACTCCTTTCGTACCTTCAGGTTCTCGCTTATGTCGAGCAATTATGCGTTGGGCATCCGGAGAAGGCGTTCTCGCCGTTGGATTTGCTTCCCGGAGTTCAGGCGCTGCACGACAATCTGATTCTTTTCGAGTCGGAATTGGGATTGTTGTCGGAGATTGCGAGTCTGTGCGAGCAGTGGTGGAAGGAGGAGTTGCCGGGGCGAGAATCGCTGATTTCTCAGTCACTCCCGTTCTTGCTGTCGAGGTCTCTGACTCTGCAAAAGAAGGTGGATGTTCACAGAGTCTGTGGGCTCCGCGAGGCCTTTACGTGCTTCGATTTCGACGACGAGAGCATCGAGGACTTGAAGCTCCTGCTAATTCGGTGCGTCATTTCGCCTCTGTATCTGAAAACAGAGGAGGGGAAGCGGTTTTTGGCTTTTATGTTCGGATTGAGTGCGCAGCTGTTGAAGGAAGTGTTGGCGATGATTCGTTCTCAGATCCCTTTTGGCCGGAAGTCGATGCTCGAGGCCTACGGGGACGTTGTGTTTCGGGCTTGGAAGGTGGCAGAGGGGCACTCAAGGAGTGAAATTGAAAATGGGTTCTTGCAGGGTTTGATTGAGGGTGCAGTGCATGCCAGCTCTGGAGCTTTCGCTGCTTCGATTCGTAGGGTTTTGGGAGGGTTTATAAACCAGCGGACCACTGCAGGTGTCGAGAAGCTTCTTTTCCAGCTCTCTGAGCCTGTGATATTTCGGTCTCTGCAGGTAATCTCTTTGTTAATAAATTTGTGATATCAAAGACTCTATGTATGATATATTTGAATGACTGGGTATGGTGATAGGTTGCAAATTCTAATGTTCATCAAAATGCGCTGCATTGTGAACAAGTTTGTGATATCAAAGACTGTATGTATGACGTATTTGAATGATTGGGTTATGGTGATAGGTTGCAAATTCTAATGTTCGTCAAAATGCGCTGCATTTACTTTTGGACTTGTTCCCTCTTGAGGATCCTGATTCCACAAAAGAGGTGAAAGATTCATTGCTAGATAAGCAGTTTTTCTTATTGGAGAAATTGCTCACCGATGATTGTCTGGACGTGAGAGTGGTTGCGGTGGAGGGTTCTTGTCGGGTCCTTCATCTATTTTGGGAAATCATCCCTTTGCCCACCATCACAAAGTTAATTACTAAAATTTTTGATGATATGTCACACGATATATGTCATGAGGTTAGACTTTCCACACTGAATGGCATTATGTATTTGTTTGGCAATCCCCAATGTCATCAAGTTCTCCAAGTGCTTCTACCCAGATTGGGGAATTTGATGTTGGACAGAGTCCTGTCAGTAAGAGTTGCCATGGCCGATCTCCTCCTTCTCATTAGGGATATTCGAAATTTCCAGTTCCATAAGGTGCATATTGCTCTCAGACTTATGCTTTGTATAAGCTCTTGTTATATCTGATGCCTTACTTGAATTAGTTGGTTTGTTTACTTCATTCCATCTTTCCACAGGTAGTGAAATTAGAGGTATTATTATCTACCCTTGAAAATGATCAACCTCAAGTTGCTCAGAAAATTACAAGCCTCCTTATGCCATCATACTTTCCCTCAAAAGTATCTGTTGAAGCAGCATGCAATCGCTGTGCTACACTTGTAAAACGGTCTCCGATGGCTGGAGCAAGGTTTTGTGAATTTGTTGTGTCGCAAGGGGCATCTCTTAAGTCTCTGATGGAGCTTGTCAAAGTATTCATTACTTTGGTCTTGCCACCCAATCAGCTGGACGAACATCAAGTTGAGGGTTTACTTCTTGCTGCTGTCAACGGCTGCAGTACCCTAGCTGGCGAGTCATTTTTCAAGAATGCTCTTAAAGAATTCTTTGATGGTGAAAAGTTGAAGTGCTTGTTTGCTGCTGCATCTACTGGGCATGCTCAGTCTTCTGTATTCAACATTGTTTCAACTGTCTCTCCCGATGATGTGGCTGGACTTCTTGATGAATGCATGCATGTGGTCACCAATTGTAGTGGGTTATCTAAAAATGTGGAGAGGCAAGCTGAAGTGAGGTCTGCTCACAAGTTGTTGCTGTCATGTGATGGAGTTGATGGTATGCTTGAATCTCTAACAGCACTCCTGCAAAAAGCAGCCTATCGTTGCCATATTAAATTTGGAAATGAAATACCAAAGCTGAGTGCTTTCTCTCCAAAAAGAAAGAAATCAAAGTCCTCTAGCAAAATGTTAGGTCGATGGAAAAACTTCGGTGGGAAAAAACTAACCAATTTTGAGGAGGATTATTCAGTTGCGGTAGGAATAGCCTGGCAAATTAGAGACCTGCTTGTTTCTGCCAACTCTCAGAAATCTATATTGGGATCTCAAACTCTAGAATCATTATTTCTATGTTTAAAGGTCATTTCCGAGGTCAGCATTGTGCAGTGCATGCATTGTGAATATATGGACACATATCCTATTTTGGCATATACAACTCTTGCTTTGCATATGTCTCTTCAAAATGTTAGTTCAAGTAGTACAAAAGCTTGTGGTACAAAGAAGAATGATAGGACTGCTTCTACAAGCGCTAATTTGGAGGCAAGTGATATCTCTCTCACCAGTTTTTCTGCATATGTCTCTTCATAACGTCATGTGCTATTTTGAATTTTTTTTTCCCAAGATTACAATCTTATGGTCTTCACACTCACTCATTTGAAATTTTATGCTGCTTGTCTTAGTTATGTTTTCTCTTTCATATTTTTGATCTCCACAGCCATAATTAGACTTTTTGGGAGATCAAATTGTGGAATGCAGAGGTAAGTTATTAGAATTGAATAGAGAAATAAGTATCATCTTTTTTCCTTTTTTCATGTAATTCAAGACGGTGTTTTGACCTTAATAAACTTTCAGAACATGCCAAGTTTTCTGTGAAGAAGAATCTGGCAGACTTTAAACATATTCTAGAGCATGGACAAAACAAAGAAGTGAGATCCTGCACATATTGACATAACTCTCATGGAAAAGCTGGTCAACATTTAAGAATTTATGTGGAGTTCACAGTAGTTTTTTAATAGTTACATTGCATTGGAAGAGAGTATTTGACCTGTGTAGCATTATGGTGTTCCGTTATTTTTGTTATTTATCATGAATGAAGTTTCTCTCATTCACCAGCCATGATTTGTATTTCTTTTTATGGATAACCAACTCATTGTGATATATATATATATATGTATATTAAATGTTAACTGGATTTCTTATTTTGATTTGGGATGCTTCTGTACTGTATTCCTTTACTGGTCACACATGATTGATATTCATACTGGGTCTTGTCATTGATTATCTTGAACTTTGTAAGGAGCACTACTCTGAAACTGAAATAGTTCATCTGCCACGATTCACTGTTTAAAGTTTTGCTTCTGTTTTCTTCTTCAGCACACAGTGTTGGAACAGGCATTGGATCACCTGCTTAACTGTACCGAGAAGCTATTTGGAGCAGGTGATTCTGGAGGGTCTAGCAAAACTTCTTCAGAATCTAAGCATACTAGCAACAAGTCTGCCAATCGTCATGAACAAAGGCACAGGGAACCTCAAACAGATGCCTCCAGTCCAAGTGATGGTGGTAAGTAATCGTGGAGGGGGCACAAAGGCCCATATCACGTGAGTTGGAGAGAGTATTAACTCCATTCTGTTTTTTGGTCTGACAATCTTGAACAGTTGAGGAGGAAAGATCACTTGTTTAGATGGTTCTATTTTCTTTTACACATGGGGAAGTGGGTTGTTGTTTGTTCAAGGTTCCAGTCTTTCTGGAACGTTGTTTAAACTTAAACAATGTGACTGCAATAGATGTAAATTTTAATCTTCAACCATGTGCAAATCCACCTTGTTCTACCATGATTATATTTAAGTGCTTCCCAAAGGTACTGTCTAATATATGGACTTCTGCCTGTGTCATTATTGAAGATTAATATCTATCATAAATTTATGCAGGATGCTTCTATACTGAACCAAAGAAGTTATCAAACAAGGTGAAGATGCTCACTGCAGTCTCGAGGTTCATGGTTGATGCTGCTACAATAGGTTTTGTTCCTCAGAATCAGGAAAGGTGCTTAAAGTTCACATCATATTATGTATGTTACGTCATATCTACGTTGGAGCCACAATCTGGCGAGCAGTTTCAATTTGAGGAGGAGGATTTGAAGGATATAATTCTCTGTTTGAAGAGCTCCTTCACCTATGCAGCCAAGTTACTTAATCTTGCTCTTAAAGATGCTACTGAAGCTTCACCACCTCTCACAGAAGCTTCTGATCTAGCCAACGATCTGCTTGATTTGATCATCTCGATTGAAGTGTACTTGGGCTCTGGTTATGTTGCACATTTGGTGGCTGGAGTAAAGCCTTGGCTTCCAGACTTGATTCTGGCATTAGGATCCGTGCACATTATGAAACCGATTGTGGGAGAAGGGGCACAAATAACCCCAACTGATCGCCTCAGACTCCACTTTCCATCATGGCTATTGATTTTAGCAAAGATTGAGCTCTCCGAAACAAGTGAAAATAGGCCAGAAGATGATGAAGATTCTGAACCACAGGAGTTTCCTGCTTTCAAGAAACTTCTTAAAATGATTGTCACATTGTTGCAAGGAAATCTCAGCATCCGTGATGCGTTTGGGGTGATTTTCCTGATTGGTGCTGTAGTTGGGCTGGAAAAGAAGGATTTCGGGTTGGTTTTGGGACTTGTACGTTTTGTATGCCTCAAGGTATTCAGGCAAGATGACAGAGAGTGGGGTGATATGATGTTGGCTTCTCTGCAAGACATATACCCTCAGATTGAGAGAGAAATAGAAGAAGAAAATGATGAAGATGGAAGGGAAAAACTGCGAGATGCAAAGGAATTGCTTGAACCTATTTGGATGTACCATACGTATGAAACTGGGAAGGTTTCTACGATGGATGAGTAGATGGAGACATGAGACTGAATGTGAAGAATATCCTCCATGATCCTAGCCAAGAAAAGGACCACTGTGTGCAGGGGCGGAAAAACATAGAAGGGACTAGAGGGGAATGGCCTTTGCAAACTTTTGAAAATAAAAAAAGAATAATATGTTGTACTTGTAAATTACCAATGTGTTGACTTTCTGTCTCGCTTGTAAATGCATTTTTTCTTCTTTTCTATTCTATTTCTCATAAATATTATAGGTAAATCAAATATCACCTAACTCAAACCTTACAACATTATTTGAATACTTAATCTTTATGGTTATGGATAATAGATTTTTGTTTGTTTGTGTGTTTAATTAAGTAATATTGTTTTTGTTTTATTTTTTTTGGAAGAGTTGGTTTATTTGGATCTAATTATTTTATATTGTATTCTTGACCCAACTTTTTGTATATAATTTCTTTTTCTTACATTCACACTTGCAAAAAATGCAACCTATTGGTGATTTATTCTTTACTTTTTTTTTTTTTAAGAACAATACCTCTTTAAAGCCTAATTTTTTAGTTAAAAACACTATTAACCTAAATACTAATGTGTCAATGACCAATTAGTGTAGTGGATGATACCTAGCCTCCTTTTTGGTGGGAGTATGTCATGAGTATTAGTTTTGTATATAATGAGTCAAAGACAGTTGATGATGATGATAAGTGCAACAAATGTTTAAAACCTAATATTATCGTCTCTCATTGGCGTCGATTATCTTGGTTGCTTAAATTGCTTTGTGGTTTTTCTCTCAAACCCACCGACAATTAATATCCATTTTTGACGTTGAACAACTAATATTTATGCCAAGGAAGCATTTAACAAATTTTATAATACTAAGAGCATCTCCAACATACTCTTCAAATAGTTTTGGATGCTTCAATTCATTTGCTTTGCCACGTAAGAAAAATTTATTCTAACAAATTCTTCAAATGAACTCTTCAAATAGGGACCCAAGATCAACTAGTCAAATTTGAAAAGTTAATTAGGCTCTTCAAATCAAATTTATTATTAATTTAAAAGTTTTTTAACGTTGAATATAATCATAATAAAAATCAAATTTTGTTTAAATTTGAAAAGTCAATTAAAGTGAACAATTTTAACTATTCAAATGGCCAAATAGGACAACAAAGTGGGATTTAAAGAATGTCCTGAAGATGCTCTTATTTCATCCTTATTTCTTTATATTTGTAAGAGAATAAATCAATCAATCAATCAATCAATCAATCTCTCTCTCTCTCTCCCTCCAACACCCCCAGTTCTACCTTAACCTGTTTTTCCTCCTTCCCTGCAATTACATTCAAGATTTGGTTAACTGCAATTGCAATTAACTTGGAAAAATCAATTAAACAAAATAAATAAGACATAATATAAAAAGATGAAATAAGCAAAATGAAAAGTTAAAAAGTAAGTAATTGGAAGAAAGAAAGATGAAAGATGAATTAGGAATATGAGATTGGAAGGGTTGGGGAGAAGAAATTGAAAGAGAAAATTGGGTAAGATAAATTAGGGTAACTAGATTTTAGAGGGATAATATAGTCTTTCAATAAAAATGATTTTAATGTGATATAGTAAATAAATAGTGATATGTATAATTATTAAAAAAAATAGTGACGTATACTATTTAATTTCGCCACAGAGTAAGACACAAAAGTTGAGACCCCAAATCTTTTCCCATAAGAAAATTTACACAAATAGTTAGTGTAATAACCTGAAAAAAAAAAATATATAGATATATACGTTTTTAGGTAAGGTCAGATAGTTGCGGTTTGAATTTTGGTAAGGCACACGCCCAACTAAAGTAAGGGAACTGCTTAAAAGTTAAAACTCAGGTCCATAACCCTTGGTGAAAAATAATAATAATAATAATAATAATAATAATAATAATAATAATAATAATAATAATAATAATAATAATGAATATTAATATTAACTAGACTTGACCTTTATCGACCCAGCTCGTAGATTTTCTTGAGAAATCATTAATATCCTTTCAACTTGTGGTGAAAGAAAGTCTAGGGTGATAGATGTATGCCCTAAAAGTCAATTTATAATTGAAATTTTATGAATTAATTAAATAAATATATAAAAAGGCAAAGTTTATTTTATGTATCATATATTAATGTATGTGATATACTCAACCAATACATAAAATGTCCATGGATATTAAGATAAGGAGAGAGTATTCTTGTGAGTAAAATACTAAAATATGTGAGACCTTTACTCCTTAATTCATATTTCCTAAAGATGTTCATGACTAACAGATCACATATCGAACACATATGATTCTATATTAGCATTTGTTATATCAACACCTTTTGGGTGGATAATGAATTTCAGATCATTCGTGTAGGTTGACACTATGATAAACAAGTGGGTGCTTAATCGGAGATTAAATTCACTGAACGTGACCATTAAAATAAATTTTTGTATGGAGTTTTACAATATGTCAAACAAGAATCTTTAATTAATTATAACGTCATAACGAATCCTTTGACCTGAGACATTATGAGTTTCCTTGTGCATGCGTGGCTAGACTTTGACTATACAATGTACCCATACCTGACTAAGGGACTTGGAGTGCGTATGGATTGGATCTAGTGATTCATGTACAAAGGATCATAGTTGTATAACAAAGAATCTGTCACCTTTAGTAAAGAAGTCGAATAACCTATGGACATTCTATAATAGTTGTCCTGAAGACTCTGGCCAGAGCATTACACTATAATTTGAGAAATGAGTATTCTCAAATTATATAGATTTGACAACATCTGTTAGAAGATGTCTAAACATATAAACATTTACAGGGGATTGACAAAGTGTTATCCATGCCCTATTGTTTATGTTTAGGTTATTGTATGACATAAGGATATATTACGATCTGATAATAATTGAATAGATTCACCAACTTTCTGGTTGTTCTGGGTAGTCATGATATTCTGCTAGGTGTCACTCATAACTTGTGGAATGAAGAATTAGTTAATAAATACCATTTATTAATTATTCTTATTTTAGAAGTGTTTCTAATGGAAAATGATAAAATCCACTGCTAGAAGAATTAGAACCTAAAAGGTCACATTCTATATAAGGGTGATGACTAAGCAATAGAATGGTAGATGAAAGATAAAATTAATTAATGAGATTAATTAATTATTGGGTTGAAAATTAATTATTGGGAATAATTAATTAAAGTTTAAATTAGATTTGGGCTTATAGTTATAATTGATATTTGAGTCAGACCTAAGCAATGCCCAAGGCCCAAGTGAGTTGAATTTAAGCAAAGCCCATAATAATAAATATGAGATATTTATATTATGGAAATATTAATTATAAATATTTATATATATAATTGAGATAATTGACTTAGTAAATGGTTTTGGATAAAACCATCAACCTATGTCTGATCAACCAAATTTGACTTGGTAATTTATTTTGGATAAAAGTAAAATAAATAAAATATCCCAATAACCCATTTCCTACTGACAGTATAAATAAATGTTATTTATCATCAGTTAATACAAAAGTGAGAGTCTACATAAGGTTCAGATTTTGAAAGTATGTTCTTTCACTTGCTGTGTGTTTGTGAAAGAGCAAAAGACAGAGAGAGAACCCAAATAGGGCAGCCGGCCACTATATAGAGAAAAGAGAATTGAAAGGAAGCTAGCACTCCCGATTACTCTCTCATCTACCTTACTTGAACACTTCTTTGTGAACTATTTCTTAGAAGCACGACACTTGTGGTGCTTTGGTGAATCAAAAGGTAAAAGAAGCCACCATGGACAACAATAGCTCCGTCGATGAACAGAAGAAGGTGTATCTTTATTATTGTTCGTTGTATGAATTCCATATATGCATATGATCGTATCCTAGGTATTGGGTTTGATAAGAAAAGTTTTAATTATTCTTTCCGCTGCGTTTTCTATAATAATTGTTATTATGATCGATCCCTAGCTATTATTTCCGGGATGATGGAGTCATCCCCTACGTATTAGGGGAAATGATTACACTGCATAATTTAGGTAGTTCTTTATATACAAGAGGGAGTGAGACAGGGGGAAGCCAAAAAGTGATTGAAAGGTACAGAGCAGGGAGAGAGCGTGAGAGCAAGAAGGGTACAGCCCTCAAGGAAAGTACTGTCATTCTCAATAACAAGTCTTGAAGCAGAGCCACCTCTATTGAAACCTCAGAGAAGTTTGAAAGAAAGGACTAAGCTAGATAGAATGTTGTATTTGTAATTATAAGAGAAGTAGTTAATCTCCAAAGTGTAGAAGGTCTTAGTTTACACGTAAGGAAACCTTAGATAATATTAGTATGGCCTTAAAAATAGAGTGGTAGTGTTGTTCTGCAAGAATGTAAAAAAAAGATTGAAGAACAACGTCTGCAACTTTCTTTTCCTTGAATTTTCTGACAGTCCAGGTACTCAACTTTGGGTTCCTATAAATTTACTTCTAGAATTCTGTTTTTAAATATGTTTAACAGTTGCAAAAAGGACACTACCAGTTTTAAATCAAGTATAATTTTGTAAAGTTCGATGAAGATCCGACGAGTTAAAACAATACCAAAACATTGGAAGAAAAATAAGACGGTGTCGTAACGGTTGGAGATAGGAACCCAAAGTTGAGTACAATCCATGGGGTGCCACAGATACACCCATCAAGCCTTTGATTTTTTTTTTTTTTTTCACTTTTTTTTTTTTTTCATTGAAATACTTCCTTTCATTAATACGCCCAGAAATGACAGAGTTTACAGCATCAAAACAACAAAGAGAAAACTACAAATTAACATCGACCTAACGACAGAAGGAAACAAAGAAACCAAACATCAGGCCTTTGATATCTCCAATGATTGATAATCCAAGTCAACATATACTGAAGGAAAAACATACACAGCATTTGCTTGATAGAAAATAAAATCAAATACATTGGCAAAAGAAAAGCAAGAGATAGAAAGACAGAGATTGACTTGCAACCTTCGACCAAAAAAAAAAATGGTGCTATTTGTATCACATTTATTGACCATATTATTGATCACATGTCTCACAATAGTAAGTTTTATGTAGACACACCACTATGAAGCGTATAATCAACAATGTGAACAATAATGCATATAGTCTTATTAAAACGAAAAAGAAATATAATCAAATTCCACAATATGTTTTGACGGTGCACTCAATTTTATCGCGGATTTTTTGTGCTTTGATATAATCTAATTGATCCAATGGTTTATATCGTAAAGGGTGGTCTTTGTCCACAAGCTCCTTAGGTATATGCACTACCCCTTCCTTGAGTGAAAAGAGCCCGAACGAATATCTTTCCTCATTTTCTCTCATTGTAACTCTATGTCTACAGGATCGTATTCTGTCGTTACTCCAAACCTAGGACAAGGAAACCATACAAATTAATATTTCGGTAAAGATTTAATATATATGTTGCAACTTGCAACATAAAGGCACTGACAATTGATTACTAAGACATTTGGTCCAAATAATTTACACTACTTTTCAAAATATTAATAGTAATATAACAATAATATTAGAGATACCGACTATTATCTTAATTGATATGGCAAATGACATTTTAATTTTTACTTCTTGTTATAATTGAGGGAGAAATACTTAAATACGATTGCTTGACCATGTGTATGGTACGAGTACCCAATATTGCGCTATGTGTATTATTTATTTTAAAAAATTGTAAATTTTACTTAAAATATGCACACATATCAGTGTATCATTGGATGTCGTAAAAAACACGTGGCAAGACCGCTCTACTGAAAAATTGTCCATAGTGAACCCAAATATGAATAAATGAAAAACTGTCACATCAGTTGAGATTTATAAAGTTATGATTTATTGCTAAATGCTAAGTTGCTTTTCTAGTCCATGTGGTATATATATGTATACGTATTTATGTTTTAAACCCCATACGATACAAAAGCCTGTACCGCACATCATGATTCAGAGGCGACCATTAATTTATGAATAATGTTCTTAATTAATAAACATTTGATCAATAAAAAAACTTGTGGTATGCATACCTGAAATACATCACTTGCTATGAACAAGAATGATGAAGGTAGAGGATCAAAAGATATCCACTCGCCATCCTTTGTATTTATCTCCAGACCATTGATATGATTTTGATGAAGTATGGTGGTAAAGTTCTTGTCAGTACGACTGCCTAGACCCACATCACTTCCAGCTTTCTTGGGTTCTTTGTACTTAGCAAATTAGAAAGCGTAAAAAGTCGATTGCATGTGATCGTCATGGTACTTCCCTATGCCATAGTTTTCAAATACCATTCTTGTCACAACTTGATCAAGTTCTGCCATGGCTTTTGCATTCAAATGATCAGCACTATCACTGCCCAACAAAGAGCAAGAATATCGTATAATATGTTATAAGCATATAGCATTTCTAAAACCAACCGACAGTGAGAGTGAGAGAACGATCAAACGCTCTCGCTCAAACATTATGACAACGTTTGAATGAATGCTCCCTCGCTATTTAGATTCCGAAGTCTGAACATATATATGTTTTAGAAATACGTTTTGCCAACACACATATATTAAATTTTGAGAACTATTTGTCATGAAATATAAATATAAAAATTAATATACATACCGAAATTGGTCGTCGTTTCCATTAGGCCAAAAAAGATGTGTAAACTTGTGAGTCTCTTCTGGGTTTATAGGATTATAAATTCCGAGGCCTTCATGGACAGAATTGTAAGTGAAATGGCCACAGAAAGGCCACTTTTCATATGTGTTTTGGGCTTTGATTTCAATGGGGGAATCAAACAAGTTGTTCAATGTACCAAACATGGTGTTGTGAAGCTCCAAGGAAATTACTTTTTTGGACATAATTGCCATGAAACAGCCAAGCTCTTCGAGTGCATGGCAAACCTCTTGGCGCAGTGAGAGCCAAGAAGTTGTCCCTGGCTTCAAGCACTCCTCACCTAATTTCGAGAAATCTACCAGTTGAATTTTGGTCACTCTTTCAGTTTGGGTAGTACTGGTAGTCATCTTTTGCTAGGAATTCTTGCTAGCTAGCTAGTACGAGGTTTTAAGGGCTCTAATGATAAACTACTGCGAGAGATGTATATATGGTATACCAAAAATGATACTTGTGGTTGTGCATTTTCGCTCTTCGCTGAATAATTATATATAGGCTTAATTTGAATTCCATGTGGTACTTTGGCGAAAAAAAAAAAGATGTGGTAGCTGTCTGGGCCCTCTGGGGTGATGAGTTGACTTTTGGCTCTGTAATGCCAGTGGGGATGAACTTTTTTTTTTTTTCATTTTCTTTTTGTTTGTGTTTACTTTGTAAGGTTTTGTCATATATGTTACAACCATGATGCTAACTTGTTGATGTATTACAATAGTTTGTAAAGTATTGAATCAAAATCAAAATAATTGAAATAATATAGAAAAAAGTGGAACTTTACCAAATTAGAGAGACCAAAAATAAAAAAGAATCACATTATAAGAAAGACCGAAAGAAGGAAGCAAGGAGTAAAATTTCGAAATTTTCGGCGAAATTTCGTCGAAAATTTCGTTTTTTAGGGGTATGGAAATTTTAACATCATACCAAAAAAATTTCGAAATATTTCAAAATATTTCGCCGAAATTTCGAGGATTTAGGGTATAGGGTTTAGGCGAAATTTCAAAATATTTCGCCGAAATTTTCCAAAATCCTCGAAATTTCGGCGAAATTTTCGATATAGTGTTCAACAAAACCAAAACCAGATCTATATGGGTGGGAGTTGCGGGGTGGGAGGCGTGGGTTTTGGGCGCGGACGGTGGTTCTGTGTGAGGTGGGGGAGGAGGCGAGCGAGCGGCTCGAGGCTGGCTGAGGGAGGAGGGATGAGGCGAGTAGCGCTAGGCTGGCTGGGGAAGGAGGGAGGAGGAAGGAGAAGAGAGAGAAAGAGGAAGGAGAAGAGAGAGAAGACTATGGAGGAAGAAGAGGAAAATGAAAGAAAAAAAAGAGGAAGTCACGGCCCACGAGGGAAGAAGAGGAAAAGGAAAGAAAAAAAAGAAGAGAAAAGAAAGGAAAAGGAAAAAAAAGAAAAGGAAAGAAAAAAAAAAGAAGAGAAAAGAAAAAAAAGAAGAGGAAAGAAAAAAAAAGAAGAGAAAAGGAAAAAAAAAAAAAAAAGAGAAAAAAGGAAAGAAATTTTTATTTTTATTTTTTTTTTTAAGGTAGATTGAGATTTGGAGTTTTTAGACAATTGGAAAGAAAAAAAAAAGTTTGGGATTTTATTTGGGGTTTGATCTGATCATTTTAGTGTTTCGTTTAGTTGTAAACATAAATTATGAAAAAGAAATTTATCCCATTATCATGAAGTTTCATTTCCTTAATGTTTGGTTTTCTAATTTTGATAATTTGTAAAATTGAAATTTTAGATAAATCGTTGTCGTCGCTGCTGCCATCGGATTTATTCTATTTTAACCCAATTCGGCTTAATTTAACTATCAAAGATCATTTCCAAGTCCCTTTGAGTAAACTTGTTACTTTCTGTTGCCATATTGGTGATTTATTCGTGTAATTTTATTACGTAATTATTAATTAGTGAAGTATTTTTTTAACAGTCTTGTCTCTGGCGCGCATTATATTTATCACATATCACATGAACTCTACTATATTATTTGATTTCTTCAATATTTTTTATCAATGTAGTAGATAATATGTTAAATAAACATACAGTCAAGTTTCATTCAAAATTTCCATATTTTAATAGCAATTTTAGTCATTTTTGTCTAATTTTATCGAAATCGAAATTTTAATCGAAATTTCCACGAAAATTTCCGTCGAAATTTTCATCGAAAATTTCCTCGAAACCGAAATTTTACTCCTTGGAAAGAACCATTTACACTAAATTTCGCTAAATTTCGCATTATTTAGAATCTTTTATAATGAGATATGTCAAGGCAGAGCGAATTGACATCTAGCTAACTTTTAGTTGACCTCCGAAAAAAAAATTGAAACATATAATTTATGAATGAATATTGCTTTCCTTTGTTTTCAATGTCTGTTGTATATTTTCTACCATAATTATATTTAATTGCTTCCCACATGTATTGTCTAATAAATGTGAAGATGCTTATTGCAGTCTCAAGGTTCATGGTTAATGCTACTGCAACAGGTTTTGTTCCTCAAAATCAGGTTTTACACAGTGGGCAACGTGTGGTAGTTGTTTGTTCAAGGTTCTAGTCTTTCTGGAACATTGTTTAAACTTAAACAATGGAACTAGTGACTACAAAAGATGAAAATTTTAATCTTCAACTATGCAAATCTTGTTCTACCATAATTATATTTAATTGCTTCCCACATGTACTGTCTAATAAATGTACTTCTGCCTGTGTCATTATTGAAGATTAATATTTATCATAAATTTTTGCAGGATGTTTCTATACTGAACCAAAGAAGCTAGTTATCAAACAAGGTGAAGATGCTTATTGCAGTCTCAAGGTTCATGATTAATGCTACTACAACAGGTTTTGTTCCTCAAAATCAGGAAAAGTGCTTAAAGTTGACATCAGATTATGTACTGTTTGTGGATAAATCCACATGGATTCAACAACCAACTACAAGCTTACACGTGGCACATCAAGGTCCTACTTGGCATTTTGACCTTTCAATGGTTGACTTGGTCAAACCAATCATCCACATCATCATTCCAGCTCTGCAACATATGACATCGGTTATAGTACGTATCTAAGCTCAGCTTACACCACCTGGTCCGAACCGATCTCAGCTTGACCATCAAGCTTTCCGTTGACTCAAATGATTGCCTTCAAAGGTCTCTAGCTCGGCTCGGATTGAATGTCACTTCATCGATTTGATCACCCAAGATGACCGCTTCACACTTAGGAGATTTGTGAAGTCATATGTCCAATTTGGCTTGGACTATATATTATATTGCACCACCGATCCAACCACCCAGATTTTCCATGCTTGCGATACATGTGATACATGAGGTTGTATGTTCAGTTCGGCTCGGTTTCTTTGCTCCACTGTTATTCTAAAAGGTCCAACAAGTATGAACGACCACACTCAAGTGCATGAGATGTGACATGCTATAAAGCCTGGCACACTAGCTCCAGCCATGACTATTAGGGCAACCCACCACACCAAGCCATGTCTGCATTCAATGCTACTTTTTGCTTGGTAGGTGTGCATGCCACTGTTCCGAACGGGTGACGTGGCATGTTCTCCATGTTCATCCTCATGCAGGTAAAAATCTTTTACCTCTTCTTTTCCTATATAAGTCATCTTATATGCTCAAGGGAAGGGTTCACAAAAACCCTAAACAAACACACACCCACTTGAGAGAATAACCCAGAACATACTGCCTTATTCTTCCAGATTCTCATAAGTTCTTCCCTTGTTCTTGCTTTCACAACTTCACACATCCATCACTAACTTCATCATCAAAGTGTAGTTGGATGGTACGTACCACACTGGTGCTACTTCCTTTGATCTTTGTTCATACATGTATCATTCATCAAGGCATACCAGCAACTCAGCAAGTTTGTTCATCACACAAATCATCATCCTAATCATCTACCAAGAAGGTTTACTCAACGTCCAGCTTACTTACTTTAAGTTGTTGTATCAAGATCACCGATTTTTGCATCAACATGTACGATATGTCATATTTACTTTGAAGCTACAATCTCGCGGGCAGTTTCAATTTGAGGAGGAGGATTTGAAGGATATAACTAATTCTTGATCAGTTTCAACTGATCGCATCAGACTCCACTTTCCATCATGGCTCTTGATTTTAGCCAAGACTATGGTCTACAAAACAAGTGAAGTCACACCAAAAGATGATGAAGATTCTGAACCAAAGGAGTTTCCTGCTTTCAAGAATATTCTTAAAATGATTGTCACACTGTTGCAAGGAAATCTCAGCATACATGATGCATTTGGGTTGATTTTCTTGATTAGCGCTGTAAAAAGAAGAATTTCGAGTTGGTTTTGGCTCAACGAAAATCACATGATTAAAATGATAAAGGCTCAACGAAATGGATCCCATTAAGCATATGAATTATACACTAAGCATTTGAATTTTTATCCGAGGGCTTAAGATTATTGTAAGTACATACTTCACCAAATTACTAATTGGTAAGTGTCTAGCACTTTTCTTTAACTTAATGTCAAATTTAATTTTAGGTAAACTTCCATTCCAGTTATTTTATTTTAATTTTTATAGACTAAAGCCTTATGATGCTTTTAAAATTCTAACTAAACTCCTATAAATGTACGGTCGCAAATTTTGTTTCACAGATTCCATGAGCCGAGCGCTCGGCAGCCATTGTACAGCGCTTATCAGTTCATTTTTGCTTCTCTCTCTCGAGTGCTCGGCATTGATTTGTTGACTTTATATTAGGTTTTAATTTTGAAAATTTTTGGCGAAAATCCTAGAGTTAAAGCCTAACATATGCATCATCCACAAGCCTCATTCTACACCCTAGGAGGGTACAAAGTGAACCCGTAACCTATACCCTTAAAAATGGAAAGAGGAAACAGCGGCGAGCGCTTATTGCAGCACTCGACTATTACAAAAAAAACAATGTTGAGTGCTCAGCACTGGATATTAAAAGAATAGTAAATTAGAGTAAACCACTTGTAAGATATTTTTTCTTGAGTGTAACCTACCATAATATTTGTTGGGAGGCTTAACCCTTTGACTAGTGTCCACTAGGGGTGGAATCGGTTCGGTTATCGAACCGATTCTATGAAACCGAGGACCAAATCGTAAGGGGGCGGAAGGCATGTAAGCAAACCGGTGCCCAACCGACATGGGTTGGTTACCGAAGTTTTAGTGTTGGTAGGGGTCGGTCGGCGGTATTTGGTGGGGCGGTTCGATATTTTGGTGTTTCGCCGAGGGGGTTTTCCATGCTGCTTCCAACCATCGATGGTGGCGGTTCGGTCTTTTCCGCCAATCGAAACTGATAAGACAAGAAAATAATCGAACCGATCGGTTCAGAGCAGTGGCGGTGGCGGTTGTGGTTTTTTTCGGTTGCTAGGTCAGAAATGCCAGCCCTAGTGTCCACATAAGTAACTTTCCTTATATTGTTGAATGAGTCAGCTTAATTTAAAACTAAAAGTTTGTTGTTTCCCTCCAATACCCTTTAGCTTATTAGATAATATTAGGAGTAGATAATGCTATTTATCTCTAAAGGTTGTTGTTGCCCTAAAGTTTGAACATTTTTTTAAGGGTAAACTAAATTTTTGTCTCTATGTTTGACCCGAAAGTATATTTGGTCCTCGTGGTTTCAATTTTCTCAATTTGATCCTTGTGTTTTATATTTTTTGCAATCTTGGGACATTATACACCTAACATAAAATTTTTTTCTCAAATCAAAACTAATAACTTGTTTAAACTAGCAAGTTTTACTCAAGTGACTAAAAATCATGTATATATCCTTGAATTTTTTATTTTCAAACAAGAATTTAAAAAAATCACAAACATAAAGTTCAAACCCTAAAATTTCTGAGCCTCAATTTCTTTAGCAAATAAATATGAAAATAAAAATTGAAATTAGTCTTAGAAAGCCCATAATTAATATGGTCTTTCAATCCCCTAACAAAATTTTTCTTGAAAACAAGTGGATAATTTATCTCCAAATTGAATATTTGAGTTTTGTTAAAATTGTCCTAAGATTGCAAACAACATAAAACACAGAGACCAATTGGGAAAATTGAAATCACGGGGACCAAATGTGATTTTGAGCCAAAACACAAGGACTAAAAAAGTAATTTACCCTTTTTTATTTTGACAATTAATTTTTTAAATGTTTTTATCATAATTAATATCAAATTTGTATAATAACAATAATATGAAACTACTAAAAAAAATAATATATATATAAGATTAACTAAGATACTTATTTTGTGCACCTAGCTGGCTTTTTTGTTGTTTATTTTGTGCACCTACTGGTTGTTTCATGTTTATTTTGTGCACCTATTATTTTTTTTCCTGTTAATTTTATGCGCCTACTCTTTTTTTTAATATTATTTTACGTACCTACAATGATTTATGTACATACATAATTTTTTTATGTGTTGATTTGAATTAATTATGAATAGATTCATTGCATTCAATCATGAAAATCAATCAATTAAATCTCTAAAATTTATGAATTTAATTCAATTTACTTTTATATATTAATGAAAAGGGATTAATGTCATTTTGCTCCCCAGACTATTACACATGTATCAGTTTGCTCCCCAGACTTCTAATTTGGAAAATTAAGGACCCTGACTTTTTCAATTTTGCCAATTAAGGTTATTCCGTCAATTTATACATTTTTCATCTAAAATGTCGAGATGATCAAGCAAAATTTAGCAAGAAATAAAAGAGGAAAAATGATGCATGAGGAAAAAATGATAAGATCTAATTGGAAGGGACCATTTTGCCCTCAAAGATTTGGATAAAAAATGTGTAAATTGACAAAAGAACCTCAATTGGCAAAATTGAAAAAGTCAGAGTCCTTAATTTTCCAAATTAGAAGTCTGGGGAGCAAACTGATACAAGTGTAATAGTCGGGGGAGCAAAATGGTATTAATCCCTAATGAAAATGGCAGACTTTGCAATTATAAAATGGCTTTAGGTGTATTTTAATCCTAGGTGGCTGCAATTTTTGAAATTGGCCTAATCTATGAACTAAAAAGTCAATGGGTTGGAGGCTTTAAAAAAAGAGCTTGAGGGGTTGATATCCAATTAACCCATTTTAATAACACTTTTCATGTTCCAAATGTCTAGTTGAATGAAAATTTGATGGTTAATTAATATGATAAAGGGCCTTACATGTGAGAAACTGATTTTAATGATTTCACCCTTAACATTTACACAAACGAATACACATGCAAGCCTTAGATCGATATCTCCAGTAACTGAGAGACCAAACTATTACATCAACATTATAACCACACAAAAAAGAAAAGAGAAAAAAAGAAAAAAAGAAATGGTGCTATTTTGTATCATATTTATTCAACAAATTATTGATCACATGTCTCACAATAGTGAGACATATGTGGTCCATCACACCGCTGTGAAACATGAGCAATAATACAAAAAGTTTTATTGGAAAAAAAAAAAGAAAAAAAAAAGAAGATAATTAAATTCCACAATATGCCTTGACGGTATATTCAATTTGACTGTCCACTTTTTGTAATTTAATATATTCTAACTGATCCAGTGGCTTATACCGTAAGGGGTGATCCTTGTCCACAAGTTCCTTGGGTATATATGTTACTCCTTCCTTGAGTGAAAAGAGCCCGAACGAGTATCTTACCTCATCTTCCCTTATTGTTACTCTGTGTTTACAAGCTCGAATTCTGTCATTGCTCCAAACCTAACACAAAACCGTACAAACAATATTTCTGCAAAGATTTAATGCGCGCACATGTTGCAATATCAAGGATGCATCTAGTCATGTGGTACGTACGCATGTGTATGAATTCATGATTCAGAGGCCATCACCTTTGCTAGATAATTAATGTTCTTAATGGGTGATGCTTAATCTTAATAACCACTTCATCAAATGCATACCTGAAATACATCACTTGCTATGAATAAGAAGGATGAAGGTAGAGGATCAAAAGATATCCACTCGCCATCCTTTGTATTAATCTCTAGACCATTGACATGATTTTGATGGAGTATGGTGGTAAAGTTCTTGTCTGTGTGACTGACTAGAACCCCATTACTTCCAACTTTCTTGGGTTCTTCATACTTAGAAAATTGGAGAGCGTAAAAAGTCGATTTCATGTGATCCTCATGGTACTTGTCTACGCCATAGTTTTCGAATACCATTCTTGTCACAACTTGATCAAGTTCTGCCATCACTTTTGCATATAAGTCAGCACTTTCACTGCCCAACAAGGTAAAGAAAAAGTTAGAAATAGTGTAAAAGTGAAGAGCACGTTTAAAACGGACAATGCATGAAAGAGCATTTGAATACTCAGACAGTAGGCCAGAAAAGATGAAATATAAATTAGAAAGTCAATATATACCGAAATTGATCATTTCCGTTAGGCCAGAAAAGATGTGTGAACTTTTGAGTTTCTTCTGGGTTTATAGGATTATAAATCCCCAAAACTTCACGGACAGAAGTGGTAGTGAAATGGCCACAGAAAGGCCATTTTTCGTAGGTGTTTCGGACTTTGGTTTCGATGGGGGAATCAAACAAATCCTTCATTAATGTACCAAACATGGTGTTGTGAAGCTCAGAGGAAATGACTTTGTTGGGCAGAACTGCCATGAAACAGCCAAGCTCTTCGAGTGCATGGCAAACCTGTTTGCGCAGTGAGAGCCAAGAACTTGTCCCTGGCTTCAATCCCTCCTCTATTTTAGAGAAATCTACCACTCGAATTCTGGACACTGTTTGGGTACTCATGCCTACTGTATTTTCTTCTTCTCACTCACTTCTCTAGAATATATATTTCAAGGGCTAGCTGTAATGATAAACTACGAGATGTATATATGATACTTGTGGAGCACGTGGTATTATATATATATTGTGGCCGGTGAGAAGGATTGAATTCCATAACTATGGTACTAGCTAGCTGTAGCTGTTTGGGTGATGAGTGACTCTAGGTGCACTTGACCAATTTAATTAGGATAACAATTATGGCTTCCACTTAATTTGAGCACCACAGATGTTAAAGTTAAAGCAATAATGTAAATTATTGGGTGCTAAACAAGCTTTTCTAAGAGCTAATTAAGAACCACTCAAATATGGCCTCTTTGTCTTAGATAAGGACACATGGGGTTTCTAGAAACTCAAACCGAAGTATGCATACAACTTCATTCTTCCATGTCTAATGCCAACGTGAGTATATAAGAGAAGAAAGGAAAGAGAGAAGAACAGAGAGGCAGGTCCTGAGATTAATCTTGTACCAATTAATTAACGATCAGGAGGGCATTCCCATGTACCATTTGAACTGGGCGGCATTGGTGCAACATAGCTAGGCATGAGCATTAGCTTAAGAATATTCGGCTACATAATGAACCATGCATCACTAAGCATGCACCTGACTAGATCGAGCACGCTGCTGGCAGCAACCATTAAAAACAACCTCATTCCTTGCATTCCATATTTTTATCAATGTTGCAATCTTATGATGTAAATAATTTCTTTGGTTAAAAGATTTCCAAGAAAAAAAAAAACGGATAAGAAGCCCCTATTTTAAAGGGCTCATAAACCTTATCATAGCTGGTCCTTTGGTTTTTTTTTTTTTTGGCCATTGACACTGGTCGTTGGTTCTTGATTATTCTAATAGGACAATGGTAAGGTGCTTAGTACGGTACAAACCGTACAATTAATTTTATGCCCTAATTACATGAAATTTTATGTCAATTAATTTATTAGAATTATACAAGGTAGTACTTCGATCTAGTACTACTAAACATCAGTAGTGCTAGAGGTACCACCTTCTATCCCAACTTTATAAATTTTAATTGATGTGAGAGTTTGTCATTTATTCATCTATTAACCCACTTTAAATCTCATTTATTTGCAGCAAGTAAGAAACTGACATGTTATCAGACTAAGTGAATGACACCACTCGAATAAAACAATCAATATCTCGATCAATACCAAAACTTCTAATTCATATATATTCTACATCCGCACCCATTTCTTACTTAAATTAATCCAGAAGCAAGATTAAAAGAAAGAAAGTATTTGCAAATAAACTTTCAGTTAAATATATACTACTTCAACGTTCATGTGAAGTGATCAACACACTTGCTCCTCGTTTGCTCTTTTTTTCTATTTTTGTGTGGATATTGATAGAATTAGAGCATCCAACCCAAAACCAATTGGTAATGGGTGGAGGCCCAAGACTTATAAGCACATATGCTAAACTCTAGTTTTCCGATGTGGGACATTGCTCCACATTACTCTCAACACGCCCCCGCACGTGTGGCTATATTTTGAGCCTTAGACGTGAACAAATTGTATTAGGTGACGTGGGAGCACGTGTGGCCGTTGAGCCTTACACGCGGATAACCAAACTCTGATACCATGATAGAATTAGAGCATCCAACCCAAAACCAATTGGCAATGGGTGGAGAGGCCCATGACTTATAAGCACATATACTAAACTCTAGTTTTCCGATGTGAGACATTGCTCCATATTACTCTCAACAGATATGAACACAACAGCTACCAAATTAAGAAAGAAAGAAATTAAGAAAGAAAGAAGAATCATTTGCACTCGATCTTGCATTATATATTAGAATTTTATAATGAGATCTGTTAAGGAAATGCAAGTTGACCCCCTAAAAAAGAAAAAAATTGACATATATCTTATGAATGAATATTGTTTCCCTTGTACTATACCCGTTGTATATATAGTTATATTTAATACCCTGTTGCATATTGACGATTGAATCCCCAAAAAGAAAGACTATTGAGTCTTTTTCTATTCCTCTAATTGATTTATAATTTAGTAATGAATTTTTTTTTTCTTCTCAAATTAGTAATGTATCGCTATCAATCTGATTGATTGTGAAGTAAATTACACCCCACGTCCTGAGATTTGTCTCATTTTCTATTAAACCCCATGCTTTGTAAAATTACACAAGTATCTTTCGTAAACTGATAAACTTGATAGAATTGTGAAAAAGTCAACAATACCAGCACAAGAGAAAATATTGTTCATAACAAGTTTATTGTAATTCAGCTTTAAAAATAGAGTAAAATTACACGGTTTAACACTTTTTTTACTTAACCCGACACTTTTTGGAAATTACAATATATACGATTAATACTAATTTTTTCCTATTTCTAACTGTTTATTATATTGTATTGGTTGATTAGGGTTTACTTGCGTGTGCTTAAGTATGAATTAAGTTTTAAGCATTGCTTTTGTTGGCCCCTTTCTATGCAACAATCCACCAGTAGCTGGAAAATAGTAGAATATAGTAAAGGAATACGAACATTTGAAGGTTCAAGGAGACGACTATTTTCAATTTTTTTATTAGGAGTAATGTAATAGTGTGGTGGCACTCAGTTACCATTCGTTTTCCTTAATTGTATGAGAATTAGTGTTTACGAAAATAAAATTATTGTATGTGAGAATTGGTTTTTTTTTTTACAGTATTGGTTGTCAATTTGTGATTGTTATTGTCTTTCTCCCAAGAAAAAGAGAAATAATGTTTGTGACTAAAATAAAATACACCTTCGTTTTACACGTGATTCGAACGAAAGACCTCTCAATTAGTGAACTACACTTGGCAGCAGGCAGCTACTACAAAGTCTACAAGGCTGCAACACTCCCCCTCTGGTCTAGCTCTCAAAACCCTAACAGACCCCCTCCCCTAAACCCTCTCTTTACAAAACCCTAACGTCCCTCCCCTCTCCGCTACTCAATTAACTCTCTCTCTCTCTCTCTCTCTCTCTCTCTCTCTCTCTCTCCTGCTATGGCGGAGCTGAAACTCTCAGAGAGTCGAGACCTAACCCGAATAGAGCGCATAGGCGCACACTCCCACATCCGCGGTCTCGGCCTCGACTCTGCCCTAGAAGCCCGTGCCGTCTCTGAAGGCATGGTGGGTCAGACCGCGGCCCGCAAGGCCGCCGGTGTGATTCTCCAGATGATCAAGGAAGGAAAGATTGCGGGTCGAGCCGTTCTTTTGGCGGGTCAACCCGGAACCGGCAAGACCGCCATTGCAATGGGCATGGCCAAGTCACTGGGCCTCGAAACCCCATTCGCCATGTTAGCCGGGAGCGAGCTCTTTTCTCTTGAAATGTCAAAGACTGAAGCTTTAATGCAAGCATTTAGGAAAGCCATTGGGGTTAGAATCAAGGAAGAGACAGAAGTCATTGAAGGTGAGGTTGTGGAGGTCCAAATTGACCGGCCTGCCGTGGCTGGGGCGGCTTCAAAGACCGGGAAATTGACTTTGAAGACGACAGAGATGGAGACGGTGTACGACTTGGGGGCTAAGATGATTGAGGCGTTGGGGAAGGAGAAGGTGCAGAGTGGGGATGTGATTGCCATTGACAAAGCTTCCGGGAAGATTACCAAGCTCGGTAGGTCGTTTTCCAGGTCCAGGGACTACGATGCCGTGGGACCGCACACCAAGTTCATGCAGTGCCCTGATGGGGAGTTGCAGAAGCGCAAGGAGGTCGTGCATTGCGTCACACTTCATGAAATTGATGTCATCAACAGCAGGTAATTAAAATTTCAGCTTGCATTGTTCATAATCTCTTATATTGTCTACTATTTGTTTTTCTAATCTGTTGCCCTGGATAAATTTGTTGTACCTTAAAAATGATTTTTAACATGTAGAAGTTGAATACTGTATTTGTACTGCTTACTGGTTAAGGTTCCAAAAATATTACAAGTTTATGCTGTGTGTCTAAGGTGTGAAGATTTTTAGCTAACAGATAGGCGTTTGTATATGAAGATATGTTAGAGTGCTCAAGCCTCAAGATGGCACAATCCATTTATGTATAATCAATTTGAGGAATATCTAAAATTGGGACCATGCTGCTTTGAATTATTAATCTATGGTTGGTGTTACATACACTGGTGGAAACACGATAATGTATTGATCTTTTCCTCAAAGTCAGAAATTGATGTATGGAAGACTTGTGGCAATATGGCCAGAAGTTCGTGTGTGGATTTACAAGATAAATGACTGAAGAGAGAGGAACCATGAACAAACCAAATTAGTTTGAGTCACCAAGTGCCTACATGAACGTTATTAAGGAAATTAGTATGCTGGATTAGGCTAAGGACACTAGTAATGTTATTAAGGAAATGGATTACAGCAGCTTTCCCTTTAAGTCATTAGTTCATGATAAAATCATTATTTTCTCACGTCTCTACAGAGAAAAAACTTGGTCGTTTGGTTTTTGTTTCAACATTGTCTTTTATATATTTGTTAATGGTACTTATGATATCTATTTGAATTGTAATTCAAGAATTTGTTCTTGCGTACACTTTCACATGAAGAGACATATTTATCCATATCAAAATTCAGAGTTTCTCTCTTCTGGATCTTAATATGTGGAATAGATACAGAGATTTGTTTTGAGCCATGCAATCGATTGAATAGTTGAGAATGAACACTGTCTTGAAGTGAAAAATGGGTAAAAATATAACCTGTAACCTGCAATTGAAAACCCATCTGGATAGATAGAAAAACTGGAACCCGTGTAGACTCACTTAGAAGTTAGAAGGCAGAAGTTTCTCTCTAACTTTCTAATCTTCAACTGTGTATATGTTTTTCTGTTTTATGAGAAATATAGATTGTATGCGGCTACATGTACCAAGAGAAGGGTTTGAAAAAAAAAAATCAGTACCCTTGATCTTGAATTGCCATGATCTTGAATTGCCAAAGTGGCTGTAGCCAAATCAAATGGTTGAGAAGTGTACTGGCCGGCTGTTGTGAGATTTCTATAAATCTCCGTCGACGGACTGCTTACCGAGCTTCTAACATTTAATTTTTCTTATTTGATGTATTGAATGCCTCATATGAGAAGGGGGGAAGAGGGAAATAGCATAGGATTTAGCCTTTTCAAGAGGCCCTTCTCTAACATCAATTGGATCACCTTCCAGGCAAATGTGCTTTGACTACCCAGCCATTTGCGTCTATTGGTGCCTACATTTTTTCAGATGTTTTTTTTTTAATGTGGCATTTTCCAGGCACCTTCATTGGGGCACCTTCCAGACAAACTTGAAAAACCAAACCTGAAGAAGCTTGAAGGAAAGACAACTCCAGAAAAATCTGGCTTTTCTGAAGCTTGAAACCAAAATTGCAGCTGGGTCTCTTTGGGTGAAAGAGAGAAAGCTCTCTCTTGCTCTATATGGGTTCCAGTTTCTTTCTCTCTATCCAGATAGGTTTTTCTTATGCTTGTTACGGATTATATTTTACCCATTTGTCACTTAAAGGACCTTGTTAAATCTCAAACCTGTCATTCGATCGCACAGGTCAGAACAAAACTCCATATATGTTCTGCATCTTAGAATCTGCAAGAGAGAGAAACTGTATATAACTTACATGTTTTAGGGGTTATAAATTATGATTAAACTATTAGTTTTCAGGTAGTTAAGGTTTGATGTGATATGTTCATAGGCACACATGCATAAGATGTTATAGGGATTTCAAGACATCTATCAATCTTTAAGCTTGTTCTTATATAAAAAACAAAACAAAAAATCAATCTATAAGCTCGTTTAAGTTTGGATTGGTGTTCTCTTTGTTATTATGATAATTGTGCCTTTATTAGTCCCTTTTACTTTGCATTTCAAATAAATTTCTTTTGGTTTCTGTATATAACATATCCATTGCAACATCCACCTTTACAAAAACTATTTCAAATAAATCCTTGGCTTGCAAGCTGCGAAAGTGGGGTTTTCATCTTTTGCGAAAGTGGGGTTTTCTTCTTTCATTATACTTTAGACACATTAATGACATTTTCTTCTCTGATTATATTATCTCTCTCTTCCAGAACACAGGGATTTCTGGCTCTCTTTACTGGTGATACTGGTGAAATCCGTTCAGAAGTGAGAGAACAGATTGACACAAAGGTAGCTGAGTGGAGGGAGGAAGGGAAGGCAGAGATTGTGCCAGGTGTTCTTTTTATTGATGAGGTGCATATGCTTGACATTGAGTGCTTTTCATTTTTGAACCGTGCTTTGGAGAATGAGATGGCTCCAATATTAGTTGTTGCTACCAACAGAGGGATTACTACTATCAGAGGCACAAATTATAAATCCCCCCATGGCATTCCAATTGATCTCCTTGATCGTCTGCTGATTATCACCACTCAGCCTTATACAGAGGATGAAATTCGTAAGATTCTGGACATCAGATGCCAAGAAGAAGAAGTTGAGATGTCTGAAGAGGCAAAGCATTTGTTGACCAAGATTGGTGTAGATGCATCCTTGAGATATGCCATCCATCTCATAACAGCTGCTGCGCTGTCATGCCAAAAGCGGAAGGGAAAAATTGTGGAGATGGAGGATATCAACCGAGTTTACCATCTGTTTTTGGATGTGAAGAGATCAACACAATACTTGATGGAGTATCAGAGTCAGTACATGTTCAGTGAGGATGGTGAAGAAGATGATACCAATGCCATGCAATCTTGAGATATCCCTTTAGATTAGAAAAGAGTTTGTGGTTATTTCTGTATCTTGCTTTAGTCATCGTAGGCAGCACTGAACTCTGCTCATGGAAAATGGTATTACTACACTAGTATGTTTATGCTGTTAAAATTTGGGATTTATAGTAGTTGTGGTTTTTCCATGTGTAGGCATGAAGCTATTATCTTTTCCACTCTTCCAAGCCAAGCCTAACAATTTAGTAGGATTAAATGATTAATATGATTGAATCTCCGAATTTTGCAAAAAGTTGCCACCAATAACAGGGCTTCTCTCTTCAATTTAATGCTTATACTTAAAAGATGGCTCACCTGATGCCCCCCACACAAACACACACAAATGCATGCGAGAAAAACTACCATTGGACGGTCCTATATGTGTTTGTGTCTATCTTTTTCATTATGTTATTTGTCACATGATGAGAGACAGACATGTTGGATGTATAAGACGGTCGCATAGAAGTTTGTCTCCATGCATATGTATAAACACACCTGGCAGGATTTGAATCCATAGAGTGGGTTTTAAAAACTCAAACTTACATGCAAAATAAGATGATTCAGAATTTGATGCAGAGAAAAAAAAAATTTACAAAAAAGGTTGAAGAAATCATTGCAGGAACACAGTTAATTACATAAAGAGGAATTACAGTACTAGCAAAGATACAGGAGAGCAACCTTGTGTTCACCCTGTAAAACTTTAATTCAACTTAAAGAAATCCTAAAAGGTTGAAAGTCATTTTCAGTTAAACAGGAGACCCTTAGCTATTTATACAGTTGAGTACATTCATCAACTTAAAGACAACCAACCAGACCAATAATGTCCATCATCTTATGCGTCTGCCTCTGCAAGATGACGAACTTGAAGAGATCTGTTTCCCAATATAGGCCTCTAAACTGCCTATTTCTTAAAAAAAAAAAAAAACTAATCTCTAATTTTATGTGGTTTAAACAGGAAACATCTTTAAAGCTGCAGAAATTGGCATCCCTAAAAATCCAATCAATATAGTAATGAACCATTGTGCCAAGGTGAGGGGTGATGTGCTTGCAAATTTTCCCAGGAACTGAACAATAATGATTTGGAACAGAACTGTGGAACTGAGTACTCCCACGAAGACGTAGTTATCAAATATTCCCTTGAAAACATCTATTTTTTCCATCTCACGTGAGCTTATCTCATTAAAAACCTGAAAAATATGGAAGAGGGTAAGAAATTGAATTATCATTAAGTAGTCTTCCATGGGTATTTAGCTTTGTTCTTTTCTATGCATATGAGACATATCAGATGTGTTCTGAGCCAAAAATTAGTATGAGAATTTAAATAGACCAGAAAAAAAAAAAAAAAAAACAAAAAAAAACAAAAAAACAAAACAAATTGCAGAGATGTTTGCAAAAACCATCTACAAGGGAAATGGTTTAAGCCTTCATCTAGATTATTTTAAAAAAAGAGAGGAGGTGAACTGAATTCATTTTTTCTGAACATATCAGAGAATCCATAGAGAATCAATATGCCATCTGATAGCGAAACTAATTCTGCCCCTATCATTTACCATTAGACAATGCAACAATTTGAAACCTGGTATGAGAGCTTTCAGAAAAAGATTACCTGACAAAAGACAAATGTATTGAAAATGAGAGTGTTGAGGATCACATTAGAATCTGGTCCATAAAGTTGAAACATTGCTTTTCCTTTTGCCTGAAGAAACCATATTACCGTAAACTGATAGAAAGATTGCCCTAAAATATTCCTCCACATTGCATTACTGATAAAATTTTGTCTTTTTCCAACTGGGGGACGCTTCATTAAGTCATTATTAGGAGGCTCAGTTGCAAGTGCAAGTGCTCCCAGGGTATCCATGATCATGTTGACCCACAATAGCTGAACAGCTGTGAGGGGAGCACTCCCTGGAGAATAGTTAATGCAAAAGCACAAGCAAAAGTAAAAAATGATTTCTATAATGCAAAGAAAAGGAAGATGAAGTTCATAACAGAAGTGGAGCCTGCTAACCTGTCAAACAAGCTGAGGAGAAGTTAACAATTAATGCAACCACGTTAACAGTCAGCTGGAACTGCACAAATTTTTGAATATTTATGTAAACTGAACGTCCCCATTTTGCCACTGTCACAATTGTGGAGAAATTATCATCCAGAATTATAACATCAGCACTCTCTTTAGCCACCTGAAAGTAGGAAATATGATTAGTTAAGCTGCTGGCACTGCTCGAGTCGTGATTAAGGGAAAAAAAAAAATGAATGTAAAGATATCTACCATACAAATTCATTTAGAATCAAGCATCAAACTGGGAAAGATCATCAAGCATTATACTCACCTCAGTGCCGGCAATGCCCATGGCTAGTCCAATATCTGCCTCATGAAGTGCTGGGGCATCATTTGTTCCATCGCCAGTTACAGCAACGACTTCATCAAATGTGGTGCGCAAGTGCTTCACCAGTGTATGTTTGTCCATAGGTGAGGATCGAGCCATCACCTACACAGGACCTCAAGTTTCAGTCTCACAGATTGATAAAGCATACTCAGTAAGGAGTAAATCCAACTGTTTGTGCTTCTAAAAAAGAAATGGGGGTAGCACCTGAATCTTAGGAATTAGCGAAAGCAATTCTTCCTGATTCTTCTCCCTGAAATCCGGACCTTCGATGGCTATGCCATCATCGGTGAGAATCCCACATTCCCTTGCTATAGCCTTTGCAGTATGTATATTGTCTCCTGTAACCATTCTTACAGTGATACCAGCTGAACGGCAAATTGCAACAGACTCCTTGACACCAGGACGAACAGGATCTTTAATGCCAACAATTCCTATACAAGTATAACCAGAAACTGGAATAGGATTCTCAACAGAGAACCCAGTTTCTAGTTCCATATAGGCAAGACAAAGAGTTCGAAGAGCCTCACAAGCAAATTCATTTATAGTAACTTGGAGATGGTTAATGGACGCTTGATCAAGAGGAACAATTTCACCTTTTGAATTGATCACCTTGTCACAGTTGGCCAAAATTATTTCTGAAGCACCTTTAGTGTGCGCTCGCAAACCTCCTTCAGGAAGCTCCAGCACTACTCCCATTCGTTTCTTTGTTGAGTTGAATGGCTCAACTTTAATAAGTTTAGAAGCTTCTCGCTCTGTTTGGAAATTTCCACCAAGTGACAAGCCAAACTCCAATAAAGCTGCATCGGTAGGTGTTCCCAATATCTCATGCTTTCCATCTTTGTTAACCACAACTTCTCCGCCAGTGTTAGTAAATATTGATTGTAGCAGAAGCTTCTTAGCAAAATCCGGAAGATCAGAGGACAAGCTAGAGGTCTCATTGGATTTGCTCACCTCCTTGGCATTCATACAAATGCATGATTTTACAACAGTCATGCGGTTGGTTGTTAGTGTCCCAGTCTTGTCACTACATATATTTGTGGCTGATCCCATAGTCTCACAAGCTGCAAGATGGCGAACAAGTGCTTTATCATTCATCATCTTTTTCATGGCAAAGGCAAGGCTCAATGTCACTGCCAGTGGAAGCCCCTCTGGGACAGCAACAACAACAATTGTAACTGCAACAGCAAAGAATTCCAGCAATTTCATTGCATCATCTCCAGTCCAGCTCCAGTGTGTTCCTTCACGCAGTTTAGTTCTAAATAATCCTTGCACCATAACTGCAAAAGTCACAACAGCAAAGAAAAGGCCTATCTTCCCAATAATGGTTGCCACTCCATTCAACTTGACCTGCAATGGGGTTTCATCATCTCCACCTTCACTCAGAGTTGCCATCAATTTACCCCATTGGGTTCTCATCCCAACTGTGGTAACCATCATCTTACATGATCCATCTTGGACCTTAGTTCCAGAAAGAAGGAAGGGGTTTTCAGAAGTTACCATTATTGGTTCGCTCTCCCCGGTTAAACTTGATTCATCAATTAACACAGAAAATCCTGAAACAAATAGCCCATCTGCAGGCACTTGGTCTCCAATAGAAAGGTGTACAATATCACCAGGTAGTAAATCATAAATTGACATTTTCTGCCTGTATCCATTTCTTGTAACTTGGATGGCAATCTTCTTTTTCTCCTTGTCCAAGTCCTTGAACTGTAACGATTGGCGATAATCACTTGTTGCTGTGACAAGCACAACCAACAAGATACTTGCAACGATTCCAAGGCCATCATGAGCTCCCACTGGCCATCCTTCCATTGCTATCCCAACTACCAAAGACATAAAAGCACACGCTCCGAGGATCATAAGAGTCATATCCTGAAGGGCTTCCCAAACAAATATCCAGAAACCGCGTACTTCACTCTCTGTAAATTTATTGACTCCAAAAACCTCTTGTCTGCGAGCCTGTAAATCAGTATCGCCATTCAGCCCATCTTTTATTGATGCGGAGAGCTTTTCTGCAATACCAGCTACCCCACCATGAAATTTCAGCTTCTTTACATCATGGCCTTCGACAATGGATCCCAATTCATCAGCACAAATCTGAAAACCTGCAGCTTTAACTTCCTCAGGTACAGTGTAGTCACTTACTTGCACTCCTGCAGACATCAGAATAAGCATGAACCACCTTGTAATGTGATGATAATGTTTATGTATCTCAATGCTGAAGAGACTCACCTTGGATAAATTGAAATGCAGCTTTAGAAACCAACACTGCAATCCTCAATTTCTCCTGCAAATTTTAACAGTAATTTAGTAAGGGATGCTTGTCTAGTGACCAACTGGGGATGATGGAATTATTAATCACCTAACATAACCAGTACTTCAGTATTGGTAAAAAAATTTATGAAAAGGAAAAAGAAAAGGGATGACAAAGGATGATTTCGAAATTATTGGCAATATGTTTCTCCCCATCTTGTGAAATTAGATAATTTGAACTGAAAATTTCCCCACAAACTATGGCAAGACACTCATCACAACCACCGGCAGTGATTGCTGATCACATATTATTGAATTAGGCACCCAGAGCTAGCTACTCCAGGATAATGGATAAGGTTGCACATAATCCTGGAATTTGTACAATAATTAGAGAATTTTGTTAATATATCTACAATTACAAACGCTCATGGTAACATTACCAAAAGCAAAGAAAAGTATTGTACTATTGTAATGTGGCAGAGGGTTCAAAGTTGAAACATACTTGAGGTTCACATAGTCCTGCCAAATAAGATAAAAGTTCTACCACCTGAAAGTGACCAATCTAAATGATGGAAAGCCAATTCCATCAAGTACCCTTTTCATTGTGCAACTTAGAGTGAATTGAGTTGACTGGATATTGCATAGATCGCAGCATTCATGCATGCATTCTATAATATGATCATGTTTCTCATTCCCTAGCCAATACAAATGCCACTTTTTTCAATGCACTGTAATAGTTTGTGCACATAAAGCTTCACTAGGGTGGCAATTCGTGTTGGCAGGTCGTATTTGTGTCATGTCATTGTTGTGTTTGAGTCGAATACTAATCAACCTTAATATGATTTGTTTAATTAATCATGTCAATCCAACCATTTTGTGTCGTGTTTGGATTGACCAAATATCTTGTGAACTAAAAACTTAAAATGAAGTTTCCTTTATTTAAAAAAAAAAAATTTATCACTTACAAAATAAAAAAATACTTAAAAAGAATAACCATATAATTCTAAAATCACTCATACAGTACATATTAAAAAATGAGAAAAAATAATCATTTTCTTCGTATAGTACTGCTAGTTAGAAGTAATTTTTGTGTCCAAAATCAATTATTTATGTTTGATACTAATAAGACTCGTTTATTATCTTTGTTTGGTGGGTCAGTAGCATATTTGTGTTCAAGTCAAGCAATGGTCAACCCAAACCCACTAACTTTGTGTTGGATTCAAGCCATGTGTTATCAGGTGGTGTCAAAAATTGTCACCCCTAAACTTGACCATCTGAACACAGCTAACAACCCCTGTTCTTTTAATTTCTAATCATCCATTAGAGATGTTAGGTTCTGGGATTAGGTAGCATATTAATAATCACAACACACTGATCACTGAGGCCGCATTTCTAATAAGAAGAAGAAGGAGAAGAATTAACTCAAAGAAATTGGGGTGGCAGAGCCGAAATATTGGACCTGATTGGTACGGCGCATAGCAGCAGCCTCGTAACGCTTTGAAAGATTGGCAGTGAAGCGAAACCTTCGCTTTGGGTTCTTAACAACCCCACAAAGGTTCCTCCATTTCTGCAGCGTTTCTTCAGAAGAATGCTTCGGCTTCACGTCCCCAAAATTCTCTTGCAAATAACTCTCCATCGTTCGTCACCTTCTTTCACTCTGCTGTAATTACAAGTTTACAACCTCCAACCTCCTACGTACCTATTAAATATATGTGCAGCTTCAAACAATAAGCAGGAACTGCGTAGGAAGTTTCAGTGACATTTCTTCAAACGTGTTATATGCACTTATTACTACTTTTGGGGAAGAAGAGAGAGAGAGAGTGTGAACCTGACAAAAGAAAAATGGGGTTAGCTTGATTTTGCCTTTTCTTGTTCTGTGTGCGTGAGAGTGGCTTTTGGGTTCGAAAAATAGCAAAGAGTGAGTGAGTGAGTGAAGGAAGAAGACGAGAGAAAAGTAAGGAGGATCCGAAATTTAGTGAACATTTACATGGACTGAGAGCTAATATCGGTTCTTCAGCTTCTAACTTGTTGGTTTTTCCTGGTATTTGGGAACATTCGGCGGGGTCAAGACTCCATAACTGAACGTTTTGGCCATTTGGTGTTAAATAGTGTTTAGTTAGAGAAATTAATTCTAAAAAGTAAATATTAAAAAGCACGACAATAAATTTTAAATTTGAAAGTGTCAATGAGTGACATGATGTGATACTAACAATCATAATTTTGAGTCTCGACTATATTTTTTTTCTTTGAATGTGTGTAATAATTTCTTTTATTTGTTGTATTAACATTAATTAGGGCCCTTTTAAGTTTTTAACTATAAGAGCCAGTTTAGTTTGTGGAATTGAATTTTTGAAAATCAATTTTTATGCATTTTTCAAGAAGAAATAAATGTAAGATTTACATTCTTGTGTTTAACAATATTAAAAAAATAGCTTAGAGAATGTCTTTTTATTTCCATTCTCATGAATTTGTGAGAAATACGAAATAAAAATTGTTCATTTTCAATTATACTCTCGTTTATTAAAATAATAAAAAAGATGAGAAAAGTTTGCTCGGATAAAGTTGGATTTTTTAAATTTTGCAAATGATAGATTTGTCTTGAAAAAATGTAATTAATATTTTTCCATGAGGAGGGAAAACAGAACTCAAGCTTAGAGAAGGAATTCATTTTTCCCCTTTTTGGGGTATTAGATTCTCATGAGCCAAAAAATAATTTTTCATGCATGTATTACCAAATATGAGAATGAAATTATTTTTTTATTCTCAAACTTTCAACATTTGAACCAAACAAGCCCCAAGTAACGAAACTAGTTTAATTTTCTAAAAAGACAAATGCTTGTTTTAATATGTCTTAAGATAAAAAGTAACGCCGAGTGCTCAACGACTAGTATAGTTATAGCTGCAGTTACAATATTGCGATTACACTATATTCCTCCATTTATATTAAATTATTCATCAATGACCTAAACAAAATAAAAGCAATTAATGTATTATGGTTAGAAAGACTTGGCTAACTTCTTTCCGCGTTGAGATAAATTCTACCGCGTTATGTACGCGTAAGAAAGCGACCCAAGGACTAGTGAGGAGACGACTCAGAGCCTTTTTTTTTTTTTTTTTTTAAGGACCAGTTTGTTTCTTTAAGCAGATTCCGTGTAGGCCCATGATCGAATTATGTTCGCTTCTTTAAGGAAAGGGTAAGTTATCACTTTTTTTTGGGTCTGAGGTAAGTTATCACGTTGCCCACTTTTGTTCATGACAATGACAATTGATGTATCACGTACGCATTTGGTTATTATAATTGGTGTAATGAATGGACATGGACCCCATCAATTTACATAGTATAATTATAATCAACTACTGTGGTTAGGAAATTATGATCGGCTACCTAAAGGATTTATCAAACTAACGGTACTTCACTTATTCAAATTTGAGTAAACTAAATTTTATTTATTTTAGTATAATGGAGAACTTTTTAAGGACGAAAAAATAATTGAGATCGCATGTTGCCCAAACTAATTTAATAATTCAAAGTGTCTTTTTATTAGGTTCCCACTTTGAGGATAATATTTATCTTCTATCCCATCTAATATATTTTTAAAAAGGTTGACCCTTGTAAGTTGTATCCCATCTTCTATTTCCTCAACTTTTAATGATGTTTTATCATGTTCCAAAACTTTTACATAGATACGTTTCGAGGCAAGTGCCACCCACTTATTTGTCGAGCTTCTCCTCAATACATCATTATAGATAATCTAAAAATTTAAGGAAATTTATTGATTTTAAAATTAAGGGTCCATTAATTTTAAGGTACTCACAGCCTAAAAAGTGAATCAAAATCTTCAGTTTCAATTTTCATTGTAATTTCAGTTTTTACTCGTAGTTTCAGGTATGAATAACACTCTTATAAAATTGCAGTTTTAGTTGTCTGACACAGTTAACAAACTCAATAAGTCGCAGTTTCAGTTCACAGTTTCATTTTGCATTTTCATTTCACAATTTCAGTTCATAATTTTAATATCTAAATTTGAGTTCCAGATCTTTTGACAAAAAAAAAAAAGAGTTCTAGATCTAAAAACATTGCCCAAGAAGTAGAGCAGACTGCTAGGAGGAGGAGCCCAGGAGGAGAGACGGAGGCGAGGAAGTTGGATCAGATCTACCCAAAAACATATATGTCCTCTGCCTCATCGCACCCTCCCAATTTTGAAAAATGTTGTATGGGTGCTTGCTTTTGGTGTTGACTTTACGGAAACAACAAAAAGTATGTATAAATGTAAATACCCATAATTGCAGAGTTTAAATGATATGATGGAATTGTGATATTGATTGACATGATGAAATGGGTGATGCAGGGAACGAATATAGAGAAGAGAGATTGATGTTAATGATGGATCAAGAAAGTAGTAATAACAATAGCAATTGTGTTTAGGTGACCTGATTATTAATAAAGGGCATAACTAAGAAAAAGAAAAGTGACATGATTATTAATAAAGTAACCTAATTGTTATATTTTACTAATAAGGGTATTACACGTTAAAAACAATAAGTAAAAGATAACCTAAGGTAATTAATTCTAAAATTAATATAAGTTCAATGAACAAGTGACTATTCTATTTGTATTAAATTAAATTGGATATGATCATAAATTTATATATTAAATGATGTGTCAGTATTTCTTTGTTATAGTTGTTTTGATATCTTCTAAATTTGTAATTTACCCTCTTTAATTCCTAGAGCAAAATGAGATCATGCTCAAGGACACCTCAAGGAAATATTTTTAGAATTATATGTGGTCAGGGGATATTACTCAAGGAGACCTCAAATTCAAACATTTCCTTCAAAAATCTTCATTGAAAAGATACAAGTAATACTAACCTAATTCCTTTGCAGAGAAGCAAAAATCATATCACCCTACTCTCTGTCATCATGCCATTCACCTTCTGGCACACAAAGTGTACAAGTCCCAAAACTAACTCAAAGTTCTTCCTTTCCAGCATAATTACAGCACCAATCCAGAAAATCACCCCAAATTCATTGCGTATGCTGAGATTAACTTTCAAAAACGTGAAAATCATCTTAAGAAGTTTCTTATAAGCAGGAACCTCCTCTGGTTCAGAATCTCCATTTTCTTCAGGCCTAACTTCACTTGTTTTGGAGACTGGAGAGCACAGTCTTCGCTAAATTCAAGAGCCATGATAGAAAAAGGAGTCTGATGCAATCAGTTGGGGTTATTTGCGTCCCTTCTCCCACAAACTGTTTCCTAATGTACACTTGGATACTAATGCCAGAATGAAGTCAAGAAGCCAAGGCTGTACTCCTGCCACAAAATGTGCAACATATATAGCCAGAGCCTAAGTGCAATTCAATCAAGATGATTATATCAAGCAGTCTAGCAGATCATTAGCTTCTGTGAGAGGTGGTGAAGCTTCGATCAGTAGCAGCTTTAATTAAGAACTAGATTGAGTAATTTGGTGGACCAGATTGTCGATCAAATTAAATTAATTAGATACAATGTTTCGTGCAAGTGAAAGTGGTGGACACTTGATCATTAAGTGATTATTAGGAGGCTCGACCAGTTGCCAGTGCAAGTGCCCCCAGTGTATCCATGATCACGTACGTTGACCCACAATAGCTGAACAGGTGTGAGGAGAGAACTCCCTGGAGAATAGTTAATGCAAAAGCACAAGCAAATTAAAGTGAAAAATGATTTCTATGATGCAAAGAAAAGGAAGGTGAAGTTCATAACAGAAGTGGAGTCAGCTAACCTGTCAAAAAAGCCGAGGAGAAGTTAACAATTAATGCGACCATGTTAACAGTCAGCTGGGACTGCACAAATTTTTGAATATTTATGTAAGCTGAACGTCCCCATTTTGCCACTGTCACAATTGTGGAGAAATTATCGTCCAAAATTATGACGTCGGCTTTTCTGTTTTTTTTACTCCACATTCCATGTTTGAATTTTTGGTTGATATTTTGAAGGGAATAGAAAGGAAAAAGGAGCAAATCTAAGGAAGACAAGTGATGCAGCTCGCACACGATAAGGATGGATAGAGAGGAGATTCAAACCAAGACCTCAAATGCAGAGATAAACATACTTAGCCATTAAAACTAGAAGGCCTCATGTAATGGTCCGACTTAAAATAATTTTATAAGCAAACAAAACTTAGGTTAAAATAAAAAACATGATATATATATTTTTTAAATAAAGCCAGTTATGGAAAGAGATGCATATTTCACCCTTAATATGCTTCCTTTGAACTTCTTCATCTTCTTTTACAAACAAAGAGAAAGGTTTGGAAAACAATATACTTGTACAATTTATTCTCATTGTTTGAAAGGTTCAATATATTGAGATTCATTATTGACTATTTGACCTTTTTCCCGGCCCATATATGTAGGTTGTTATTTGAAGATTTGATTAGGGTAGTTCGGCCCGTGCGACTCATGTAGTATAATTGTTTTTCTTTTACAGTTTGGTGTCTCCTTTGTAACACCAAAAAAAAAAAGGTTCGATCGATCTTCTTTTTTTGATTAATTAACAACTGGTATTCATTAGATTTGAACCCACAAATAGGAAATTGAGTGCTACTACACTAAATAGCCATTGTCACTGATCTTCTTCTCATTGATGTTCCAATTTCTTGTATAGATTTTTCTTTTACTTTATTTTCTTTTAGTTTAGTGAATTTAGTTGTTTTTATTATGGTAACAATTTTCATTGTTTCAAGCTTCTTCTTTTTTTGTTGGGGGAGAGAAAATCGAATTTGGGTACATTGTGAATAATTTTACGGCCCTTTCAACTGCACTACCGAACAACTATTTCGTTGTCCCCAAGTTTGTGGGTTAATTGATACTTTGATATTCACATATTAAGTTGAAGGTTGAATTTTATGTCTTTGATGAAATGCTTGTGTAAAGGTATGTTAAAAACATAGTGTAAAAAGTCTTTTAACATGTGTGGTAGCCACTAGCGCGTGTCATGATCTAGTTAAACAAATGCGCTTGTGTCTTTTCAGTTTTCATCTCCCTTCCCCTTTGAACCCAGTCCTCCACTACCATTAAACATTTAAACCCAGCCGCATTATCAGTTTATCACCACCATTCCAGAGGTCCTTCTCAATGGGTCTACGAATGACAAAGTATCATGCCCATGCATTTTTCATTTTACAAAGGTTTTGTTCTTATAATGCTGTCCGTTCTCTATAACTGTTGCTCATATAGCATTATCGTGTATATGTCTTATGCTACATTAGATTTTTCTTCTGAACTTAAAAAACAACTTTATTGAAATCAATGAATTATGTTTTTCTTAACTTTTATTCCTGTTCTATTTCTTGTTGTTGGACTTCCTGCATTTTCAAATTATCGTCACTGCGCTCTGCTTATCTCATTTTTCTCCTACTCTGTGTATAAATATTTATTCAATGTCTCCCTTAGAACCATTTAAAAAACAAAAACAAAAAAAAAAATCTCTCCTTTAGAGTTGGACTCAGTAAAATTTAACCAGCCAGTATTGTAAACCAAGTGAATAGGTTGTGGGAATGAGAAGAGGGGTATTTGGTGAATTTTTGGCGAACATTCAAGGGTGGTTGTAGTTTATCAGTATAGAGATGGCCTCAGAAGCAGTTTGGAATGTGGAGCTTTTGAAGAGAAATAGATTATGACCTTTGGGTTGGGGATGGAGTTTAGTATTGGGTTGTCTGCATATTTATACTACATGGGCAAGTAAGCATACATTTTTGTCTATGACATTTTCTAGCTTATGTGCTGGCGAATGTATTTGGAGGGCAAGATGCCCATTGTAGTTGAGGATGTGAAGAGGAGTAACAAAAGTGTGTTAACAGGTTCTGTGAATTTGAGAAATATTAAAAGAAACAGCAAGATCGTGATGAAATTCTGCAGAACTTTTTCATTGAAAAATTATGCTTTTTTTTGGAGATTAAGCCCACCCCACCAAACAATCTTGAATCTGCCCTTGCTTTCCCCAAACTCTAGAATACTAAAAAGTAAAATCCGCACACACTTACCAGTACAAAGTCTTCTATGTCTCTCACAATGCTTAAATTACTAATGTAACTTTCTTTTTCAATTTTCTTGGCAAAAAAACAGGACAATTGCTCTTGCTTCTTATTGGGGAAATTGGTGGAGTTAGCTCTTAATTTTCAAGAATGGTTTATTGTTCTAACTGTCAAAAATATGTGAGTGGAGAAAATGACAATGGAAAAATGTGAGTATCCCATTTCTTTACATAGAATTTCTACTTTTATTATGATTTGATTGTGATTTTTGCTATTTGTAATTGTTTGTAGATGGTGTTCCGTCTGTGGGAAGGTTTTAGTGTGTGATGTTCTCTCTGATGAACCCACATTCGTTAAAAATAATGCGGGGCAGGTATTGGGTTTTCTTCTTCTCTTTTCTTATGATTGTATAATTGTATTTATACTTGATAACAAATACAAGCTATTGCTTTATATTATGTTTAATGTTTTCTGCTTATGTTTTCCCAGAGCCAAATTGCTGGAAGAAAGGTACAGTCGATTCAAAGCGAATATGAATTAAGATGGATGAGAAATGCTTTAAATATGGGAGAAAGTGAAGAAATTGTTGACATTGCTATGAGAATTTATAAGGTAAGTATACTTGTAATTAACACAATCTATAGAAATTGTTGACATTGTTTGTTCTATAGAACTTTTGAACACAATCTTTGAATTTGCTCTGCTTTGTGAAGATTGCGGTAGAGCGGGAATTTACAAGGGGGCTTAAGTCAGAGCTAGTACTGGCTTCATGTCTTAAATTGCATGTCGGTAAGGAATCCCTTTTTTAATTCTTGTATATTATTTATTGTTATTTGCACGTTATTATTATTGAATAAACTTACCTCCAACGACTTCTATTTAGTAATTAGAAAAATTACATTGACAGAACGCTGAGGGGGTGTAGCCCATGCAGTCAAACTGTATACAAGAAAAGATATAAAAGCATAATTAGAACAAAAGAATGCATAGTATTTAAAGAAAGCTAAGAACATTTCTTTGTCCACTTAAACATCGTCTTAACAAGTGAGCCTCCAGTTCTATAAATGAATGTTTAGTCTCCTAAACTGTTCCTTTAACAAACAAGCTTCAATGCATAGGTAAAAAGGATTGGAGTGCTTATTCTAATTAGGTCATTGATTTCTCAACTCTCTATGTTGGAAGCGATAATTAGGTTGTTTGGGATGGCTTCACCCCTTTTAGTAATTATTTTTTTTCTTTCAAGTATTATAATCTATCTTATAGCTCCATTAGTGCTATATTTACTTTCTAGATATGTGTGCCCAAACATTAGGAATGTAAAAAGATGCAAGTTATGCAAACGTCTGACCTAAAACATTGTCACACCTTGTTACGTCGAAGCTTTGGCCAAGATTTGCTATTGAATCCATTCCAATTAATGTTGAAAATATATAATTGGAGCAGATGGTTGGTTTAGATTCTCATATCATATTGTGGGTTCCTATTGGCTTAGCTTTCTACACAGCCGTATGGCTGGCGTGCTGTATCTGGGCTCCCCCTAGACCCACATGAACTCATAACCCTGTAGTTTGATGGATCGCTTAGGGTGAGGTTTAGGTGTCTATAAGAATTGTTTTTAGGTAATATTTGAAATGTAGGGGTTGCAACAGCTGACTAGAGTGAGCAAAACCTTGGAAGGATATCATGTAAGGGGATCAAGTTGTTGTCCTTGGAAGGACATCAGCAAAGGTTATGACTCCCTTATAAACCATTGCAGATTGGTGGTTGGTAATGGGGAGAGGGTGACCCTTCTGGGAGGATGTGTGGTTAGGGGACTCAACATTAATTAGTTCATTTTTGTGTCTTTATAACCTATCCAGGTATCACAATGTTAGTATTGTAAAAATAAACCTTTATTTTGTGATTTTTAATTTCCAGGAAAGGCAACTAGCTCGAGCAGCCGAATCAAGTAATCCTACTCCAGCTCCAACTGCTGCAGAAACTGTCTACCAAATGCTGACTAAGAAGGTATTGATAACTTTCTTTATGAAGAAAAGAAGTTATTGATAACAAACACTTTAGTAACTATCTAAAATAGTAGCTAATTCTGGGATGCTACCTCTTTCTACGATTAGGAATAAGACACTTAAATGGGAGTTTTTAATCCTTACATTGAGAGTGTTTTAATCTTATTTATTCTAGCTCCTTATGTTAGTTCCTTGTTAGAGCCTGTTTGTTTATACTAGAGGTATTTAGGGGGGTTTGATTGTTCTTTATTTCCTTCTCTGCTTGTTGTTGCTCTTCGAGTAGGGTGTTTCTCTTTTTATTTGTTTTGTCAGATGTGTTCTTGAAATTGTAATTCTTATAGTTTCAGGATGTATCGTGTGTGGACTATTGGTTCACTTTCATTTTACCTCCTTTTTTTTTTTTTTTTTTTTTAGGATACATTGGAAATTGGATGGGATCAAACTCACAGTAATGCTACACTTACTACATTTTTATACCACAATTCCATATAATCTTACCTGACATTCATACATTGGACACTACAAATTAAAAAATAAAACCTAAAAAAGAAAAAGGAAATACCCTTCCAGTAAAGTAATGACACATCAGGTGGGATACAAATATGAGAAAAAAAATGTGGGACAACTAGCATTATTGTCAAAACTCATGACCTATACTAATCTTAACCCTTTCCCCACTCCTCTCTCACCACCTGGGCTAGCCCCGAGGTATGTACTTCCCTATTTTTAGTTAATATAATTGTTACATTTCCTACAAATGAAAAAACTATTTTTCAATGTGCCTTTTTAGATCATATTGTGTAAGTCTGCCTGGTTTTGATGTCTCTGACCATGGTTTCCATGCAGAGACTCTGCTCAAAAATCAACTTTGATGCCCTAGAGGATATGTTCCAAACATCTGTACGTGTCTCTCTGATTGGCTTCTATTTTTCAATAACTCTGAATTTACGTTTTCTTTCTTTGCGTGCATGCCCATGACAAGTTACATAAGTATCACCGCAATGAAATTTTTAGCATACTGTTGATGCTTCATACCTATTTTCACCTATTTAATTGTGGTACAAACAAAATTAATCTCATTGTTGCCACCGGCCGCTAGCAGCTGGCCGTGGACTAGGTCTCATTTTGGCAAGAGTCACCAGTGTTGGTCAGAAAGAAAAATAAATGTGAAGGTGTAGTACGTTCCATGAACATTGAACAAGATAATCAATATGAAATGAAAGTCATGGTCTGAAATCATAAAAACATAGGTTTGGACAACTGTTTATCCTACTGGAAGATCATATTTGTATTAAGTCATGGTCTCCCATGCATTTGTTGTAGTGTTCCGACCCAGCAAATAAAAAGCAGAACTACTATGATATAACAATCCATAAAGATGTTGTTGAATATTATAACCCCAACTGAAATGATAAGTAAGATGCAACTAACTACATTACTATGAAGATAACTGCATAGCATAGAAAATCAGGAATGCAAGATGTCGACACCAATGTGCCTCAGTCTAACTCCTCGCGCGAGCATCGAATTGCGTATAAACCACGAGCTCAGTCGTCCTAGGTACTTAGGGAGTTAGGGTCTTTGGCTTTCTATAGACCTTAAGGTGTCCTCTTAAACCAGGCAGTACGTGCATGATGGTTTTAGGTGTAATGGCGCTTACAAAGCTCAAATTGAGGATCTTTCTTTTTAGCCAAAAACCTTACTATTTCTTGTTTGCTTTAAGATTGAAATTTAGAATTCAATCTGCCACCTTGCTATTTCTTGTTATCTGTTCATATTTTCAAATGGTTTTTCGATCTTCTTCTTATGTATATCTTATGTTTGGTCTTGTTTGTCCTAACAGTGGCAGATAACTCCAAGAAAAAAACAAATTGAATCACATGCATTTTGAAGCACAAAAAGCTTGAACTCGATCACGATGCATATATACAAAAATGATGATCGACTTGGGGCTGGAGAACAAATATATATGATGCTGAGGAGGGAATTGAAGGGACATTTGACGACAATCTCATTCTCGATTATGATGATGTTGATGAAGGATATGATGACAATGAAGATTATGGTTTTGATTGGTTCTGATGTGACTGTTCTCTAAGCATCTTGTTGAAGACATTGGGATGCTTTTAAGTGTTTCCAAATAAAACACTCAACACATTTCCCCTTGAGACATAGATTGTTTGTTTTGCAGGAACAAGGTTGGACAGTGTGGCCATAAAGTCAATTTCTTATCAGACTATGGAGGTTTCCATATTGCACATCAATATTCTCATAGACTATAGGATTAACATGCACCGTTAATTTCACACAAAATGTATACATAAGCTGCAAGCATCTTCACATATTTTCCTAGCCATTGCTCTATATTCTGTTTAATGCTTACTGTTTATGTTTTTGCAGAGCCAATTTGCTGTGCTAGAATTTTTAATAGCTTGTATTTTTTTAAAAAATCATTTATACAATTATAAGAAGAAATTAAGGCCCACCACATTTTTAACAAATGTGGGTTCATTGGAGTAAGAGATATTCTAAATGATCCCTCTCCATTTGCTCAGAGATGACTCTCCATATTTTTTTTGTTTAATTTTGATAATTTATTAAAGGGTAAAGTGAATTAACAAAAATTAAAAAAAATTAGAAAAAAGAAATAAAAATAAGGGGTTTTTTTTTTAGTCTAAAACGAAAAAACCCATGATTGGCTAGCCCATCTACAAAAATAGTGATAAGCCAATCCACTTTAATAGGTCAATTGCTACTATGCGACAATAACTATTTGAATTTCATAAAATATTCGTGTTATACTGTTATTAATTGCTTAGTTCAATTGCTGAGTGCTCTGCACAAAATACGAAAGCAAAAAAAATCATTAATTCCAATTGCCACAATTGTTTTTTTTTTTTTTTCAAAAGAAATGATTAACCAATTATCAATCATTAATTCTTCTTACCCAAAAAAAAAATCATTAATTCTTCTTGCTTCTTAGTTCCAAAAAAATAATAAATTCTTCTTTCTTGGCCATAAATAACTAATTAACAGTTGACTAACTACAAATCAATAAGAAGAAGAGAATAAAGCAGCAGCGTCCCACACGAATACACTACTAGAGATATTAAAATCAAGATCACCAAAAAAAAATAAGAGATATTAAAATCAACGGTTGGCAGGGCACGTGTCAGCAGAAGACAATGACAACCGTCGATCAGAGCACGAACTCCACCACGAAAATAAGCAAAGCCTTCACCTCCATTTTCATTTCCTCACCACTCTCTCTCTCTCTCTCTCTCCCCCAAAATTAAACGACTCTCTCTCTCTCTGCGAAGATGAGCAAGGGACCTGGACTATTCTCCGACATCGGCAAAAAGGCCAAAGGTAAAGAATCGTACTCGCAGCTGATCACTATCTCTCTCTCTCTTTGATCTTATACTGTTTGTGCTGATTCGATTACGTTATTTGCATCTGAAACGCTGCGTTTTGGCTTTGGTTGTAGATCTTCTAACCAAGGACTACAACACCGACCAGAAATTCACCGTCTCCACCTACAGCGATGCCGGTGTGGTAAGCACTCTAGCTTTAACGTATATACGCACAGCCTCGGAAAATATGTGAATGAATAATTAACAAAAATGGTTTGGATCGGTAATTAGGGTTTCGATCGGTGTTCTTCTGCTTCTGTTTTTGGTTAATTTTTTTAAATCAGATTATAGTGCCAATCGCACGTTATTTTCATTATCTGGCTCAAAATGGAGCTCATAAGTATTTGTTAATTAAGTCATTTTGTCATTTGTAGTTGGACTGTCTGAGGAACTCAGGAATGAGCACTCCGTAGTTATATATTGTACTTGTTCATTTGATTAAGTTAGATTTTATTTTTTACTTTTTTTCCTTTTTGCTATGTTTGCATGTAGTTAAATTGTTACTTCTTATGCGTATCAGAGGTGGAATGAATATGTACATGTTTTTTGAAGGAAAAACTTTTTGAGGTTGGAGTACTAAATTTTGGTAGAGAATTTGGTCCTTTCTGCCTTTGAACAGTTATGTATGTCCTAATTTTTTAGCCTCAAATATGGAAGGGGATGAATGTGGGGTTGTCAAATTTGATAGTTTTGGGGCTTAAACGTACTTTTCTCTTGGTCATTTTATTAAAAACATTATTTATTCCATGGTAATGTCATTTTTTTTCTACCTCATGACTCAGTCTTTTTCCTTTGTATGTGTGCATGTGCACTGTGAACAAGTGTAAGTGTGTAACTCATGGCAGATTGCCCGGTTTGAAGATGTTATCCTGATTTGTTTTGTGCTGCTCTTTTGTTTCACTCATTTTATTATAGGGTTAGAATTTTATGTAACACTATTTCATAACTTGTAAATAGCACCAAGAAGGAAGGTAGTATTACATGCATTATTCAAAATCACTTTCCCATTGTAGCATGTATTCACGTTCGGTACAAACCTCAGCTATAAATTCGAAGGCTTAACGGTTGTAGCCCAATTGGTAGTCTGCTTATTGGAGTTTCTATACCATGCAAGAGCCAAAACTATTACAAAAACTGATTATGCATGAGTGCACCCAGGACATAGTACTCTTTTCTTTTTCTTTTTGTTGGGGGAGGAGGGGGGGGGGGGGGGGGGGGTGTCTAAGGAGACAGTTTAGTAGAAGCAGTAAAATGCCTGGGAGATGAAGCTTAGTAATGCACTTTATAGGCTTGAAATTATAGGAGCACATAAGGCAGTTCATACTCTAATTCATGATAATTCAGTGCATGAAGCGAAAAGCACTGTCATGGGATCCATTGATGTTGGTGGAGTATCTTGATATCTGTCTCTTTGCTTCATTCTGAATGCATTCATTTTGAACTTTTATTTTCTTTCATTCTATTGTTCTTCAGGGTTATTTTGGCCATGTTTCTCAGGGTTTGTTTAGTTGTCATGTGATCGACCCTTTTACCTGTAGGAATCAATCCTTTTCAACCATTACTGCCTACATTACCCTTCTTTTCATAAAACGTGTGCTAATTATCAATTCACAATCAGATATTAGAGTTCATCTGAATAATTTTAATCACTATATGTGGAACCATGAATAGCTAAATAAAATAGATAGATATTTCTCTTAGTCTCAGGTCAACGGATCTGCTCATTGAAAGACGCTTCTACGATGCATAGGACACTAAATCGCTTAGACACTTGTTCATTTAACACAATTCTTATTTTCCACATTCTTCGGCCTATTTAAATTAGCAATATATAGAAAATGTGTATTGTAAACGAGTGCAAAGGAGTCGTATTAAGGTAAATTATTTTCTTTGTCATTTTATAAATTACTAGCCTCTTGAACGCTCTTTGCGCATGTCAAGAGGCTTTTTCAAATAAAACAAAAATGTTAAATGCTAAATGAACTAAAACAGTTAATTAAACAAAAAGAAAAAAAAAAAAAACAGTTTTCTAAAAGAGATAGGGTTGGTTTCACTATTGCGTAAACTGCAGTATTGTTTTCTTTTTAAAATTTTGTTTATTTGTTTTATTTTACTATTTTACGTTCGTAAATGAAATGTGTTATAATAACATTTTTCTTTAGTAAAGGATCTTTTAGGAATTCCAAAAATTTCACCAAACCCCAACTTCTCTCACTTTATAATAGTTATAGATGACATAGGAAAGCTTTTTTTTTTTTTTTTTTTTTCTTTCTTCCTGGTAAGTACGTAGGAAAGCCAGGTTAGGAGTACCTTCTATACTTTTGTTAAATTCTTCACCAAAGTGCAGGTTAGCATTTATGAAGTTTCATCTCTTATAGTTGTTCTGTACCAAGCTGGAGGGAATATCTTATTTTTTATGTTGAGTTGTGTCCATCATTTGTAGTTATTATTGTTGCAAGTTATTATTTGAAGTGATGGTAGTTATAGCTTAGTATGTTCCATTTCCAACTGTTCTTCAAGAACCTTTTAGTTCTTTAGTAATATCCTTTTGAAGCTTCAAAAATTGAACCTAGAATGTTAGTGCAGAATTAAAACAGTTGGCTGTATAGTATTTTCAGGTTGAATAATAGTGAAAATGGTAAATAATTTGAGTTTGAGTAAACCTTGAGATATTTTATACGGTTGGTTTTTGTATGCCACTTCCTGGAAGTTGCCATGTGAGTTTATTCCTTTATTTAAGCGTTAATGTAAATGGTTATTTATGTTTTCAATACCTTCTTCTTTTGGCCCTTTCAGGCCCTCACATCAACAGCAGTGAAGAAAGGAGGAATTTCCACTGGGGACATCGCAACACAATACAAGTACAAGAACACTGTGGTTGATGTCAAACTTGACACAGAATCAAATGTGGGTTTTGTCCTTTGTTGAATATATTCAGACAAGCAATTCTCTTGTACTGTTAAGCATGTCCACTTTTCTCTCTGATTTGGCAGATCTCGACGACCTTCACAATCAATGAGATTTTTCCATCCACAAAGACTATTGCTTCATTCAAAGTGCCTGATTTTAACTCTGGCAAGGTATAAAATCTGGGATTAGCCTAGGAGATACTTATGTTGGTAATTGTGGGCTTAAACTGTATAATTCTTATTTGCTATTTATTTTGTAGTTGGAGGTTCAGTACTTCCATAACCATGCAACCTTCACTACAGCCGTTGCCTTGAATCAATCCCCAGCCATTGATTTTTCAGCTACCATTGGTACCCCAACGATTGCATTTGGTGCAGAAGCTGGTTATGACACTACTTCTGGAAACTTTACGAAGTACACTGCTGGGATTACCGTGACAAAACCGGATCAGTCTGCTTCAATAATTCTGTAAGCGCTTGCACCATAACCATTATCAAGGACAACTGTTTAAGCTCTGATTGTTATTAAAGTATTTAGAATGCTAGGAACTTTTTAGTCTTATATATTCTGATATCAGCGCTCTCACTCTCTCTCTCTCTCTCTCTCTCTCTCTCTCTCTCTCTCTCTCTCTCTCTCTCTCTCTCTCTCTCTCAGGGGTGACAAGGGAGACAGTATAAGAACATCTTACGTGCATTATCTGGATCTGTTGAAGAGGAGTGCTGCTGTGGGAGAGATCACGAGAAGGTTTTCCACAAATGAGAACACTTTCACTGTGGGAGGGTCATATGCTATTGATCACTTGACTGTAGTGAAAGCAAAGCTCAACAATCATGGAAAGCTGGGAGCCCTGCTGCAGCATGAAGTCATTCCGAAGTCAGTGCTGACAGTGTCTGGCGAGGTTGACACGAAGACCTTGGACAAGCATCCCAGGTTTGGCTTGGCCATTGCCATCAAGCCTTGATGTTTTTGCCGTTAGATGATGCCTTTTTGGAACCCAATCAATACCTGGTACAATTTTTTGGCTGGCTCTTGAAAGGAGCACTTAATAAAATAAGTAGTTCCACAGGTGCATGTTTCATAGTTCTTGATGACTGTGGATGGATTGTTTGATGCTCAGGCTCTACTGTGGTCTTCTTCTTCTCTATATTCTTTTGGTTTTTAATTGTAGGTCGCTAAGGCGTTCAGCATTTGCTCATTCTATTCTCCATTTATGGAGAACCTTAGAATTCTGATTGATAGAGAATTTGTTTACATATGTTGTGTCAAGTGATATGCTACTACTGTCTGTTTGAATGAATGCACCCTCCGAGAGAGTAACTTCAATGGAGTTTATAAATGAACATTGATGTTGCCACAAGCTATACGTTGTCTCAGTTGTGATCAGTTTCTTGAGTTTCTTCTGAACTGCATCCATAATCTCAAAGAAGTGGCATTACCATATTTCATGCGCTGAATCTTTGGCTCGAGTTTAAACTGCTTTGGACAACTATACATTCAGTCAAGCCTCAGGTGTGAGAAAAGAAAACTCCTATAAATGATTATTGTCTGAAAACTTATTTCTCAAACCAGACATTTGAGATACATGAATGCACATAGCATGAGGATTACTTTAAGATAATGACTACATTGCACTTGGCATGAGGATTACTTAAGATAATGACTACATTGTGGGCCTATCCCCCAATGTGATTCAATGATAACTGTAGGATTATCCTTGAATAAAATCCAAAGCTATTCACTTGTTTTATCGTCGTAAGAGAAATAGATAAACAAAGTGTTTTTCATAAATATAGAGATGATTATAATATTAAATGGCTAACTAATTTGTATTTCTGTTAATTTTTCACATGCGTCATCAGGTTACTGTGATACCAAAAAATTAAATAATTTTGTTCATGACACTACATTGTCAGTTGGGCTCAAACAATGTGGTATTTTTCTTAAAATGAGGACATCTTTACAATGGAAAAGGCTAGCAAATCACAGGCAAGACTCTCACATACATAGTTTTCACTTTTCATTACAGAATTCCCACCACTCCAACTTGCTATCAGACCCCTTTACCACATCAGGCCTAACTGTCCACAAAAATGGGTGCTGCTATTTGCAATCCCCCATGCAAAGTCTTTCAAGTGTTGGTCTGTCCTCACAGTCACACTGCCATAGTTTACATAGACAACTGAATTGGGTTCCCTTTCTATCAAGCCATTCAACACATTTGGTGTCTTCTTTCCATAAGCTTGGGCTAAGTGACTTGATTTGGCTTTCAGCAGGCACATGTCTGCATAGCAAATGAAGTGGACCATAGTCTAATGTTAGGGAACGCCATAAAATCGAACATAATTTCATTAGGTTTGTGAGGGATGTCTAACATTTGCAATGCCTGATATCCAATCGACTAGTCTATCAAGATTCAAGTGGATCATCATGCTTGAAGTTCCTACGAAACACACAGATGAAATTGTGTAATCAGAACAAGACTTTGATAGTCAAAAGAGAAGTACTGCATATCTTGTGAAAGGCAGTACGTACTTATTATGGCATATACCACCTAATTAAGTACCTTGTTGCATAATGGTTAGTGGCGTGTCTCCCCCTTTAATATTAAGATGAGGAAGGTGAAGTTTTGGCAGGGCCCGAACCCTAAAAATGGAGACCTCAACCCTTTATGCACATTCTCGTAATTTTCTTATCGGTAATATTACCCACAGAAATCATTATAAAACTTTGGAACAAACGCTAATAGGAGGTCTATAAAATTTGAAGGCCATGAACATTTGGAGGTTCAATGTGTTTGCCTCAATGGTCAAAAAGCAAGTACCTTGTTAGAACAAACAAATACTAGGCTTCTTACATGTAAACAGCCAATTTTCCTTACAATCACAATTTGACACTTGCCTATTTTATTTTATTTTTAATAACCGATTACTCCTTGTAAGTCAAAACATGTTGAATTATGATTTTTGGTTTGCAAGAAGTAATGATTCCCAAAATGTAAGAAGCCAAGTATTGTTCTTAAGAAACTATATATATATATATATCATATATGGAAAAAACAGTGACTGAATAAAGCTGCTTCTTTGCTGCCAAGGTGACACTCATGGTAACCCGGTAATCAATTTTCAAGAGATGGATAGTGAAGCCAGAAGATCACAAATGCCACTCGAATCAACTTCAGTTGGATCACCTATGACGCTGAGATAGTCCTCCAGCATATGGATAGCACGCTCAGGCTGACCACATGCTTTGTACATCTCTGCCCCTGCCTTGAGCACTTCAACATTATCAAGACAAGCTTGAACTACTTGTTCATACAATGAGGCTGCATTTTGGTAATCTCCAAGTTGAACATAGACTGAAGCACCGTATAATTTCAGAGTGACATCATAAGGATCCATTGACATTGCTTTTGGAAGGCAATACAGAGCCACAGAAGTGTTACTCCGTTCGTTGAACCGGGCAAACAGCAGTTTCCAAAGAGGCGATGAATCTCTTGTTGCTGGAGAAGCTTCTGCAGCAATTGCGTAGAAGTTTAAGGCTTTTATTTCATTACAAAGAGCATCATGGACGAGCCCAAGTGTATGATACAAATCTGGCAAATGGGGTGCTTGATTAATGACTTGTTCTAAGATAGCTATGGCCTCTTCATATTGGCCAAGTGCATAGTGAAGAGTAGCATCACCAAGCATTGGATGAGTAAGTTTCTTCTTTGATTCTCTTCTCCTAGGCTTACTTGATCTCCTCTTTTCTATGCTTACTCCAGGAGCCTCTTCCACCATGTCTTGCTTGAGGCCCAAGGCAAAGGCATACTGTGAAGCCTCCTCATTATCAGGAGTACGTGGCATTGCTCTCTTTATCCATCAAGATGTGTAGGCAAACGTACCCTCTTGGAGAGCAAAATTAGGACCTAAATCATATATCATCATCCAAAAACGCCATAAATTCCTAGAGAGAGAGAGAGAGAGTTGTAGATAACAAATACAAAATTAAGACCAGTTGTGTGGCAATCAATGTTTTCAAAGGCGAGCAACTAGTTATTAGTGGTATTTCTCTTCTGCTTGTTGGAAGAGGTACCAAATTCGAATCCGCCCTCCTCAAATAGAAATTTTTTTTTTTTTTTTTTAAAGTGTTTTTCAAAGGCAAAGACATAACTTAACGCATGTTACCACCCATGGCGAGGCATAAGCCTCAACTGCATTGAGACAGCTTTGTATAGGACTAATACAGGAATCAAGTAATTCTATACGTATCCTAAGTTTCAGTCATCCTCTCTAGAGAAGGATTATTCGATAAAAAATTACAGTATTTTTAAGTACAAAATAGAAAAAAAAAAAAAACAATATATAAATAAAAACGGGAACAAAGTTACAAACAAACTTGCAATGGAAATACTATATACACTATTAAAATGTTAGAAATGCCCTGTGATTCTATAACCTATGCTAGTAAAATGTTAGATAATTAACCATGAGTCAATCAAGAATGTTATTAAAATAGTTTTCTTGGCTTGAGAATTTAATAATTATAGAAACTACTGGAGAAAGTCAACTATATATGGATTAATATTAATTCTTACCCAGCAACCAAATTAAACCGAGGAATAGAAATTTCATGTTTGACTAAAAAATTAAGGCCTAAGCCAGAAAGCTCAAAACAAATTTGCAAGAAGTGGGAGGAGAGATTACCTTGCAGACTTGCAGTGGGGCTGGTGGCGTGATTAAGAAGAACAGAGAGAGCAAAAGGGTTTAAGGGCGACAACTTGTTCAGTTGTTCATCAGTCTCTCTATTTATAGTGTGATGCTTTCATGAACTTGGGCTTCACATTGCCAAGAACTCGGTCTGAATTTTCGTAAGGTTTAGCAATAAATTAGTATTTATTATACTAATTAACAAATGCGAGCTATTTCTTTATATTTTTAGCTATTTTCTTTTTATAATTATATTGTTAGTTATTTTGCAAAATCAAGTGTTGAATACAATGCCTATGACCACACCACCTCGCCTACCTTACCCCCATGGATGTAGTAATTGTTGTCATCTTCAATATGGATAAAATTATAATGGCTTAATAGCTATTTTAAGTTTTAACTCGTGTGTCTAATTGTCCATCAAAATTAAAAATTCGGTAAATTAAGATATCAACCTTTAAATAAACATGTCAAAATGCCCTAATTTTTATCTTTATTAACTCCAATTCGGCCAAACATAAACTCTCTATCCTCTAAAATAGTAATTTGTGGCCCGTTTGGGATTATTTAAGCCATGTTGTGTGAGCAGTCCATAGTAGCATGGCACCCTTGCATGTGAACCAACAAGTGAGTCCATGCTCTTTCCACTTCGATATTCTTCTTCTATCAAGCAAAATTGCTTGAATAATCATTGTTTGGGTCACAACTTACAATTCTAGAGAATAGAAGGTTGAAGATTTTTTCAAATGGGGATTAATAAATGAAAAATTAAGGTAATTTGACATATTTTCAAAAGTTTGATACTTTAATAGTTTAATTTACTGAATTTTTAGTTTGGGAGACATTTTACACACGAGTCATAATTGAGGGGGGCAAAATAGCTATTAAGCCAATAATAGTTTAGTTGATCCTTAAGAGTTAAATCATGATGCATTTTACTTATAGTTGTTTTTAATCTCACTGGGAAACTCCGTGTTTATAAAAGCTTAATGGAGATGTGTTTAAAGACGTAATGACATTCCTTGTTTAAAGACTAGCTTGTAGCTAGCTTCTAAGAACGGAAGGAATAAGAATCACTCATTCCAAGTCATTTCATTGTTTACTTGCACAGTTGCACTATGAGAATCAAAAGTCCCATGCTTCCACGACCCGACAATCTAACCTTCCTAAATTATAAATAAAAAAAATTGAAATTGGCCAAGTTTGGAGAGAGATGAGAGATTTTTTGGTCTGTTAAACGTTTTGGTTTTGTGTTCTACTTTCTTGGTTATGGGTCTGTCTGGGTTTTGTGTTCTACTTCCTGGTTATGGGTCTTACTATTCTTACGAAAGTATGATTCTAGACTTGCTAGACACACACAAAAATAAGTTTAGGACTTAATCTCTCAATTTATAGTTCAGGTCCCGAACTGAGACACAGGTCCACAAAAGTAAAAAATAAAAACTCCTTAGATAAATAAAGAATTTAAATAAAAAAAACAAGAATTTGGAGAAAATAAAAACGCACAAAACAAGCCAAAGGCAAAAGCTTCTACAAGAAACAAGGCCAGATGGCCTTAAGAACTACAGGAGAACCAAAATCAGTACCTCAAACAATAATGAGAACCAAAAAAATGGACACCATCCAGTGCTCAACCACAAACGAACCCAAGGGAGACTGGGAGAAGCCCAACCAGGCTTAAAACAACTACAATACTGATCGTCTGATGCCAGTTGAATGTTGTCATAATTGTTCAAATGTTGACAAAACGAGGTCTGGGAGGGTGGGGGTAGCTAGTCATTGCCTACGGCAGCATGAATCGACAGATAGGATCTGTTACTAAACAAGAAGAATACAAACTTATTCCTATGAATGGTGGAATACTGGAATTTAATCTGAGAAGTCAACCCAACAAACAGCTGAAATGCTGTGATTAGAAGAAAATTAATATCACCTAGGTTTGAGAAGTGAATAAAGAGCATGAAGAATGCATGTTGAACAAGAAGAAACTTCTATGGCCATAAAACTGAAACTACTACAAACCTTTCACGAATTATTATTCATAGACCGCATGCCTATGAAAAACTCAAACCCGCGTATCTTTATATCCCACCACTGCTGACATCACACTAAAACTTAACAAAAACCTTATTTGAAGATTGCAGTCATAAAGAGTAGCGTCCCAATAACCTTAGCTCAATATTGCACTAAAATGAAAATAAACCAATACGCATCAGTGAATGATACCCATATAATTATTTCACAATCCAAAGCCAAAACATCTCAATATTTAGAGTAACCAAACCAATGCTTTAAAAAACCCTAGAGCAACAAAAACATCAATCAAAAAGCAAAAGTAGAAATGTGCCATAAACCCTAGTCTAAATCCAATAAACAATGCCTATTAAACTAAAGATTCAGTTCTTCCCTCCTCTCATACATATTACAACAAAAAGGAACTAGCATTTCCTTTAATCCCAATACGAAATCAAGCATAAGCATTTGTTTCTCATAACAGACGTATCAGACACCTTTAATAAATAAAAATTAAATCAAATCATAGCATAGCATATTAAAAAATAAATTAAACCCAAATCATTTCCAGAAATATCTGAATATAATAGCATTAAAAATAGCAGAAAATCCATGTCTATGATTGAAGATCCAATCATAAGACCCTCAAAAGGCATTAAACACCAAATCCATCCGTCCATACTTTAAAAACGAAATATTTAAAAAACAAAAACCCAATTAACCGTCGCTAATTATACTACCAAAAACACCAAAAGGGATCTAAAATCATCACCAAAATCAGTCGATGTTCTGCATGATATCCTCGGCGGTGAACTTGGTCCCCTTGTCCTTGTCGGCGGCAGCGCGACCCTTGGCCTTGCGGTCGAGCAGGGACTTGCGATCCTTGTCGAGCCTGAGCTTCGTGATCACAACTTTCGACGGGTTGATACCCACATTCACAGTCGACCCGTTAACCTTCTCGCGGGTGATCCGCTCGATGTGGATGACCCACTTGCGGCGGTAGACCTGGACGACCTTGCCCTCGCGGCCCTTGTAGGTCCCACGCACGACCTGGACCTCGTCGTCCTTGCGCACCGGCATGGACCGCACGTTGTACTTGGAGCGGAGGTCGGATGAGAGCGGCGCGCTCATAAGCACGCGGCGCACGCTCGACGGCGCCGTGAAGTGGGCCTTGCGGTTCTTCCGCCGGGAGCTGGTCACGCGCGGGTTGTACTTCATCTTCGCTGGTTCTCTGGGTTTGGCTTGCTGCCTTGCTCTCTGTGACGGCAAATGAGAGAGTGAGGTTTGGCTAGGGTTTTGCTGCTGCTTAAGAGATTGGTGCCGATGGGCTGGTTCAGTATCAGGCTTTGCTTGTGGTTCTGGGTTTTCTATATCTGGGCCGGATGATGGGTTTTGGGGGCCCAATGAATGCCATAGGGCTCCAATAGGAAAAGTGACCCAACTTTTATTTTTTGGGAAATGCTACTAAGCCGTTTTTAAGATTTTGAACACTCTAGCTGAATTAGGCTATTGATCCTTCATGTATATTCACGTGATTATTTGGGCTCAAGATAATATATAGGGAGTCTATAAATTTGGGGCCCTGGATATTTGAGGATCCAAGACTGGCCTTTAATTCTAAGTAATATGAAGATGTAATGTAAATTATAGAGATAAAAAATTAAATTTTAGAGCATTGTTCTTTTTTTTTTTTTTTTTTTACTTCACTAACTCTCATAAATGAGTGAAATTTAAATTAAGGCTCTGGGCTAAGAATTGAACTATCCCCAAAAAGGATAGAACAGAACCATGGGGGAGGGAGCTTCCTTCACCCAAACTACATTGTCTGCAACATATATATCATTGAGCAATGACCTTATATTTACAAAGTTGAATTTGACATTTGTAAATAATATTATGAGAAAAATTTATGTATCATGATTATATAACCTTTTGTGTATATCTCGCTCATCACTTATTAGGTCACATAATGAGAGAGATAAATAAACTTGATGTATAATAATACAACATGTATATATCATATAAAAGCTAAAATATATTTCTGGCTATTAGTTCCTCTATTTCAATTGATTCCCATGGAACATTTATAGAAAATGCTATTATCTCAATTTTTCCTAGTTTCATGTGAATATGTGATACATAATATGCACACCAGATTATTATAGTAAAAATAATAATATGGTAGAATCGAATATGAAAATGTCACGTAAAGTGAAAACAAAAATTTAGAATTTTTTTTTTTTTTTTTTGAGAACTAGGAGATCGAGGGGGACTAATGTCATTTAGATTGTGAAGAGAAATCCACTAAAATAAAAGCTAGTTGGTAGACTGTCTAATATTTATACACATATCACATACAATAAATACAAGAGTCTATTGATTTTCATCATATGGCATCATGCATGAAAAAGATGACTCATTTTATATTATTGATAATTGATGACGCGCGTGATTTGAACTTAGGATGTCTTGTAGAAAATAACACTACATCATGAATAACTTATTGATACAAAGGTACGTAAGTCAGTTTCCATGGTACGAAATTTGTTGCATACTTTCATTATCTTAGCTTCCTTAACTTTTCATCAGTTGATTAGCATTCTAGGGTCCTGCTTATTTTGCGGAAATGAGCACTTTTGAAAAATGTATCACCTTTTATATAAAAATGGGGTATATACGTACCTATGTCTAAAGAAATTTTTTTGTTTTTCTTTTTATGTCTAGAGAATTTAATACCTCAAGTCCTTTTGAGTTTTTCTTGGATTTCAAGGATCACTTGAATTAAAAGTCCAGAATAATTAACCAAGACAATGAAACGATCCAAATCCTGCATGAAATCCACAAGAATGTCTTCATGATCTTCAAGACTCAAGGCAATTAATTTGTGGTACTGATCGACCAAATCAGATTTCCCAAATAAAACGATCTACCTACCAAATAGAATTTATGTCCTAAACAAAAAAGAAAAAAGAAAATAAAAAGAAACCAACACTGCATTCAAAGCAAAGGAGTAAATGCAAGAATGCATTTATGAGTCATCACATGCACGCCATTAATATACCCCTCCTAACGATTGAGCAGCAGGGAATTCCTCACCCTTCAAAAACAGAAAACCCTAATGGCAATAAAAGCAGCAGTAATTAAAAAAAAAAATCTGCAAAAAAAAACTGTGAGTTTCTCAAGGAGTAAGAAGTGACTAGTAGGCAATGAGGGGTTGGAAAAATCTTGGGGTGGTTGAGACCATCTATGAAGAAGAAGACTATGAATTCTCCTCTGCCTCCCCTTCTCTCTCCCCTGCCTTCTCTTCTCCTTCTACACCTCTCCATTCTAGAGTAGAATCATGGTAATTATTAATCTTTCAATTTTTTTTCATTTCTTTTATATATTTTAAACTTCAGGTTTTATATATTATTCAAATTCGACGTTACATAGTTCCGAAAGTTTCTTGTAGTATTTTAATTTCTGGTTGTGTTTTTGTGCGCGCTTGTATTAGGTCTCGGGCAACAGGGCACAAAACAGAAGTTTTTATTCAAGTCGAGGGAAAATGTTTCCATTTGCACAAGGTTTGTCAATTACATCTTCATTCTAAGTTGTTTTAATTTGTTTGATGATCTTCTGCAAATTTTAGAGTTGTTGGCCTTGGATGAAGTTATGTTTGTAATTTGTCAATATTTTTTTTTTAGTGGTGAAGGCCAAAATTTTTAGTACATTGTGTTTTTGCAAGCAGCTGAAATTGGGGTTTGGTTGGGAATGATTGTTATATAAAAGCAAGGGAGATCCAACCCAGAATACTTCTGCTGAAATTGGGAATTTTTGGTGTATGTGATTTGTTTTTTTTAATTTAGGGGTGCGAGAATAAAATGCTTTAGTATAAGAGAATTGAGAAGTATTGTGGATTAGTGAAATTTGTCTCTTAATAAGAGAATTGAAAAGTAGTAGTCCAAAGATTCTTGTTGAGTTGTTGCCTAGATTTTTGTCAAAACACATTGGTGTCTAAGGGTAGTGCCAAAAAAGCCCTAGAGTTAGTGAGGAAGAAGTAGTACAAAATGTTTAAGATTATGGTAAGTGATAGATTTGTTTTCTTCCAATGTGCCAAAAAAATTGTGGTAAGTAATTGATTTGGTTTCGTCCAATGTAGCAAAAAAGGTTAAAAGGGTATGCCGTAATTTTTTTTCTGTTGCAAATGTTTTAAGACCTTCATCGGATTTCTTATGGAGATGATAGAGGGAATTAGCTAGACAAAACAATACATAGTCGCAAGAAATCACAAAAGGTGTATTGTATATATTGGACATATGAATTTAAATAACACATGTTTTTTAAGCAGTTGAAATGTATTTCACATGATTAAATTCACATATAAAAAAAATTAATACTTTTAATATAAAATTGGATTTGGTAATAACTAATAAGAAAAATTATAAAAGCACTAGATAGATTCAATGAGTTATTTTGGATTTCTTTTTGTGCTATATTCAATGTACTAGATTCAATGGGTCTATTTTGAATTTCAAATAACTATATTCAATGTACTATTTTGGATTCCTTTTTGTGCTACTAGTATTTTGAATTTGAAATGGTTTTTTTTTTTGGTCAAGTATTTGAAATGGTTGGATGACTGGATACAATGAGTTATTTGAAACCTATGTACTTCATTTATTTTTTATTGATAGCAACTGAACATAAGAGTTTATACCTAGTACCTACTTACAAATTCTCATTCATGTTCAAATTGAGTTAGAGACATATATTGGCCAAAAAAAATTGAGAGACATATAAATTGCTACTTATTTTTCAATTATGATAAAAAAAAAGAGTGACTTATTGTATTTCTCATTTTCTGTTCCTTCATAGGATCCCCTGACATCAAGAAGCACATATTTAAAACGTCAACTAACGGATTCCGTCTTGGACTTCACGCTCTCTCCGCCTTTAAACATTTCGGCCGAAACGTTCACCCTCGTAGCCGAGTTCTGTTACGGCGCCCACCTCGTCATAACGCTGTTCAATCTCGCAGCTCTAAGAACAGCCGCGGAGTTGCTTGAGATGACGGAGACTAACGGTGACGGTGAGGACAACTTGCTGCACTTAACGGACACCTACTTCCGTCAAGTAGTCGCCGTTAACAGAGACTACGCGTCCGTAGTCTTCCGCTCATGTCTAGCCTTGCTTCCCGAGGCGGAAACGGCAGCGTTTCTTGTGAGCAGGTGCATTGAAGCGTTGGCTCTGTCGGGTGACGGTGACGGCCGTGTGGATTGGCTGCAGGAGGTTATAACGGTGTGTCCCAAGGATTTTCAAATAGTCGCCCAGGCCATTCAACGTGGTTTTGGAAGCCACGACGTCGTCTATAAGCTCGTTGATCTATATCTCAAGGTAAGTGTCAATTTATTTAGCCACTTAATTATAACTTAGTGGCCGGGACATGTTATAGGGTTTAAGGTTTGTATATATCATGCATTATGCCATTTTTTCTTTGTTAAGCTTCGAGAGTCAAAATATGGATTGCATGCTTAAGTAGAAATGTTCTCTTTCTAAACATAAGGTTTAACAATATAAATTCTTACATTGATTGTTGTTTTGGCAGAGATACAATGGCAAAATGACAGAGGAGCAGAAAGCACAAATATGCAGTTCCATCGACTGCAGTAAGCTGTCAGCACAACTCCTGATGGAGGCAGTGCAAAACCCTATAATGCCCCTGCGATTCATAGTCCGAGCCATGCTGATCGAGCAGCTCAACACTCGGCGCTCCATTTTGTCCGCAGGCGGCGACGACACCAAATCATTGATTCAACAGCCCGCCAGTACTCTAGGCTCCCTCCTCGAACGCGACACCGTGCTCCGCCAATCCGCGGTGCTCAAGGCCACCATGAACGCCACGTGTTCGCGCATCCGGAGCCTGGAGGAAGAGCTGGGTGGGATGAAGAAGCTGTTGCATGAGTGCCATGAGAAACAGGAGAGAAGCATACGAATGGAGGGCTCGGGCAGTAGGTCTGCGAGTTTTCACTACGGCACTGGCAATCAGAGTTGTAATAAGATAACCAAGGGTGACAAAGGGTCGGCTTCTTCGGCTAGTTTTCGCCTCATCAGCGGACCAGAGAGGACTGCTTGTAATGCGGCTAGTACTCCCAGGTTAACCAAGACTATTAGCCAGAGGTTCATCAATGGATTCAAGAAAGCGTTTCGGGTACGTGTCCCGGAGGACAAGATCGTAAGTTCTAGGGATGGACGTGGATGTCATCAAATAGGGACTTATTAGGAATATTTTATATTTAATTACCTGTAAGTTTTTGCAGCTCAAGCCTCAAGGCAACACTTTCCCTCTTACGAATTTTACTGATCGAGAATTAATTTTAGGTGTTTAACTTTGATTTTATTTATACATTAATTGTCATGGTAAATCCGTAAATCCAAGACGGCAAATGTGGTCCACCAAATTACCACTCTTCTCAGTCCTACTGAATAAGAATTCATCTGAAAAATTTTCTATTTTCAAACTCGAATGTCTATACTAATCTGTAAGAAATTAAGAATTAAGATTGTTTCGCTTCTTGGGCCTTTAGCCTTGTGTTTATGGGTTATGAACCACCAATCTAAGATAAAAAGATATTAGCTTGTGTTTATGGGTCATGAACCACTAATCTAAGATAAAAAGACAGTGTGGATAATCACATTAACAAAAGAAAGTCACCAATTAGTGCACTCTATGTCAATTACCACCAAGCTCGCAAAATCCAAAAAATGTCTATTAATTCCAACTAGTCACTACGTACTCTTATGTAGTTAACCAAATATTTGTGTGCTACGTAGATACAAGATTGGTCGATGTGCCATTCATGTCCGCTTTTGATTGAGATTTGAGAGACGACAAGCAGCTCTCGCGATTGTCATTCACTCTCTATCAACGTCTGAGTGATGGTGACCCTGGGTGCTGGCCCAGCAACACCGTGCAACATCATTAGCTGCGCTGTCTGTGTCGCTCACTGCACCGCAGAATCAGCAGATAGACGCCACACTGCGCAACAGATAGGATTTTTGGTAGTGTGTATTTTCTTCACTTTTGTATTTTACCATAGAAAATTTATATTTAAATTAATGAAATATTTCAATATTATATAATTGTAAATGTAAATTTTTTTTTTTTTAATAAAAGTCAATGAGTTTTGAAATTATATTTTATTTTAGTCACTAACCAGTAAGTCTAATCCATTTGATGATGTCATGTATTTTGGTGTATTGAAAAATACTAATTTATCCATTTATTTTTTTATTGCTTATGAGAGTAAAATTATGACGTTGTCCTTAATTTAGTTAGAGTATAGAAATGAGATGCAGAGTATATAAATGAGATTTAGGGTTTATAAATTGAGTTAAAGATTTAGAATTAGGGTTCTGGAGTTTATGATTTAAGGTTTCGAAGTTTATAATTTAGGGTTTAATTAGGTCTTTTCCTAAAACGCGGGAGTTAAACTTAAGTCATTTTGCTGTATAGCAGTCAAATAAAAACTTAATACAAATCTAAATCTGAATAGTAATGTATGTTTATTAATTTATTGTAATTAATTTATTATTTTTTTTATCAATAGTGACTAAAATAAAATTACAAAAAAATGCATTGGTTAAAATGTAATTATGAAAAATTTTATTGATTTATTTGTAATTAACCCTTCTTACTACAATCATTGGCCAAAAAAAAACCCTTCTTACTACAAATAATTGCTAAAAATGACTGATATTTCATATAACAGCTGAAAAATGTGCTCAAATCATCTGTACCTAAAAAAGTCCTTTTAAAAAAAAATATATATATATTTATAAAAGTCCAATGGTAAGTTGGCAATAAGTGGGAAAATCCCATTATAAAAAGCAACTGTCTCTCTCATGTAATTTAAAAAGATACTCAAGTTGGATGGAAAAGTCATAAATAGTATCGTACTTCATTGAGCCATGATTTACCGAGCATAATTAAGTGTCACATTAGGGTTATAAAATTGCCCATACACCTAAATTTGATCCCCCTCCTCGATCCCTAAGCAAGAAAAAACGTATCGTACTCAATATCAGCTAGACAATCTTGAATTGCACTATATCATAATGACCACCAAATTAGTGTATCATTGACCAACCATTCGTGGGTTGGGTATCTCCATGGCCCCCCCTACCTACTTTTGCACCTGATAACTCAGTATAATTCTTTGGTATCAATCATAGTCTCCCGGCGTTAACATTTTATGAGGAACTACCCTAATTGCCATAAATGCTCTCATATTGAAAAGGGACCTTGTGGATGCACCATGTCATCGTTCCTTCATACTTGCATTATCAATCATAGTCTCCCATGTTGCTAATGATTTCCATGTTTTCTATAGAAGTGCTATTGTGAAGCAGGGAGTGCACTGAAGTTTGGGGGTGCTCTATAGCTTTTGCTTTTTCTAAGGAGTTCTTCACTTTCTGATTAGCATAGCCTGCTCGTGTTCCTACCTCTATATATTTGGGAATGGGAGAATGAAAGAGTAGTGAAGGAAAGGGCTGTGGGTGACGATGGAGGAGGAAGAGGGAATGGCTTGAAGCGGCGGCAGCCATGGCAGAGGGTAAATGTCTAGGAGAAGACGATGGCAGATCTGTTTTTTTATTTTTTGATAAATTATTAAAAGGGTGATTGATAAATATAAAATGGGTTTATTAAAAGTATTAAATAGATGGTACAATCCTGGCCATTAAATTATTTTGAATGGTCAAGATTAGAAGTCTTGTACAGTCTAGTAGAGAAATTACTGACAGAGAATCCACTTCTTGAAAAAAGACATTCGTTGACTTCGCAAAAATTATCAAAATATAAAAATTCACCGGATGTTTTTTTTTATTTGAGAATCCTAATTATTTCTTTATGATATTTATGGCAATAAAATGTTATATTATGTGTTTTGTGACGGTCGCAATTAGGATTATAGCCAAATTTCACGAGTAAAAGTAAAAATTGAAGAAAAAAAAAAAAAAAAAAAAGAGAAGATTGCATAGAAAAAAAAAAGAAACTTTTGGGGGACGTGTACCCCACCCACGGAGTCCTAGTGGGCTTACCAAAGGAACTACACGTGTAAGAAAAGGATAAAATAACCAGCCAAAAACACGTGCCGGACTATAATGCCTCGGAGCGTAGCTCCACGCTTTATAAGAGCGCGTGAGACTGACCTCCAAAAGCCAGCACTCCCCAAACTTTGCAGGACTGTGCTTCGTTCGATCTCTCGTCGTCTCCTCCAACTACAAGTAGCGAACTTGAGAGCAGAGATTCAGAAATGGAAGAAGCAGAGCCATTCGTCTCAATCCCTAATTCTTTAACCAACCACTTCCTCTCTCGCACGACCAGTCAACCACCCTCTCCATGTGAGCCTTCCATGGCTCTCTAAAAAAAACACACACTAAAAAAAAAAAAAAAAAAGAAAACAAACACACAAACATATCAAGCCGTCACGAAACCTCTGCTGAGCCGTCAACTACTCCCCCACGCCTCCATTGCTTAAAACCCAATCGAGTCTCGCACTTGCCTTTTGAGTTTTGATCTCAGCGTTATTGGTTAAATGAGTGTGGTTAAAGGAGCGCGACCGTTGATTTGTGGCCCGTCGCGGGACACTGAATCTGGACCGTCGGTGACGTTGTCCTCATCGGCAGTAAAGCTAGGGTTTGTGAAGGTGAAGAGGAGCAGCAATGCGATTGGATTGGAAGGTAGGAGGAGCAAGAGCTTGGGGCTGAGTGGTGGAGGTGATGGACGATCCAGGTTCTTACGCCCAATTAAGGCAATGGATGATTGCGCCGCCATTTCTGGTACCACTCTTTTTGAAGTTTCAATTTCTCTCTGTATTTGTTTTGTTTTTTTTTTCTTTTTTTGTTGCTGTTGTTGTTTTTCTCGTATGTAGGAGTTATTGATTTTGGTTCCGAGAGTTAATGGCTGGTTTGCATTGTGGAGCTGAAGTTTCTAGCTTTCATGAATTACAATCAATCGCAATGGTTTTCTGATTTGGGCCTTTTGTTGTTTCACTTTAGATGCAGAGTTTCGAATGTGGCTCTCCCTGTTTTGTTTTTAATTTTTCTTTTTTGGTTTTGGTATATTCGGTGTTGGGTAAGTTGACCGAAATGGGTTTTGGTAAATTCTCAAAAAAAAAAGACGGGTTTGGACCGTTTGGTTGAGTTAAATAATTGGTTTTGGGTGAGTCATACTACTCTTTGGATGGTAATTGGGCTTTTGCTTTTTTCTTCTCCTTTCTCATTGCTTTGGTCAACCCCTCTTTGCATCTTCTTCTTCTTCTGTGTATACAACATTCTTGTTGCTAATTCTCATCCGTGCCACTAGCAGCCCACTTTGAGTGCAATTAAAGCAGTTCAAGTTACTCCAGGTGGTTAGCAATTTAGTAATCATAAAACCTTGCTTACTTATCTATTTACTTTTGGTTTAGAGTTTAGACATAGCTACATGTGAGACTAACACACCTGCTTTTTCTGGGTTTCTTGCTGTTTTGGTTGAAAATCAACCTTGAATTGAATATTGTTGTCCAAGGTTCATACTTCTTTTGTATATTATTTGTCTGATAACATCTCTCGTGAATATCAGAGGTTTTTCTTTTCCCCGATAAGTTTTTTCAATTCCGTTGAAGGATATTGATTGAGGATCCATGCTTTATTTTATTTTATATGCGTTAAACTTCAGCTTAATAAAATTTATTAACCCTTCTTTGTGGTGCAAGTATAGCTTCTAGATATGTTGCATGGTTATGGTTTATGAGGGATTGTGTTTTTATTTTTAATTTTTTTATAGATGAATTTAGGTTTCTAATCTAAACCAACCATCTAACTAGGTAAAAATCTTCGCCAGATGTCAACCATGGGGAATCCAGCAAACATTGTGTGGCATAAAAGTTCAGTGGAGAAACTTGATAGGCAACGTTTACTTCAGCAGAAAGGCTGTGTCATATGGATTACTGGTCTTAGCGGTTCAGGTTTGTTTCTATTCACTTTTGCTATATGAAATGTTAATCAGTGCCTACGTTAGCAACTATGTAAAAGCAAAATTGTGATCTTTATAAATAGTATAAATTATCTGCAGACCATAAAAGTTTCAGCTCTTTTTTTTGTTATTAATCCCTTCTTACATGAAAAAATTAATTTAATTCTTTCATACTTCTGGATTTTTTTAAAAACAATTTAAATGTTTTCTTTTGCGCATATTGTAATATTGGGATTTGTGATTTGTAGTTATACCTGCATAGCAGTTGTCATGCTGATGGTATAACCCCTTCTGGCATTTTACATCTCCATAACCAGAGGGCAAGTTGATGATACCTACATGAAAGGTGGTGCCATCATTTTGACCTCAGCTTTCCCTTTCAAGAATATGTCAAAAGAGGATAAAGAAAAAGGAAATTCACATAGTATGAGTGTGTAGACTTCTCTCTCTCTCATACACGCGAGCACACACATACAATAGATTAGCAAAGATATCTCTTATTAGCTACAGATCTCTTTCTGTATGCTTTCCTTTTGTAGCCTTCTCTGCGGTACTAATGTTATTGTACCCTTGCTTGATTACATTGATATTATGTAACACATCCAAGTACCCTTGAGTTTTATTAGCAAATAATCATAGCCTCTTCAAGCTTGGATTCATTGACTAATATTAACTAAGTTAGTTTTAGCTTCTTCAACCTTAATTGTTTATGCATCGCCCAAACTCATATTTTTCACAACGTTCAATTAGAATTGTTCATGTCTATTTCAGAATCCTAGATATTCAACTATTAATGCAGAATTGCAGATAAGAGACAGAACAGTGCACTAAAAGCTTTTTTCTTTTTAGTCTTGTCATGCTACACTGGAATTTGTGCTGTGATTCTTTTTAAGCTGGTCAATTTTATTAACTTCTTTATGGTTATTTTAATTTCAAATCTGACAGAGAGAGCCTTGTCAAACTAAGCGTTCATTTGCTATATCATGGCCCATTCAACTGATTTTCAATTGCAAATGGTGGAGCTATTCGTGAATGTCAAAACGATAGTTAAATCAGTTATTTTATGCTGTACCTACACCACTGGAAATGTATCTGAGAATACTAGTAATTTGAGCATGTACGAGTCTTTTCTGATTTTTTTTCTCTTCCTTCCTCCCTCCCTCGCTCTCTCTCTCTCTTCCTCTCTCCCCTTTCAATTTTGTAAAATTCTGATCCATTTCTTGATTTGTGTATGCAATTCTGAGGTAAGGCTTTTCATTATTTAGTTGTGATATTTGAGATCATTCAGAGTGGTCGCTGCATGATACTATTAAGGAAGCTATGAAAGAAATAAGAAAGCACATTAAATTTATCCAATAATTGGAAAATTTTCCACTATAAACATTTTCTATATTGCTTACAACTTTTGGTGCAACTTTGTTTTACTGCCTTGGAAGATTCTTCCTGTCCTATTTGTTACTCTGAAGTCCATGCCAATCTTACTCAGACTATCATTCGTGGTCTCTAATTTTAGGAAAAAGCACTTTGGCGTGTGCTTTGAGTCAAGGCTTGCACTTGAGAGGAAAGCTGACCTACATCCTTGATGGTGACAATGTTCGGCATGGTCTAAATCGTGATCTTAGTTTCAAAGCAGTAGATCGTGCAGAAAACATACGTAGAATTGGTAGGTCCTTTTGTGGTTACCTTTATAGACTTTTTTCCTTACTTTTTTATTTTTTATTTTTTTATATTTACTTGTATTGATCTAATGCTAAAAAAATAGCTGAGGTGGCTAAGCTATTTGCGGATGCTGGCATCATTTGTATTGCTAGCTTAATATCTCCCTACAGAAAGGATCGAGATGCCTGCCGTGCATTATTCCCAGAAGGAGATTTTATTGAGGTATGTGGCATTTTTTATATGAGGAATGGATTTGGTTTGCTCTTTTTTGGTGAAATAATGGATTTGGTTGGACTTAACCCTTTTGTATTTAAGGATCAGTGTAATAGTCATTCTCTTAATGAAAACAATTATTCAGAATCGTCTCTTTCTCTCTAGCTTTATAGTGGTTATCTGACAAAACTCACATTTCTCAGGTGTTCATGGACGTGCCGCTCCATGTGTGTGAGAGTAGGGACCCGAAGGGCCTCTACAAGCTTGCACGAGCTGGAAAAATCAAAGGTACCTTCTAGGAGTTTGAATTTAAAGATGGTCAATTCTGTTTCTTTTCCTTATCTGCTAGAAATCTTGTGATGTAGCCATTAATTGCTATAGTTGGGTATAAATATTTCTTTATACCTGTTAATATGAACAATTATGACTGCTTGTAATTATTTTTTGTTTTTTGGGAATGATGTGGAAATGCAAATCCATGAGCTTCTAGTCAGTTTTCTAATTTCTATATATCTAACTTATACATTCTTACTACGTTTCTAGATGAGTGTGCTCTAGGCTTCTAGCGAATGCAGTGCTAAATGGATTTATTATGTTGTGCTATTTCTTCTATTTGTCTGTGCTCTGTGAAATCTGTTCTCAATGAATAATAAGTGGTGGATAATTTATTTGGCACTCTGCAGGTTTTACAGGGGTTGATGATCCATATGAACCACCATTAAATTGTGAGGTATGCTCGTAAAGCAAGATCATCCTTCTGTGTAGGGCAGCGCTACCTTTCCCCAAATCTATTCAAGAAAAATGCTTGGCTCCTTATTAAAATCTATTCTAGAATAGTGCAACATTACTAATCAAATCAAATTCTATTAGCCTTGAGTTTTCCCTTTGTTATTCATGCCCTTATATTCCTTGTTTTGAAATGCTTTTTAATTTCTAATTAGCTTTCATTTTCTGATGTCAATGTCTAAAATTAGACTCCGACTTACTAATTTTGCAGATAGTATTGCAGCAGAAAGGGAGGGACTGTGTCTGCCCGAGTGATATGGCAAAAACCGTAATTTCCTACCTGGAGGAGAAAGGGTATCTGCAGGCCTGATAGCAGAAATAGGCTTCCAATTCCTTGGCGCCAGAGCTGTTTTTACTTGTAACATAACATGCTGCAAACAGTACTTTTATTCCACCTAAAAAATAAAAATAATAATAAAAAAGCTAGGAAATTGCTTGTTTCCTGCGTATCCCAGTTCCATCAAATTAGTTAATCGATCGATTAATCAATTTACTTGGTTTGAAAGCTGCCTTGTGTAGTGTGGCTTTCAAAGTTTCAATCATTCAGATTGCAATAAACAAGTGGAACTTAATTGGGGAAAGGAGGTTGATATGTATTCATTGTGTGATTATTTTGTAATGGAATAAAACATTCTTTTCGATTAATGTTGATTTTGTATGAATAAAGCAAATGAGTAACACCAGAGATCCTATTTGTATGAATAAAGAAAATATTTATCTCTAGACAAGATTCTCCAATGACTTTGTTGCACGTGTCTTCTTCTCTGCATCTCTCCCATTCCTTTTGATAACCCATTCCAAGAGTGCAGCAATGAACCCCCCAATATAAACATATTTCCACATCTTACTTGGTGCCAATATATGAAACCCTATGAAGATATCTATTTTGCCGAGGATGATTGTTGCATAACCCAAAATATAATTAAAAGCATTCCAGTATTTGCTATGCTTGTGGTCTTTGTTGGGCTTCCACTTGCTGACTAGAAATTTAATTGTGGCGAGAAGTGAGACGATGATGTCTATGCATCCATGGGCAAACTTATAAACACGGGACCATTGAGAGCCAATAACACCGAGCAAAGCACCCAAGAGCTGACAAGAAAGGCTGAACCGTAACGCATATGCTCCTTTCACATACCTTTCCATGATAATTCCAACAGGCGTTAGTATACCCCAATTGATGGTAATAAAAATACTATGGGCGTATTTCATTTTGGACATAGAATTTGTCCCGGCACGAGTTGGTTTAATCTGTCCTGAAATAAAGTCCACAGTTGAATTCCCTTTTGGTGTGTTTGAGGATTTGTGTTGTGCTGTGATTGAGATTAAACAAGAGCAGAGAATCAGAAAAAAGAGAGCCTTCAAATTAGTCTTTGCCATGATGATCTAGATATATCAAGAGAGAAGAGAAATTTGTTTGTGAGTTGAAGGCAAGGGCTGGCTTTACTTATATACAAAAGTTTAACTCCTAGTTACCACGGGAAACAACATTCCTAACTAGATTTGAATTGTAACTCCTAGTTACAATGGTTGTTCAAAAATTTACCTGTGTCAACTAGGAAAAAGAGAAAGACATGTGTTTCTATTTTAAAATTCAATATCATCATTTTTATAAATTTCAATTTAAAGTTATCAAATAAGTTAATTTGAGCGTTTTATTAGTACGTTATGACCTCATAACCAAAACATAGAATACAATCAGGAGGCCTCTAAATGATCATATAAAATTGTTCTTGATAAATATTAAATAACCATGCAAATATTAAATTATCTCCAACAAAACAAAACTGAATAAATAGCGTTCAAAATAAAAACAACATAAGCTCATTGGCATTAAAACAAAACAAGTTGCCTAATCTTTTCATAGCTAAAAACTCTTGATCGACCATTCTCATCCTTAAGCCATGTGTTGTCTGCTTGATCATTCCTCTTCTTAGATCTATCTTCTTGAGTCTTAAGGTTCATCAAGCTTAAACCATACAGTGCTCAAGCCAATCAATGCACAGCAAGCACTTGTATGTATTAAGACAGTCAAAAAATAAGCTTCACTCGGCCGGTAATTATGGACATCAATGACCCAACTAAAGATAGCCATCTCTAAAGTTCCTATATAGGCGCCTATCGAACCTCCGAGTTCGATGTATACAAGCCATTTTCTTATCCATTCCGCGTCCACACCACTGAGTATTACTTCCTTCATCAATCCTAAGGTTCCATTTAGAACCATACTTGAAAACAAAACCCAAAATTTGAAACTAATTGTATTGTACGCTGCAAAGATGTTGAAACCTATAACAACAGGTAACCATAGAAACGTCATTCCGAACATGTATCGGCACAGGAACAGGTGGGTCTTCCCAGCCAATCGAAATAGACCCAAAAAGAAAATCTCTCCCAGCATTGCTCCCACACCATCATATAACACTGCCATATCAACTCTACGCCAATCAACATTTGAGTCCTCAAATATCCCTAAAAAAATTTAAACAAAACAAGAAGATTTTCAATACTCTCTCCACAGAGTCATTTAAAACTATTATTTATCCACCAATTTAGTTTAGTGGTACTTGGAAGTATTCAAAGATATAACAACCAAACTTCATTGAATAAACAATGATATATATATGGGCCAACCAAACTTCATTCAATAAACAATGATATATATGGGTCAACAAAACTTCTAAAAGAGCAATAAACAATGATATACCAACTGCAAACTAATTAAAACTACACATGCACTTAGTATTGAATGCTCATATTGGAAATCGGTATAGTAACATACACAAAAGAAGAAGATTGTCACAAAGGCATATTTTAAAATTATTGTCTATCCACCATTAATTACTACTAATTAACTATATGCCCAAATGGCCAAATCCAATCATCAATCAATCACTTAATATTTATCAATCTTTAATTAATTCCTGTCTTTCTGCATTGCAAATTAAACCTCATCATCATTTTCTCTCCGCATGTGCTTTATATTTATGAATACTTATTAAAAAAAATCAAAACAAAATAGCCAAAAAGAACCCAACCCCTAAGCCAACCCATGCACCTATGTCAACTATAAATTGTTAGAGGTAGAGATGAGTGATGATACCTATATAATAAAAGAGAGAATGCTGAAATACGGATGCTGATGCTTTTTGGACAGCGTAGAGGATGAGCAATTCCCACACGAATGGCCTAATAATTATCTGCAATCTTCGCACGTTGGGTGCGAAATATACCAAGTTCCCTAGCTCCGAGGGGATCACCACTTGTTGTTGCTCGACGTCGAGGTCCGTGCCGATCATAGAGTCTGGTAGTGGTTGCTCAGTGGGGGTCAAATAAAGGACGAGTGTGCCGGAACATAACAGAAAGAGGGAAACCATTAGGTTTCCTCGGAGCCCAGTCCACAGGGCATTCACCACCACTGGTCCAACAATCGTGCCAATGGCCAATTTTGATGCCCAAAACCCAAATAACAACCCAACATTTCCATTTTCATGGAGATGGCCAGCGATTGCCACAAGAAAAGGCCAAACAATACAAGTAAGGACTTCTTGTAGGAATCTAGCTGCTAGAAAGTATGGTGGAAGTCGGGATGGGGCGGGGAATTTCACTACCAACCCCTCAAGCAACCGGTTGAATGGATGGGTGATAATGGTGAAGATGGCATATGTAACAATCAAAGTGCACAACTGAAAAAAAGAGCTTTTGAGGAGTTTTGCAAGTCCTCTAAGCTTGTAGATAAGGGTAAAGAAGAAAACAAGAACAGAACGAAATTTAGAAGGCCTTAATGCAATAGCTAAACAAAGATAATCTGAGAGAGAGATGGCCATTGAAGCTAGTAAGGAAACAATAACACTCAGTACGTACTGGTTCTGAGAGAGAGAGAGAGCTTTTATACTCGATCGTAAAAGACTATCTGCTCTGATCGATCATCACTTTGTTTCCTGGTTTTGCCTTTGGGCTGTTTGATTGTCTATTTAGAACTAACAAAATAAGATGGCAGATATTATATATATATATATATATATATAATATCGTACAAAAAATGTGTATGTAGGAGAGAGAGAGAGAGAGAGAGAGAGAGAGAGAGAAAAAAAGAGAGGTTTTGATAGGGATCTTTCCCAGGTGGTGCAACAAAAACTGCAAAGGCTAGCTACAACCATCAATTGATTCAGTCCAGACCTAGGCTTAGCTACTCTCCAATATCCCCTCCCAATCCTTTATATTTTTACTTTGAGTGACACTATAAATTGCTAATTTGCCACCCCCAAAACCTATTCCCGGCCCCACCCACTGTCTATATAAAACTTTAACTACAACTTTGTCATTATATGAATCATATATATTACATAAAAAGGCAAATTAGATTTTAAGAAACTAACCTTTTTTTTTTGGCCACGTAAGAAAACTAACTTTTTTTGGCCACTGTAAGAAAACTAACTTTTTTTTGGATAATTTTATTAACCCTTAAACTTTTTGGACCCTTTAGTCCCAAACCTAATAATAATAATAATGACCCTTTTACAATTTTCAGACCAAAATACTCCTTTATATGAAAATGTTGCCACAATCCATGTGTCGACCAAAAATTCGACAAGTTGCTGCATGTGCTCACGAGGTCGCTACAAGTCGGTTTGTGTCGACCACAAATTTTACCATGTGTTAACCACAAATTCGACCATGTGCTATAGCACCACCATGTTTCTGAGTTCTTCTTATTCTCTCTCATTTATGTTTTTTATGGACGCGGATCGGGTGATGCGCTCGAATTTGGGATTGTTGTTGGGTCTGGTGGTTCTGTGTTGAGGATCTACAGTTGAAAGAACTTTAATGGGTTGGGACTAGTTGACTGCTTTGTAGTGTACAGCTGCACAAAATACTGGACATGCATTCATTAGTTGTGAATAAATGAGTGTCCAAATAAGTAGCAAAGATTATGAAAACGGAAGAGTTCAAAAGCCTATCACATATGTTCCCTATTTGCTTGTCCAATTAGGCTGTCCGGCAGTGGTGTTACTTGGAAGAATTGGGCTTAGTGTTATTTATTGGGCTACGAAAACAAGTTAAAAAATGAATTGGGCTTAGTGTTATTTGGGCCCATTAAATGAAATAAATAAATTTTTAATTAAATTTTAATTAATCGGTACGAGATAAGGCTATCTCGGTATTGAACTTTCAGGACCGATCTCATTCCGTTTGAAATTAGTACGGTACGGGGTTTGAAAACAAAAAAACAGAATGAGACCAAACAATACGGAATGACACGAAACAGTATGGTTTCGATATTTTCTGTCTTAATGCCCACCCCTACAATCAACTAATACAACTAATACATCCAATTTAGGGTGAGGAGGCGCTGGAGGGCGAGGGGGAGCTGGAGGAGGCCGGTGAGTGGGGCAAGGGCAGGGGCCGAGGAGTGGGGGCGTTGGAGGATGCCGGCTAGTGGGTCAAGTTTGCTGGGTTTCTTCAGTGAGCAGCGAGGGAAGGGAGTGAGAAGAAAGGGAAGAGAGAGAAAGGAGAGATTTAAAAAATGTAGGGTTTGTGAAAAATGTTGTAAACATAACATATATATATATATATATGAAGAGTATTATGAAAATTTCACACCAAAAAGGGGTTAAAAAATTTTAATTTTGAGAAAGGGGGTCAAAAAAATTTAAAGGGTATTTAAAAAGGTTATTGAATGTAATTACCTTTTTTTTTTTTTTTTTGCCAAGATAAGAAAATTAACTAACTTAACTACGTACTAATCGTATAAATTGAAAAAAGAAAGATCATTGAAGTGGGTGCCATATTGTCATAGCGGCCTTTAGTTAGGAGAAATTATTAGGTATACAGATATACCATTTGACATTGCCTAGTGGTGTATCTTCCTAATAATATTATGACACACGTACATATATATATATAGCTAATACAGTCAGCTAAAAAGTAGCCAGCTGGGTTATATATATTAATATATATGTTTAATTAATTTCTTGGTTCCATCTTCATATATACTCTTTTTACATTCTAAATTAGTATATATATTACGTGGGTTTGTACTTTGTAGCATGAAACTGAAGGAATGAATTGCCTTCTCTCTCTCTCTCTCTCTCTCTCTCTCTCTCTCTCTCATACACCACATTTTTTGTACGATATATATATACACTTATATATAATATTTGCCATCTTATTGATGTGTCTAGAAAGATGGAGAAATTGATGATCAAGAGCAGTCGTCTATAGTCTTAAAAGAGTATAAAAAACTTTATATGTACAAATACTGTAAAATGATATAATTTTAGTTAATTAGTAATTTAGTATAAAATAATAGTAAATTAGGATAAACCACCTGGAATATATTTTTTCCTAACTGTATCCCAACATAATTTTTTTTGTTTTGGGAGGTTTAACCTGGCCTTTGACTAATGTCCACGTAAATAGTTTTAGGTGTGTTTTAATCCTAGGTGTCTGCAATTTTTAAAATTGGCCGGGCTTAATCTATGAATTAAAAAGTCAATGGGTGGGAGGCTTTAAAAAAAAGAGTTTGAGGGATTAATATCCAATTAACCCTTGATTGGTTAATCACTTAATTGCATATATTTTTCTTATTTTTTTTTATCTTAGTTCCACGTTGCCTTATTCACACTAATCGTAGCTTGTATAGCTTCACTAGGCACTTACAAATGGATCGATTTGAATCTGGATTTTGATAAATCAATCCGATTCAATCGATTTTTAGGTCTAACTGCAATATACAATTATTTTTGGTTAATCAAAATGTGAAACTAAATTGAGTGTAAATTGCGGACTCAAAGTATAACTCTCATCGATATTTATCTCCTAACTATGCAGTAAAATATATATCCAAACAAATCTGACGCCATCAATACATGTCTCCGCCATCAATATATATATATATATATATGTCTCCTAACTATGTAAATTGGAGAGTAGCTAGGTCTGGAATATTAGAGTTGGACCAATACTTAAAGGTCT